>NW_020897730.1:3636830-4077328 GCF_003984885.1 Neopelma chrysocephalum
CACACACATACAGGGTGCGGAGGGGACGCTGCTCCGGCGGCATCCCGGGTCCCGCCTGCCGCTGCCCTGCGGCTCCGGCGCTCCCGGCGGGGCTCCGGTGGCGGCTGCGGGCAGCGCGGCCCCGGCTACGGGGGGCGGCGCGGCTCGGCGGGGCTTCGGCGGGGGAAGCGCCGTTCGGGGGCTTCTCCCCTCGCCCCGCTCAGGTGAGCGGCGCCCCCGGCCCCCCTGTGCAGGAGGGTCCCTCGGAGCGGGGCGCGGGGCACAAAGAATCCCGCGGGAGTCCTTTGCCACCTCCACATCCACAGGTCCGGGTGTCTCGGGGTCACGGGCGTACCCCCGCGCCGCACCCTCCGGCAGCGGGTCGGGCTCTGCGGTGCCGGTGTTCGTGTGCGCTTGTGTGCATATTGCATAGTCCGGGGGAAATCCGAGACAGGCAGGGAGCGAGGTGAAATAAAACTCACTTTGTAGTTCCACTGCGTCGGTTGCATATAGTTTTCCAGAGCAAGTGTCCAGTGAGAGAGAACTGGACATTTTAATAAGAATCAATGGGCTTAGCAGATGACAAGAAAAGGTTATTACTACTTTTGCAATTCAAATTGAGAATTTTCTTTGATGTCATCAAGCCGAAAATTCAGGGGTTTGATTGGAGTTGATAGTAGAGCCAAGCTGAGAGATTCGTGAGCTTTAATCTGCACCAGCCTGTAACAGGAATAATTCCTGTTCTTAAGAAGCCATACTTTTCTCTACAATAAGAAACTTGATTTTTAGTGGATAGAAATGATGTACCACATCCATAGTTGATGGATTCAAGGGTAAAACCACGTGAGCATATTATTATTTACTTGTTTCCCTGTGTTAGTAAGAAACCTCTCTGTGCTAGACACAAGTGGCAAGATGACCTGTTTGAGGGAGTTAATGGTCTTGGGCAGGTTGTGGAGGTGGGAGTGTTCCCTGGGGAGATGCTGCTGCAGGGGGCAGACCTCAGGTGAGGCTGCACCCAGCAGCTGGGGGCAAAGGAGAAGG
The DNA here is from genome assembly GCF_003984885.1 of Neopelma chrysocephalum. NCBI lineage: Eukaryota > Metazoa > Chordata > Aves > Passeriformes > Pipridae > Neopelma > Neopelma chrysocephalum. The sequence goes on from NW_020897730.1 coordinate 3,637,854, forward strand.
TGAGTGAAGGGAAGGAGAAAGAAAAAGCCTAGGTTAGTAGTGGTGTGTTGGTCTGGATTGTATGGAATGGTTACATGTCCCCTTTGTAGAACTGGGAGGTGTTGAAATAACAAGATACTATTATCACAGATATCTGATACTGCCTACAAGAGCATGCAAGGCTAAAGACAGCTAAATGCTTGTGTTTTGCAGAGTAAGGTTTTGAGTGTGACCTTGTTTAGCCTTGTTTGGCTGTATCCTGTGCACCATTAGGGGTATTGCCTTAGGGAGCGAGTAGGAATGGCTGTGTGCTGTGGGGAACCAGGCTACCTGGAGAGGGGGTGCTCTCTGAGCCTCTCACCTGTTGCAGAACAACACAGGCCCGTAGTGAGGGGAGCTCATGCTCCTCCCTATTGCTGAAGAAGAGCCACAAGCACCAAAGCTTTCAGCAGTGGCCACTAACTTTGTGCAACCTATTGTTGGTTTCCTCTAGCTGGAGGCTCCAGGCATCCTGAGCCTCCCGAAATGCTGAGTGCCTGTAAATGCAGTTCTTGCCAACGGGAGTTTCTTGGGAAGTACATGAATTGCTGTAAGTGCTCTAAAAAAACAAACCAGGGGGTCCAAAATTGCAGAATTAAATGATTCTTTGGACTTGTACCAGCTCTGGAGAGATAGGGAAAGCCCTGGAGAAGGTGCAAGAATGCCATAATAGTTTTGCATTCACACAAAGAGTTAAATAACAACATAGTGACCGGTAGACAAAATGAGTGCAGTGAGAGGAAGGATTCCCTGGCTGAGAATAACTAGGATGAGATCCTGTATTCAAAAGCTGGATCCTAATCTATACACGTATGAGCCAGAGTTACATGAGCAATATCCCCAACCCCTCTGAATTTTTTATCTTCAAAAAAATGTTGAAGCCTGATCTTCCCTTTACATGTTGTGAGTCACCAGCCTGGCCAGAGCTGCTGGCAGCGCTCCTTGGCCCCCCAAGGAGATCTTGTGCAAGGCATAGATGCATTTTTTTTCCCTTCTTTCTCCCCCTCAACATCTTAATTCAGTTGCAGGTGTCCCATGTTGCTCTCTTGTCCCAGGCTCCCTCTGTCCTGACACCTAGCTGCTATGAAACAGATGTTGGTGCCATGGGGGTGTTGAAGGGGGCCCTGTGCTTGCCCCTGGCATTACAAGTGCTCACCCTGCCTGACAAGCAAGTGTTGGGAGGGTGCTGGGCGTGGGATTTTGGTTGCAGCAGGATAGTGTTTGGTCACTGGGTAGAGTAGATGACATCTTGTGGTCTCTATTAATATATTCTGGGATTACGGATTATGCCAAGTCACTGCTGTAGGATATTTGGGGATGTATGATGGCAGATGCAGCCCTGTCTTTTATGTCAGGCTGGTGTATGGGTGCAGAAAGTGTGGAGCTGGCACTGCTTTCTTGATAGTCTAATGTGTGCGTGGTATGTGGCTTAATTTTGACCCACATGTATCTTGCATTGATATCCAGCTGTGGCGAAGTGCAGGTCTGTTGTTAGTCCGTGGTGTAGCTCTGTACTAAGTAAATGGCAAAGAAAATATTTTCATCTTTCAGAATATTTCTTTTGGCCTGATTTAGTAAGGGAAAGTATGAACTGACTTTGGAAGTGGATGCCTGTTGGTACGGGTCAGTCCTGCACTCATTGCTGAGACAAGCTCTGTATGTTTAACTTAAATGGCAGCGAGCATCGCGGTGTGAAGGCTCCTGTTATGTTCTGACAAAGAGCTCAAGGGTCATCTATTCTCACGGGTCTCCTTTCCCAGTTCCACACAGTGTATGGCAAGACTGCACATTCCTGGTCTGTGGCCATTCATTAAAATCTGCTTTTGTTCCAAATGTGCTCAGTCCTGTCAAGTTTCATAGTTTGTGCTGAAATTTTTGGCGTTGACCAGATGGGTACAATTCCAGTAGTGAGGTCAGCAGCAAAGCTCACGCATACGCAATAGGAATGAAGTGTCATCAGCAGCTGGGTTGCAAAATGCAGTGAGCTGGGGCACGAGCTGGACTTGCCCCCCGCTGCTGTCATGGCCACTTGCTACTGAAAGCTTCATATGCTACTAAAATATGCCCCCCTTCCCAGGGCTTTGCTTTCTGGCTTTGCTGGAATAAGCTGTGATCGGTTGTTTGTTAGTTTTTTCTTGTTGTTGTTTGTTTGTTTGTTTGTTTGTTTGTTTTTTTTTTTTTTTTTTTTTCTCAGCCTGTTCTGTACTTCCCTCTGATCCCTCTGATGGAAGGTTTTCCTGTTATCCTGCTGCTTAATGAAGAAGCCCCGCTGTTTCTGGAAGATACGTTGAATTGAATTAAATGGGTTAGAAGAGTAAGCTAGAAAAATGTAAATATCCAAGTTTCTGGAATTTTCTTGAAAATATAGTACAGTGAAGCCTGCTTTTCACTTATAGCAACATTGAAATTTCGTCCATTTTCTCCAAAGTTAGTGGGACAGTCAGTTACATGGGAAACCACACAGCTGGGATGTTGCAGGAATAGACCACAGGGATCAGCGAGTCTCTGGTGTGGTAAGAAGATTGTGATTTTGCAGGTAATACAGGATTAACGTTATTCACACTTAATGTATGAGATGATTTGGGACTGGTTTTGGGAGACTTTTTCCCTTCTAATTTCTGTGGCGGCATTCCTGGTTCGTGTTCGGTAAGATGCGGGAGAATATACCAAACACGTGTGTGCCTTCTAGTCCTTAATTCAGATATTTAAGGGTTGTTCTCCCTGAAGGGAATGCTGGGACTCCAGCCCAGGGCTCACAGTACCTTCCTGGTATGGTTTTCATTGCCGTGTTTGCAGCAGACCTTATCGATGGTTATAAGCAGTGTGCGCTGATTTGTGGCTTGATGCTTGCAGCAGCGGCACTTGTTGAAATGATGCTGAAAATATTCCGAAATCCTTCTTTAAAATGATTTCCAAATGTACCCTCTGTGCCTGGTTCAGCAGCCCTCGGCAGTGCAGCTGGGATTTTGGAGTTGTTGGCTTCATTGATGCTCCCTGTGAGGACTCTGAAGTGATTTTTGAAACCAAACAAGGTCTTCACACAAGTTTCGTGTGCCTGCCTGAGAGATGGCCGCTATTGGCTTTGAAACCTACATTTTCCTGGAAGCTGGGTGCCAGACATTGTTTCTAGATAATAAATCCCAGTGGGTGCATAGTTTCCGAGGTCATGCTGTTTATAAGCCCTGTTTATAAGTTTCTCTGCTTCTCTTAACACATGTGGGTAATAGGGATCGCTGTATTCAAATACATTTTGCCCTGGAGCAGAGGTGCTGCCCAGCCTCGTGCCAGGTGTCCCTGAGCTGAGCTAGGCCCACGAGCTCTCTTCTTAGAGAAGCTCCCACTTTTCTTCTGCAGGTGGTACAGGTGGTGGGCTCATGTGGGTGGGGGTGAGCTAGAGGGGAACAGACAGGTGTGCTGTGCCACAGACCTTTGGGGCCAGATATGGTTTGGTGAAGTGGCTCCATACGGATGTGCAAATAGCCAAGTGTTCACAGTAGGACTTCAGTGATTCTCAGTCTGCTCATCTGGAAATTGAATATTCTTATTGAAACGCACAGTTTTGGGCAAGGATTTAAAAATAGATGGCTGTAGTGTATTCTCATATTGCTAGAATTTATTTCTTTTGTGAAGTAGAGTTCCACATCTCTTCTAATGTGCTGTGAAATACTATGCAGGAGAGCTGCGTGTGGGCAAGAGGAGATGAAGTGAAGTGGGTGATGGAGGGCAGGAAACTTCAGGTCCTTTACTGGGGCAAGTTTGATTTCCTGAACCCTGAGGCTTAATTCTGCCATTGTGTAACTTGTGCAGCTCCTCTCAAGTCCATGAGAAATAAGTTTGTGTAAGGTTGCTTTACATAGTCTTTGAGTTGCTGATGTAATATACCTCCACATCATTAAGATATAGCAGTAAACACACAGTGTAGCTATTAATGGAAGTGAAAAAAGTGAGAGCAACAGTACTGGGGTGTTGCTCTCCTTCCAGCTGGCCTCTGAGCACTGCTCTGCAAGGCTTCATAAACATATTACTTGTTTTACTGGGATTTGTTACTGTACCCTCTAACCTTGCATCTTCAATCTACTGATACTTTTGATTTTGGGATCATTGACTCTGTTGCTAAATTAATGTATATTACATACATCTGCTACCACTAGTATACTCATCAGATGCCTTTCCCATATCAGGAATACTGGAAAGTTCTTTCACTAAAGAAAAGTAAGCTCTGGGCAGACTTACACACGTGTGATGGCTTTGAGGTGATCACAGCCACAGTAGTTTTATGACAAACGTTTGCATGTGTTCAGATGTAGTGTGGCTTTAGGTGTTGTTGGTGCTTTCAAAATCAGATCCTCATCCTTCTCGCTGTTCAGATGCATATGTGTGTTGAAAAACGCAGCATACGGTCAGTTGAAAACAATAGTTTTCCAATTTTTAAAAGCATATGGAAAACCTTTTTAAACCAAACACAAGCAAGTTGTAAGCACTCAAACAGCTGTCTAGGCAGAAACCGCTGCAAGACATGTATAGCAGCACTGATACTGCTACTGCACTCTGGTTTCATTAAATATTATGTCAGAAGGAAAAAGTGAAAAGTATTTGAAATTTAAGCCTGAGTCATGTGGGTGCAAACGTCTGAAGTCTTACAGCCCAGTGTTTTGGCACTATATAGCTTCAGGATATCTTTCAAGGCATCAGAGTTTTTGCTATGACTTTACAGCAGTCAGGAATCTTTAAAACAAAGCCCCATGATTCCAGCAGGCTCATCTGGCACCACTTAGCTTGGGCAGTTCCTTTTTTCTACATTATTTATTCTTTGTAGAAAATGAATGGCTCTGCAAAAATGTTAATTTTGGGAAGCATTCTGTGACCAAAAGAAAATCAAAATCAGTGAGTGCCTTGTGGAAAGCCCCCTGGGAACCGATCTTCAGGGTTCGTTTATAGTGTACTACTAGTTTGTGTTTATGAAACTGCCAGCCTGTTTGATGACCAAGACAAAAAAATAAAGCAGTGATTTCCTTGAAGGAAGGCAAACTAAAGCATTCAGTCTAAGTAGTTCAGCATTTTAACTGCATGTTTCATATTTTCTGCATCCCTGGTGTCAGCCAGCAGGACAGTCAGCAGTGGTGTGCCCTGAGCGTTACTGTTTCCTTCCAAGCATGGCTGTGTTCCCAGCAGACAGACCTTTGGCTGGGGATGGGAGGTGTGCTCTGTGCTGAGGTGTTGGGCTGGAATCCTCACCCAGACAGGAGCATGGTGGTGACTTAGTTTGTGACTAGCTCTCTCTGTAGGCAAGGTGAGAGTCTGGCCCAGAGACATGTAAATATGTAGCTGAAAGGTCCCTTTAAGCAATATTTAGTACTTACAATTTTTTTCCCCCACACAGTGCTTTCATGTATGATAATTGAACATACTGACACTTCAAATAGTAGCTGGAAAAGTTACAGGTGATAGTGTTAGTCTTCTGAGATGTTTCTCAGTAAGTGGATCAGAACTCTTAGACCAAAGATTTTAAATGTGAGTGATTGTAAAAGTGTCCTGACAAGACCTAATTTAACTTTTCATGATTTGTTTTTCCTGCTGAAATGCTGAAAATATGGAGTGGTAAATATAAATCTTAGATGCATATTATCTTAAGGAAAAATAAAAAGTTTTGTATTGCTGCTATTTAATATTCTTGTAATGATGGTGCATCAACAAAATTATACACAGCCACAGCATGATTAAGTTGATCTCACTGCACTGACACTTACCTTAGCAGTTTGGGGGTGACTTTTGGAGTGTTGATCTTTCTGAAGAACGTCCATACATGTTTTCATTGGAGAAATAAATGTTCCTCTCACAGCTCAATGGCTGATTTTGCTTCCAGGCAATGTGAACTGCTACATTTCTAACCTGAGTTGTTGATGACGAGTTTTACTGACTGAGCCATGCTGGGAGCACAGTGCTGTTGGGTTTGGGATCTCTGTGCTATAGCACCAGTGCAGTCAGTGTTCTTCCACCATACCCCTTTGTGGCACTGGGCCTGTGTTATGCCAAACAGTTTTCAAATGTCTCCTCATGTGAAAACATTTTCTCCAGATATATTTGATGGGAACTGCCAAGAATACTGAGAGCAGATAGAAAGTTAATTAAGTGTCCTGAAGCTCAGATTTGTGGCCACCTCTTTCTTCTCATTCCAGGTTCCCCTCTGTATTTGAGAGGTGGTTATTCCATATGTCTCATGGGAAGCTTTCAGTATGACCCTGGAATAAGTTTACAAGTATTCAGAGCCTCCATTTAGGGCCAGGCTGTTCCAGAGAGTGTTTTACCTGGTGGACTGTGCTCTTCTGAAAACTCGCCCACTCAATGAGTGCCTGTAGAGGAGAACTGATGTTCAGTCTGGTGAAGTAGCTCCTCTGAAAATCTTGCAGTGGAGTCTGATCCAAACTCCGCTGGGGTCAGTACCAACCTTGAGCCTGATGATTGTAGGGCAGGGCAGCAATCCCATCCTGGGCTGTTACAGGAGATCCACGGTGTTTGTATAGTCTTATTGAAAATGAGTAATTCTCCCCGCTATGGAACTTCTTCCGGAGACTGTCTGCTGGGTGGGAGGCAGGATAAGAGTTTGAGGTTTGTGGGGGATCAAGGGCATGGACCTCCATGATGATGGTGGCAACATCAAATACATCATCTAAGCCTGCAAGTTTCTAGCTCTCCATTCCTTCCCTGAGCCCAGGTGTTGGGAGACAGGAGGGATGATTGGATGCAGCATTTCCTCTCTGAGTGGCTGCAGGGGGAGGCTCTCCGGAGCGAGCACCAGCTTTTCCTGCTGTCAGGATTAATCTGTGCTTTCTGAGCCGATCACAGTGATACTGACCTGAAAATGGTATAGTTTGTTGGAGAGAGAAATCACCCTGCCCTCCAGTCATTCTGGTTAAAAAACAGGCAAACAAAATTTCTGTTATTATTCATCAAAACTGTCCTATCCAAATTAACATGCTGCACTTGGTTTCTAGTGTCATGTTAAAGAATTTTGTCCTTTTTTTTCTCGTATTTCCTTCTGCTGGGGAGAGGAACATGATGAGAAGAGTTGTGTTATGGTGTGATGGTTCTTCTGCTTTCAGCTTTGAGCTGGAGAGCATAAAGACAAGCAGTAAGTGTTAGAAAAAAATACGCGAGACTTCAAAAACAGGGTTTTAATCCTTTTTCCCCTTATTTGAGGCTATTTATTTAACAGAACCTTTTGCTCAATTTTAGCTTTTCCATATGGAATTTATTATATTTTTTCCATTTTTGACCAGAAAAATAGTTTTTGGAACTTAAGCAAACACCAAGCTGCAGCTCCCTGAGCTGCCTGGGTGTCGGGGCATAGCGTGGGCCTCTGCCCCAGCTCACTGCACAGTGTGTCACCAGAAGACGGCAGTGAATTTCATCCATATTTGAGAAAATTGCCAGCTTAAGCACTTTTCTCTTTTCCCTAGTCCATGGGAATTTTCTGTGCCTGACTATAAATTTGAATCAGAAAATGTAGAAGCTTGAATTCTGTCCCAGTGCTTTTAAGAAGGAGCCTGTGCAGCGCAGATCTGCACAGGCTTCAGTTTTCACAGCTGTGCTCTGTTGTTTGGATTAGAATTAGAAGGAAGGATATTTTGAAAATTTTATGTCGGTCCTCTTGATAGTGTGGCTGAAAGGGCCTATTGAGCCTGGTATTGCGTGTTTGAGAAAATCCTGTTAGTAAAGACAGCTTTGGTGCCTCCTGCTAAAATGAACTGCTGGAGAGATGTGCAGTGCTGTTAAAGAGTACTGGGTGCTTGTTTTTCTGGTAGGCAACGAAGAGCCAACCCATCAGTGATTTCTGAGACACTTAACACTCAGTGATCCTCCAGTCAAGGACAAGGCACAGAGGCTGACTATGCTCTGAGCTGGGGTCAGGTTCACCCTTCATGAACTGGGCTGCCCCTGGGAACCGTGGATTTGGGGCCCGGCTTTTTTTTTGCCACCAGCAAAGCTGCCTGTTGGAATATGTAGTTGGGGTGATGGGAGAAGCGGAGTCCTCTCTGCCACGTTCATGTTGATGGAGCACCAGTGCTGAAGTCTGCAGAAGGGATGTTACTTTCTATCAGATTGGATAGTTCACTTTGATAAATGTGTGTTAAATCACTCAGGTTTAGGCATGCAACCTTATCTCTGTGCATAGGGATATGCCTTTGACTTCATTAACTTTTATCTTGCCATTTGAGATGGCAATGTAACTTTTCTGTAGTTTATAAGGAATGTTAGGAAGCATTTGTTTGTGAGTGACTTTTGTTTTGATCTGGTGTTTAGAGGCTCTTTTTTCATTAAAGAGCCTGAAGCTTGTTATTGGGACATGTAACATTTTCAAAGGGCAATGTTTTAATCTTGTAGCTCTAAAATACAGAGTTGGTATGGAAGGACAAGTTGAACAGTTTGAAAGGTTACAGGAGCAAAAGTAGGTTCTCATGTTGCCTCTTCCCACAGATTAGTATTACAATATTCAGTTCTTTCTCTTTCTTGTAGCTTTGAGGTTGTATGTGATTCCTTGTACCTGACAGTCCTGCAGGTACTGGCTCGGTAGCAGGACACTGGGTTCCCAGGACTTACCCCACTGTGATGACTTAGGATTTCGTTTCCTCAACAGCTATCACGCACGAAGTTCAGATCATTTCCTTGGGGCTGTTCAGTGGGAACTGGGGCTGCCTAGTGTAGGAAATAGCCCTGTCAGAAATACCAGACTTGCTGCAGGGTCTGCTGAGGCAAAGGGCAGCCTTTCTGGGCATCGTGGCCAGCCTGGGACCAGTCTCTAAATGAATGAGACCACTGCCTTTCATAATTAAGGGTGATGATAAGCCCTGGCACTTCAGAACAGTAAAAATATTCACTGAAATTCTACTTAGTCACTGCTTAATTGTTCCTTTTGTGAAGCCACTCTCCCCCATCCTGCTCACGTGTAAAACACTGACAAGTTTCAGGCTGCAGAACTGGTGGAGCTCATCTCCCCTAACTTTTGAAGAGATGCTGAACTGCAAGTGTGAGCTGAAATGAGTGATGGCCAGATCTTTGCCTGTAAAGAGACAGCTGCAGCTTAGGGATTTCACCCTTGTGGCCAGACAAGCTCCTACTGGTTTTCTGAGCCTGGGACTGGCCTCTGGCAGGTCAGAGCAGGGTCCAGCTCTGTGAGGCAGTGAGGTCTGTATAGGTGAAGGTATCTACAGGTGTTTACCAGAAAGACAGAATCTAAGGAGGCTTTGGACTAAGTTAAGTGCATTGTAGTGGTGTAGAGCTTTTGGGGGTAGGAGGAGCAGGTCATCAGCTGGGGACCCGAGAGATCCATGAGTAGTCAGGCATGATCTGGGAGCCACATCTGCAGAAACCTTGCACCGAAACAGGTCACTTCTGGTTCATTTAAATTACTTTCAGAGGGCATTTATATTGGGTTTTTTTTCAGTTTTTTTTTTAATTTGTTTATCAGGAGTTATTCATGCTGCTTATTCATGATATTAGAAAAACAGCCAGCTGCAGTGGGCAGCATTGACCAGGGAAATGCCCATATCTTGTTTGTTTTATGTTTACTGCATTGGTTCTGGAAATAACAGCCTGATTTTTCATTCCTGTTATGATCTGAGAGTGTTGTTACGTGGATGTGGAGCTTTCCAAGACAAACAGAGTGAATGTGGTTTGGCATTTAAATCACTAATGTTGTATCAAGCTAGAGAGTTTCAGAAGCATTAATGTCTACAAGAGATGTCATTTTGTTCACCTGGGGATAAACTTTGCCCTTGTCTATATGTGGGTCTTGTTTTTGGTCCAAATTCAGATCTTGAGAACGTTGCTATAAACCTAAGTGCCAGTACTAATGCTAGTGGAGTTACCATGTGTTTCTTTTACTCGGATTGAGTAAAGAAACTTCATGTGTTTTTAAGAGTCCAAGTTTTACCTGATTTTTTTTCTTCTTTCTCCTTTTTTTGAAGAGTAGATACATGAGACAAGATTTAACGTCTAAGAAAGCTGAACTAAACTTTTCTGTATGACTCTTTTTGGAAAGCGTATGTTATTGAAGTCATTCTGGACCGGGCTCTAATGCTGTTTGGATAAGGGGCTGCTCTGTATCCGACAGAGGAACGTCTGTGTCACGCAGTGAGTGCGCCGCCCGCTTGCTTTGGGGTGGGGGGAAAACTGCTTCACAAAGTATTTATGGAAGTGTTAATAAACCTCCCGGTTGCTATATTCCTCCCCTCCTTAAGGCGAAAAAGGGTGTATGGGTCCCTCACAGGAGGGTTGGTGTGGGGCCATGGTGGCAGCCTGGCAATGGGCTCAGAGCATCACCAGCCCTGGTGCCCCATGGTGGCCGCAGCTGCCTCCTGGCACAGTGTGCAGCCACCACACACCCTCAGGGCTTCAGCAAATATTTTCAGTTTTCAGCCCAAAACCTTACTTCTTATTTGTGAATCCAGTCAGTTTCTGCGACCTTTTCTTATTTTCATATTTTCTTGTGAAAGCTTCATATATTTGTTTCTTCAAAGGGTTTAAAATGCCCACTCTGCTTTTAATTTTTTTTTTCAGCATTTCTCAGGAACAGACCAGTGTTTCTTATCCAGCAGTCATGGTCACAGAGCTGAAGTTAGAAAAGCAGTCTCTCTCATCCTGGGAAAAAACCCCATTGTTCCCAACATTTTGTTATTCTCAAATCCATATGTGTATGACAGGAAAGTGCAGTCCTATTCTTCCTCATTTCCCCAAAATCTACCTGGTGATTTTTAATTTTTTTTTTTTTTTTTATTTTTACACAGCTTTCTGGGAGATTTTTAAATCTTTCTTGCCTCCACTGAGCTCTGCGACTCGTTATAAATCTGCATAAAATCAGACTGGAACATTTGCTTTAAAATGACCTAGTCCTTACACTGCCATACAAGTGCCATATGTGACTTCCCATATTGATAGTAAGGAAATGTTGTATATTTGAGGAGATCTAGTTAAGTAAGTCTTTTTCAGTAATTGCATTTGTGCTGCAGAGCTGTTGGGGCAGGGCTGCTTTGGCTGTGCTACACAGTTTCCAGAAAAGTTAGTCTTTATAGCATCCCAGTTAGTAGGTCTTCTCAGGCAGCAGTAGTTTTATTTAAGAGAGAGTTTTTTTATATCCCTTTTATTGGGACTCTCTGCCTAAAGGAGCAGGTAAGGGCTCCCTTTGCAATGCCAGTGGGCTTGACTGGCCAGGGAGGGATCATGACTGTTGGGAGCGCTCCGAGGGAATTGGTGACTGTTTCGCAGCAGGGACAAACTGACACAGCTCAATTTGTCCATCTATTGGAGGTATGGAGGAGTGACTTTTAAGCATATCATCACATCCTTAATGTGATTGGTTTTTCCACTCAGAAGAAGGTGATTGCAGTACCAGCAATGCCAAGGTGACTGAATCCTGTACAGTGGAGAACAGAGGGTGTGATGCTGCCTGCACCAGGGTAACACCACTTGCTTTGCCTGGGTGATTCACAATACTTGATGTTGTTGTTGCACTCTTTGACCCTTCTAATCCTTCCTGACTATGGGTACAAACAGGGTACAGAGATGCTAAAGCCCAGATCTCCAGTGGAGCAGGGAGCTGAGCTGCCAGCGCACACCATCATGGAAAAATGGGATGTAATTTTGTGCTTTGTAAAATTCTCATGTATGTGGTAGTTTGTACAGGTCCAGCCTTCGAACAAGACTTTGGAAGAGAGTTTGGAGACAGGTGTCTGCCTGAGGCTGCCATGACACTCAGTGCCTGCCTTGGTCGATCTGACTGGGAGCTGGCAGGCTCCATAGTGAGAGTTTGTGCCATAAATGCTGTGCAGTGACTTGCTGCTGGGGCTGCTTATCCCACGTGGTGTTTTCTGCACCGTGCATACAGATCCAGAGCTTGCTTTAGGAAATACTTAATGCTGTTCTGCTTTGTACACCTGGAGGTCAAAAGGGAATGTGGTTTTTCTAGCTAATCATCGTCTCTTGCCAGCTAATTGTAAGTAAAATAAAGCAAAGGAAAAGCATGTGGAGTCTGGCCAGCGCTTACTAACGTCTGAACCAACTAGTCTAATGTGGTGTTATTTTTCTGACTTGATTTTACTGACCTTCTGTGGGAATTTGAAGTTTTATCCTGAAAATCTCAACTTTTACTGTGTAGTTGTTGTTCTTTGTGCTTTCTTTAGATTTTTTGTTTGTTTGTTTTTCTTTTTCCTAGTGGGTCAATATAAGGAATTACTTTGAACAGTGGGTGTGAGATGGCTGAAAGAAAAACAGAAAGGTTTTTGCTACCAGCACTTACATTATAGATACTCCATGGAAGTTAACAGTGAAGGGTCTAATGGGTAGGATGCTCACTTACAGGGGTCGTATTTACAAAGATCTGGAATATATATCTTCCTGGAGGGTTGTGTCCTTCTTCTTTGGACCTGACACAGGATCAGCCGGACACTTTGGATGGTGGGGAGGCTGCCCACTCCCTGCTGGGCGAGTGAGCTGTTTCTTGGTTTTCTCCCTTGACTGCTTTGCCCTCTTCTCCCAGATCTGCCAGACCTAGGATGCTGTGTGTCTGTTTGCTGAGACACTGTATGGACAAAGGCTGAGTCCTCACCTGAGGAGCTGAAGAGTTACAGTGGGGAGCAAGATGATTTTGGTTTCAAATGTCCATGATTCAATTAATATCTTGTTAATCCTGTGTTAACGCTTAACAGCATGTGGTTACTAGTATAAATATTTGTTCTTGGTATGTAGCTACAGATATGTGGTAGGATTAATGCTAAATTGTTAACAGTTAATACCCAGTTTAAGTAAAATCAGTTTTTCAGACTGCTTTCCTTTGGTTTCTTTTTTTTTTTTTTAAATTTGGCAAGAGTATTCACAAATAGGGTTCAGATGGCCAGAGCCTCCAGAATCTCATTATCTTAATTGAAAAATGTCACCCCTTGACATTAATAAATGATTTAGCTAGTACATGATTTAGTCGTTGGGGAGAAATGGAATTGACTGTTACAACCATCCTTCACTTCTAGATGCTAATGATAAACTACAGCCCACAGTTTTAAAAATTAATAGCTCTGGGTTTAGAACAATATTTTTGTATATTAGAACATCTCAATTCCATTATATTTGATAACATTTTATTCTGGAATACTTTCACTTATAAAAAACTGGAAGGTGCTCAAAGGACATCCTCTAATGTTTCTCTTCAACTTTTTACAGCCTCCAGATGTGTTACCAGTGCTCTGCCTCTTCTTTTTCAAGAAAATCACATTGTTTTGTTTCGTTTGACCATTCCTTACTGGAGGAAATAAGTTGTTTAGACAATGTGTGGGGATTTAGCTGTGTAATGAACTACCACAGTAAACAAGTAATTAATTCTCATTGAAACGTAGACTGTGCTCTGTGCATGGATTTTATGGCGTCTTCTGGAAAGCAAAAATATTTTTCTGTCTAAAAAGCATTTCCTACCCAGTGACTAGCTGTAAAAGAAACAGCTTGAAAATGTTTCCTGGCCAAAGGAAGGGATCGGTACATCCCTTCAGTTTGCCTTTGTGGTTAACATCACTGTGTGTTTTTCTAACCCTTCTTTTTCTCAGTTTTATGTACCTGGTGTTAATAAATATAGGTACAGAAATAACAGCCTGCCTGAGCCAACTGATTTGATCTTTTCATTTGCTAATGCTGATGCTGGGGTTTTGCAAAGGATAATCTCAGGATTCAGGCTTGGCTTTGCTCCTGTTTGAAATCACTGTTAAAATACAACTTTGCTGCTGGATCAGGGGCCTGTGGATTGTGCCTTGTTTTTTTTCCTTTTTCTTTTTAAAGAACTAGATCAGTGGGCAAAATACAGCATTACTGCATTGAAGGAGACAAGTGGTAGGACAGTGTGGCTGCCGGAGCCCCGTGCGTGGGATGTGCCCTGCACATGGTTGTGCAAATGCAAGCTGGAATTTATGGTGAGGCGTGTTTCGGAGCACGGCCAGTGACAGATGGGTTTTGATAACCAGCTTTTGCCTTTAGAAACAAAAGTATAGTGTTTATTTCGGCTTCTAAACCAGGTTAGTGAAGAGCTGTTAGCAGTACCAGGTGCTGTGCAGCTGTTGGTTTGCAGAGCTTGATGTTTTTGATGCTGTTACTGGTCAGCAAAGGAAAGTTGGAGTTGGAGATATTGATATTTCCAGAAAATAGGTAATCAAAGGTGGCAAACGTGTGTCATCAGGATTTCTGCTCAGCCTCCCTGTTAATTCAGGTTTTTTGATGTTGGCTTCTGGCTTTGCCTCTTGCAGTTCTCCGTGGGTCAGCATAGTGGATTTGACACTGTGTGGGCAGAATTTCACTGGCATCAGTCCCTCTTAGCAATCTGCCCTGCAAGCTCTCTGAGCTACCCTAACTCAGGAGGATGAAATTATTCCAGATTGTGAGGACCCTGTTCCCTCTGAGTTTTTATTACTTAGCTGTTTCCATTCCTGCCATTTCCTGGCACCACTCAGCAAAGTTGTGTGGTGCATGTTTCCTAACGGGGGGGTGGTGACTCTGCAGCATGGACATTTCCTTGGGTGACCTGACACTAAGGTTTCAGTGTCATTTATTTGGCTGTTGTATCATACTGCAAATGACTGCTTAACTTGTCTGGTTTCCTTGCTGATTCCCGGCAGAGCTGTTTGCCTTCTTTCAAATCATGCATCACTTTAGCCTGACCCCCATAGTCTGGGATTTCTGCAGTGCCTCATTTTCTATAGACATGTGATTACATGTGATTTTCTGTCTTAAATGGTTGTTACTTTTTTAAAGTTGGCTTTAATCTGTTACTGTTGCAGACAACATCTAAAACTGTGATTGAGATGCTCAGAAAACCTGGAGTCAAATGAGAAGATTCCTAAATTTATTCACCCTTTGAACTCTTTCACCTGTGATGGTTTCCACACTGATGGTTACAACTTTGGGAGACCAGGGGTGAAAGCTAGAGCTGTTAGGGATGGTGAGCTCTGTGATAGCAAAAGCCAGGTTAGAATACCCCAGTGGTTTTTTGGTAGCTGTGTTCTCTGGCAGAAATAGGTTTGAAATGTTTTCAAAGGCTGGGTACAGAGTAAGACCCATAAATAGATCCTGTAAACATGCTCTCCTGAGTTGCAGAACAGCCCTCAGTAGTCAAACCTAAAGACCACAAGCTATTCATGCTTGTATATATTCATATGTGAGTGTACTGCCATGAAATTGTCACAAAACTGGAACTTAGGCAGGCTGAAATGGAAAAGCCATGCCAGTGGAAATAATAAAAAGTGCTGCAGTGTTATTGCTATGAAAGTCTGCCTTTATTTACAATAACAAAAGTCTAATTTCTACAAAACTTCAGTCACATGCATATTTTTATGTCCTGTGAGCAGCCCCTGGTGCCCACAGGCCTGTGCTCTGTAAATAAGGGACTGAGGCCTTGCTGAGTATTCAGCATTTCAATGCTCATGTATCTTTTCCGGAATTGAAAACATCTTTTATTCCCCGGGCTGAGCTGGCAGCCTGCACAGAAGGCAGTCTGCTTTATGTTTATCAATCCAGGGAGAAGTCCAGCTCTTGTGAGTGTATTTCTCATCTGCCAAGAGCATCAACAGAAACGTAACTATCTTCCACTCTCTTTTTTTTTTTAATTACTTAAATATGGCCATTCAGGGAGGCGTTTAATTCTTTAAATATGGCAAGCAAGGCATTAGTGAATTAAGGGTAGAGGTTTAATCTCACAAGATTTCCACAGCTCTGCTGGTGGCTGGCCATTGGCGATGGCTGGGTGCTGTGTGATGATGTGTGATCTGTCCTGGGGGGTGCTGTGGGAGCATCCTCCCTTTTGTACACCAGCCCTGAGCAGGGAATCCCATCTTGCCATGTCCTCCATGCCCCTCAGTACAGGGGGATGCTATCTTCATGGCAGACCCTTTTGAGGATTTACCTGTGGACCGTGTTTTTTTGGGGACAGCCTAATTTAAACTATTGCCCTGTGTTGAATATATGGAGCATATTCAAAGGGAACAAGAAGCCTGGTCCTGTTGTATTCATTAAGCTATTCCATTCATTTTAATTACTCTAATTTAAGTTGTGATGTAGGTATTTTGGGGCCTGGCTGAAATCCTCTGATCCAAGGCTGTAAACAAACCCCTGGCAGTGAAAGAAAGCCAAAGGACTTTAGAAGGGTCTTTTCAGTGATTCTAGTGCCCATGTGTGGAGGGATGGGGATGTGTAAAAGGTTTCCCAAGTAGCTGAGGAAATTATAAAAACCTGTAATGGTGTGTTTTACCATCAGAGTTTCTTAGGTATTAGAGTTTTTTAGTTATTAGAGTTCTAGCAAGAAAATTTCTTGCATAAATTGTGGCAGCCTATTTCACTAACTGACCAACAGGTTTGTTACTGTATGAACTTGATAATTAGTTTGTAATCCGTGCATAGGCATTTCATCCTGGTGGTTTTCTTGCAGAGAATAATTTGCCTTTTATTTGTTCAGAGTGGTTTTTTTAGTGAAAACAGAACTCCCATTCATGATGGGCACAGCAAATGTAGTAAAACACTATCATAGCTGGGATTTGTTGTACGCTATGGATTTATGTCAAGAATGTTAATGATTTGTTTATGAATAAGTGAGCCTGTAGTATTGTGAAACAGTATCTGGCAGGGTTGCTGAATGGACATTTTGAGAGCAGAGGATTCTTGAATTGAGTAAGCTGTAAATATTTGTGTGTCTCAAACTAGTCATAAGTAAGCTTATGTATCTTAAACAGAAGTGTTTATTTAATGCCTTATCATCATCTACAGTGCTCATCTGGCATATATGTGTGGGACACTTGATAACAAGCAAAGAGGTTGTTAAGTATTTTTTAAGGGCAGTTAATCTCCTTCTAGTGGGCTTCAGTTTAAAAATAAGGTTTTCTTCCGGAAAGCAACTCAAATCCTTAAGCAGAGCAGTGAGATGTTTGCAGAGTCAGTGTGGATCAGGAAGGTACAGGTTTTGCAGTTTCTCACTTGGGGGTAGCACCTAGTTTAGCAAAGCCACTTGAGTTTCCTGATAAAGTTATCATGTGGATGCCAATATGTCGTATGGTCCCAAACACACACTTTCTTGATGAGGACTTGGGAAGGGTTTACAGCTTTCTTCTGATCCCTATTTTCTTGGAAGAATACCTTCCAGTGGGTATGGGAGGTAGTTCATTCCCATCTTATATGAGACCAAAGACTGATAGACATTTCCTATC
The DNA here is from genome assembly GCF_003984885.1 of Neopelma chrysocephalum. Classification (NCBI taxonomy): domain Eukaryota; kingdom Metazoa; phylum Chordata; class Aves; order Passeriformes; family Pipridae; genus Neopelma; species Neopelma chrysocephalum. The sequence goes on from NW_020897730.1 coordinate 3,655,094, forward strand.
TGTCGGGGAGTATTTGTGAGAATCGAAACACAGTCCCTCAAAAGAATAATTTGGGGGCTAAATTGAACCTCATCCCAGGTAATTCCTTGCATTGCCTGTTGAAATTTGCATTGTGAAGGTGTCAGATCTAATCACTGGTCTGTCAAATCAACTAACCAACAACCGATATCCAACAGCATAAACTGAGAGTTCTATCACTGTCCTTAGTCAAACTAATGTGTGACTTTTCATGCTAAAGTTTAAAAAAATTGATTGCAATATTTATCTTCTCTCCAGTCATCCTTCCTGTAATGAGCTTTGTAGCTGGTTATATGGGTGCAAATGCTTAACCTGAAGAACGAGTTGTCACTCGAGTAGGATTCGTGCATTTTTAAATGTGGCTAAGCCTCTTGAAAAACTGCAGGTAGAAGATGATGCTGTAGCAAGAAGCTTTGCTGTGTGACTTCATGCACCATGGGCATGGGCAGCTGAGCACAAAGCAGAGGGACTTCAGAGCTGGATTCAGAAGTGTCAAAGGTGGTTGGTGTTGTGCATCCAGGGTGCTGTGTAGAGCGTGACTAAACTCTGCCTGATAAATTATGGCATTTCTTGAAATAGTGCCTTGTACTTTTTAATGAGCTGGGCTATCAGCTCTGCATCAGTGGATGGTTAAAATGAGGCAAGAATTGCTTTAGCATTAAAACCATGCCTGGAGGACTTTCCTGAGAAATTGCTTATGATTATTAAGTGAATATAATACAGTAAGACAACCTTACTTCTTTGCTGTGCTTTTTTTTCATACTGAGTGCAGTTTTGGAAGTTGAAACATGTACAGATGGAAAGTAATGTTTAAATGGGAATGGCTTTGGAAGGTGTGCCGTGCTCTCTCCCTTTGAACGTGGATAGGGACGAGAGGTAAGTCACAATTTATTGAGATACAACTTTTATAGAAGAATTGGATTTCCTCTAAATATGGTTTGATTGTGTGCCAAACAGAAAAGAGGCTGAAGCCAGAGCACTTCGTATGCTGAACTGGAGAAGAATATCTTCCAAACTGAATGGGCTAGGCCAAAATGAACCTTATGATGCTTGTTCCTTCTGCCGTGCATGCACACTTATAGCTAAATAAATAGAAAGATACCCACCCTCTGTGACAATTGATGATGAAACAGCTGTGGGAGACAGTCGGGCCAGCTACTACCCAACCTACTACAGGGCAGAAACACTCTGGGAGTGTTTTATGCAGCCTGGGGCAGGTGGCATAGGTTGCCATAGGTAGCTCTGCCAAGTTAACACTGAGAGTTACCCCTGTGTCCTGTGTACCTTATTTCTTCAATGGTGTGCATGTTCCTGCCACTGTTTTCACAATTACCTCCTGTTTCTTTCCCCGAATTGTCTCAGAGAAGGTATTGCAGCAAATGAATAGCCCACAAGCTGCATGTTACTCCAACATAGCAGCACACATTCAGGGAGGAAGGTAAAGAGGGAAACTCAGTGGAAGCTGATGAACTAATTTGTTCTCTAGATAGATGCTTGCACCCTTTTTCCACTCAGATACACACTGCACCATTAAACACTATTAAATATTGGCAGCTTCACACTAAACTGCATTTGTGATTTGTCTACTGTGTAATCAGAAAAGGCAATCCCAAATCTGCCTCAGGAATGGCTTTACTCTGCCAGGTTAGGAACATCAGTGATAGCCACCAGAGCCTTTTAATTTCTGACTATAATGGTGATAAAACATGAAAGTGAAGTGCTCATGTCATAGAGCATGAGTTGGAACTAATCACCTTCCTACAGATGCTACAGGGAAAATGGATCATAGCACATAGCCCTGTTTCGTGTGCTGGCTGAAGCTGTTTCCCTTTAATCTTTATACCTTTATATATCTTTATATTGCAGTAATGGAGTACTGTGTGGAATATCACGGTTTTCAAATTATTTCTAACCTATATTTCTACAAATTAATTCTTTTAAAAATCCTGTGTTTAAGCAGCTGCCCTTGTCATACATTTTTTCATTGTGCCACAGTAAAAACCCATAGTCATCCTGTGTGGATAACTACTGCATACATTCCCCTGGCTTGAATGAGAGAAAGTGTTGGTAGTTTGTGTTCCTGTTTCTTCAGGGAGTCACTGTAGCTCTTCAACCTCTGATTTTCTCTGCTGTGCTGTGGATGACACTGAGATGTATGTGATACCCAGCAGTGCTTAAGGATGAGGAGAAAGCAGAACTGAGAACACTTCAGTTATGGCGGTTGTTGGATTGTACCCAGGAGGGAACTGGCTTTGTTGCATGATCAAAGGTCCCCTTCGCTCATCAGCTACTGGGAATGGAGCAGACAGATGTTTATCTAGCCCATTGTCTTGTAAAACTGTAGAATTGGCTTGTGCAAATAGCTGTCCATGCAAAACTTGACTCTTGTTGTTTCAGAGGCTTTTCTAGTGTCATCTGAAAATCTGTTCCAGCCAGAGAACCTGGAATCCAAAACTGAAAAAAAATCAAACAAGGATACCTTCTACTCCTAAAGCCATCTAACACTAAAAATAGTATAGTTGGATGAAAGGTTGGTCTGTTGGAGGGGAGCTAGCGGTGATTAATTGATGTGGAGTTAGTCTCTTCTGAAAATCTGTAACTTCAGTTAACAACTTGCCCAAAAATTTCCACTTTTGAGGTTGTCTGTTTCAAGCTTCGCATCTGGACTGAAATGACATACTTTTTTAAAACAAAAATATTTTTGTTGTGGTGGTCTCCCAAGTAACTTACCAACAGTACAAACATTTTTACAGACTTTGCTTTAAATAATGGTAATGCTTGGAAAGTAGGAAAGCAGCCCTCTGTCATCTAGCTCAGAATTACCACTCAGCAAGAGAAATACTCATTTTGAGTGTTCCGCTCTGACCACTCTCTGACTTCCCAAGTGGAGACCTAGAGGCAAAACATTATTTTGTGCCCGCATGGAACATTTTGTGCTGAACGTTCGTGATTAGGGTGTAGGCAGAGCAGCTTTGCAGGGGGCAGTCTTCAGGATCTCAGCAGCTGAAATGGCAGCTCTGATGGAAGTGAGTGGTGATGAGACAGAAGTCTGGTGAAGCTGTCATCCTGTTGTGCCCTGTTTGCTGTGTTGCTTCACTGATGGATGTACTCCACTGTGGTTCCCTTCTGATGATGGTGCTCTGTCAGGGTAGTTGGTCTTGATGATCCCAGCCATGGGTTGGTGTTCACTTTAATTGCCTTTTAAATGATCCTTGCTTTCCAAAGGTAAGAAACCACAGTAAATATCTGGAGCTAGAGAGTTACTTTTCCTAAAAGGATTTGTGGAAGAGACCAGGAAACTTGACAGATTTCCTTGAAAAGTCTTCTGTGGATTCATCTTTCGTTGCAGAATTGGGGCTGACCCTTACAGAAGTGGCATTGGAGACTTGTATTGAATCCCTGTATGCATGCATCCATCTGCCTCACATTTACAGTTTATCTGGTTATTAATATACCAGAAAATGTTCAGAATTGGGCTATTTTTCTTTTTCTTTTGGCCAGATTACCATCCTTGACATCACTTAGTGTGGCTTGGAGATATTTTGAAAGAACTCTATGGCCATTATATATGCAAATACCTTAGATAAGCAGAGGTGAGAAACCATTGGCAGAGCTGCAGCATGAAGAATTTAGAGTATAAAAAAAATGAATTATAAGATTGATGACCTTTGTGCTTAGTGATCAGAATGCAAATAACAAGAGCTGCAAATCTGGGCAGAAAGGCATGCTATAAAAAGCATTATTGCAAGATTAAGCTGTGGAAGACACATTTTTTCATGGTAATCTACTGAATTTATTTTGACAATTATTTATTGGTGGTGGCGGTTATGAAAGTGGAATTTTTAGCAGTCTTGGTATAATTATAGAGGACTGAATTTGTAAAGCTGCTCAAACATTTTGTATCAGGGTTGAGTATTTTTTTCAGCCAAATACGTGCCTTTTTTTTATTAAATGAAATATTTGTCTTGATACTTTTTTCCCCCGGTGGAATGACTAATATGTATTCACAGGATTCAATACTTTAATATTTTATCAGAGGCCCCTGAATTCTTTCACTCCCTTCTCTTTCAGGGTAAATAATTTAGATTTCAGATGCATTAAGTTTGATAAAAACCACCTTGTTAATGTCTCCTGTAGAATTACAGCTCTGTGTGCTTAGAGGGTTTCTGGAATGACTGCATCAGTAATGCTTCTAAGTTAAATTGAATGGGGCAAATGAAGAAGACGGTGGGGGAATGCTGGGCAGGCAGTTAATTTATTTTAATTTTGTTGGTTCTTTCACATCTGTTTAACTAGCTGCCTGACACAGGTACACAGGAGACCATAAATGTAATGGGTATTCAGAACACTTCCATCATGTTGTATTACAGGAATATATATTAGATCTGCATCTAGAGAAGCTCAGGGCTTTAACAACCCATGTCCTTTTCCCTGGATCTTGATGTTCTGTATTATTTCTTTTCCCCTAAGTCTGAAACATGTTAAAATATTACTTGCAATAATTGACAGGGTTTGCATGAACAAACATTTATTAATAATAACCCCCCCAAACAACCCTCTCATCTACATTCCTTTTTCTTTTGCAAGTTCATTTCTTGAAGTTGAGCCCAAACTTGAAAATACAGAATTGATTAGTTTTTCTTTGATGTAAAATTATTTAAGTTCTAAATTGGCTGAGAATAGATGGTGTTTGTGGTGGTCAGCAATCAATGGAGGAGGGAAGAAAGTTGAGACTACTGAGAGTAAGGGTGTTCCTCTTTGTTGCTGTGTGGAATTCTTTATTTTCTAGTTTTTTTATGTGTGGAAACTTGCAAGTGGTTGCTATATTGACCAGCATTTGGAGCAGATTGGACAAAAGCAAGAGTATAATTACTGGAAACGGAGAAAGTAGCTTTCACAATGTAAAGATGTTGAACGATGTTCCTTGTAGAGGTAAAGTCTTCCTGTTCTGCTGGTCTTGCTGGAACAGAACATTTGGATAGTTTTGAACTCCTTTGTTTCCTTTAGTTAAACAATTTAATATTTCCATAATTCAGTGCACCTTATTTCATTGGCAATGTTGAATTATAGGACTGACATAGCACTGTAAGTAGTAGTGGCAAGTCTTCATGTAGGTGCATGTGGTAGCACATGTAAAGCAGCAGTAAAGACGAGGATAGTTCTGTTCCTGTTGAACTTCAGATTGTATTGCCAGACATTTCTGTGGAAGCAGGGTTGTTTTGTTCATGGCATATGAGATTCCTAAAGACTGGGATTTGGTTATGAATGAGCATGTGTTTCCAGAATGGAATTACTTGGAATGAGTTTGTTTAATCGATTGTGGATTCCTCCAGAGTGACGCTGCAGCGCCTGTGTGAGGAGTTAGCTCTTTTTAATTGGTCCCATATGTACTGGCAGATAGTATATTAACCATGCCTTGGGGGAATGAGGGCATCTGGTTGAATATCATAGTGCATATTTTATTTCTTTTCTGGAGGGATTTGTTTTTTTTTCCTAGGGTTTTTTTCCCCTCTTTGTTCTAAGAACTGTGGATATGTACGTATATGTATAATCACCAGCATTTTGGAACTTAATACTCAGCTGAGGGATTAGTTAAGCTTCTGCAAAATTATCTGAACTTTGCTGACAAGTAAAGAAGAAGAAACTGAGGTTTTATAGAGAAGCTGGAGTTTCTGAGTATCTCTGGGTTTGAGCACTTAAATTGCAAGAACTCAGAAGCTTAATCTCCCTCCTGTCAACCTCTAAGGACTTGTCCTTTGAAAACCAGAAAAATGGAAGCATCACAAAAGATTAATTACTTTTGGAAAAACCTTGAAAACACCATGCGGATTTAACCTTTATATCTGGAGGATGTGAATGTTGGAGGGCTGTCCTACCTGTGGATGCTTTATGTTGGCCCCAGCAAAGGGGAACCCTATACTTGGCCATTTTACTTGAGTCCCTCTGAACTGGAAAAAGCAGAGTAATTTTGCATCTGGCTGTTAGGGCTCAGCTTAACCAGTAAGGTAGCTGCAACAGAAAAAGGAATGTAAATGAGTCGGTTTGATTTTCTTTTGTAAAGGTTTCTTGGTGCAAATCCTGTCAATTATCCAAATCTAAAGCTCTGCTGAATTAATGAGACACTTTGTAGAAAGGTATTTTTGATCACTTTCTGTAGACTCCCTTATTTCTGATGTAGGCTCTCTAGTGTGCTACTTTTATTCATGGCTTAAAGAATTGGGAGGACTTACTATGTGAAGTTGCCCCGGGGATAGTGGTTATGCATTTGCACTACAGTGGGACCCAATTTTGGTCTATATTCTGCATTATCTGCTGAAAGGTTTGTATAGCTACAAATCCTGGCAGAGTTTCCCCACGATGAATAATTTGCTAGTGGAGGCAGAAATGGAGTAATATTACAGGAGGTGAAATGCCTGTGAGTGTAGTTAGGGCTGGGGAAGTGTCCTTGGGAAGGTGTATGGGACAGAACCAGACATGGTTCACCTGGGAATGCTGTGGGGCATGTACTGATAGTGCTTATGGACATGTGTGGAGGGAGGGAACACTAAAGCCACCAGGATTCTTTCTTCACACCCTGCAAGGTTTGAGAGGATACACCTTCATGAAGGCTTTCCGAAAAGGCTGACCTGCTGAAGATGCAGGTCTGTTCATTTGGAAAGGGCTTTTGTCCATGGGAGATAGGAGGACCCCCTCTCAGAGACCCTCAGGAGTGCCAGGCTTACATCTTGGGGGTGGTTCCAACTTGGAAAAGACAGTGATGTAAATTAGCATCAGAGGACTCAGTGATAAAATGAACAGCTTTAGAGGAAGGAGTGGATTCTCATTATTTTGTAGCTGTAAATACAATAATTCATTAGACCAGAAGTTTATCTGGTTTATGTTTAAGCAACACATATCACTCTTTTGTTAAGAATTTGTACCCTTCTTTCTCCATAGTATTAGACACACTGTTACCTCTAGCAAAGTATTAGGGCAGATTCCCTGTTTGCAGCAGGTACCTTTGTCATCGAGTTCCTTTCCCTGTCTCAGAAAATAAGTCTTAGCAAGGCAAGAAACAGGTCACTGAAGTACATAACTGCTTACCAAGTTATTGATTTATTGCAAAAAATTAAGAAGTGTGACAGAGTGAAATGCTGGTTTTGAAAAGGCTGTATTGGGGAATGCAGTGGCTGTCTGGCAGGTATTGTTTGAGATGGGGTTGCTCTGCCAGGCACAGAGTGAGGAGAAAGAACTTTTTAAAGCATCCTCTGACACAGAAATTATTGGAACGCCTCCAAGAGCAAATTGAAAAAGCAACAGCCGCCTTCATGCTGCAGGATTCCATTGTTTTAATATTGGGCCAACTATACCAAATAATACATCTACTGGAAACTCATGTTAGGAGAAAAATATGTTGGAAAGCAGCTAAGGGGTCAGCTCAAAATCAAAGTGAATGAACTTGACATATCTATGCTGCTGCATGTTCTATTTTGTTCTTTCTCTTCTTGTCATCTCCTATTTCTTAATTTATTTCCACTCTTCCTCTTTTTTTAAAACCATTTGTCTTGTCTTGGACTTGTATTTTGACTGCCATTTGTCCTGAAAAATGCTGGAGCTGATAAATACCTCTGCTTGCACTGAGAAGTTCTGGCATACTGGTATCTTTGAAATTGTAATCTGGTTTAAAATTCCAGTCTTGCGCACAGATACGGTGCTTTTGGGGAGGTACTTCTGCTCTGGTGATGAGATGATGAACAGCAGATAATGGGAATGACTTTCCCTCAGTGCCACATAACGGAGATGTACTTCCAAGACTGGTTTTGTTTGCTGGACTTCTGCACACATTTTGAAATCAACATCATCAAGAATGGGATGGAAGGAAAATGCAGACTTGTTACGCAAGTGTAAATGTTATTTACAATGATTGCATTTAATAAAATATGTAACAAAGTTATGTTAATTGGGTTTGTTTGTTACAAGAATTAGTTCAGTTGTGACAAAGTTATTAAAATTTGAGAATTAACAATGATTTCTATAGCCAAAATAGTGGTAGCTGATGTCTTAGGAACGTCTTATTTTATTTTCATGATTATGAGTGTCTTTGACTCCTTCCTCGGCTGTGAATCTCTATAGTGGGACTTCAGGTTTTGAGCAATTCTGGCTAAACTAGAAACTTAGTCTCAGAATATCCTCTATATTTAGGTTTGTTTAGGTCAGGATTTAGTTTGACTAAGTATAGAGAGATGTTAGAGGATCAATCATGAAATTCTCATCTGGCTCTGAAGTTCCCTGCAGTTTGGAGGGTGTTTGTATCTGGGATTGTGTTTTGTTTGGGCAGCGATCCTGCTGATTGGAATCGCATGAGCTTGGCAACAGAATGAAGGCATCCAGCCAGAGCAAACTCAAAGTACACGGGGTCTGAGAACAAAACGTTTCACATGAATTAAATCGTGAGGAAACAGACATTCTTTAAACTTGTAAGAAAACAAGGCAATGTGAGCACCGTCACACAGGCAGCTATTGATAGGGGAGTGCAGGTTTTATTTATGAAATCTTGATAGTTGTGCGCCTATGAGATATGTCTTATCACTGTAGGAAGAAGAATATTCCCTAACAAACTGGTATTAGAGTAAGGTGGAATAACTCTCGGTGCTTGCATGCAAAGATTCAGTAACATCTTTGCTGAAAGGCCTTTTGACACTCAGCTGATCTTGTATTTCTCTGTACCTTGTCATGTTTTTCCATCTGCAGTATTGTGTTCCCCTTCCCTTCTATCTATCCGTAGTTTCTGTATGTTATAGGTTTATCCATCATAGCTTTGTGCTTGACTGCCTTGTTACATTCAGTAACAGCAGGAGAAGTCCAGGAGGGTCTCTGCCTGGCAGCAGCCAGCATTGCCTGCAAGCCTCTCCTGGTGCTTTCCTTTCCCCAGTCTCATGTCCTGCTTGCTTTGATGCCATCTTCTGCTTGCTGTCCTGTCATACAAATTAGAACTTACCCTGGCAAATGCAGATCACTCTTTTCTATGCCCAAACTATCCCTGCTGCCCCTGTCTCTCTTCTATGCTGTCTGCTGAGGGGTTTTGTGGGAGCAGGGGGACATGAGGGGGGCAGTGGTGGCAGGCACTGGTTCAGTTTCTAAAGTAGAACCATGCAGGGCGTGTGGAGGGGTGACAAAAGTGCTGGGGATTTTGTTTGGCGTGATGTTATAGTGGTGTGTGGTTTTATTTTTTGTTTGTTTGTTTGTTTGTTTTTTGGTTTGGTTTGATTTTGGTTTTTTTTATGTGTGTGGAGCAACATTCCCAGGTGCTTTGTCCCAAGACCCTTGGCGTGCCATGCCCTCAGCCCACTGAGTTGCACCAAGTTGTGCCATGGGCCTGTCCAAGCTCCTGTTCTTCCAGATTGTGTCACAGGGTGCCCAAAGGCAAGTCTGTCTTACCACTTGTGCGTGTTGCCATTTCTTTGTGATTGAGAGATGTAAAGTCAGAGGTAATTATCTGCTTTTTCCCATAAGTACCATCTGTTACCTGAAAGAGATTGAATGGATTTGCTTTGATAGGGTGGCAAAATATAGATCTTGAGATGCTAGATGAGAGATGCTTTTAATAACCAGATTTCTAGAGCTGGATTGCTTTCAAGAAGATTACTTGGGCTGGATCTGCTTGAGTATAAAAAGTCATGATATGGTCTTGGGTTTGTGCATGCCAGTCAGTTTTGTGTTACAAAGCAGGTTGCTGATGGAATGATTTCTGACTTTATCATGACAAAGTGCTTCCATCCCCTCTGTAGTGGGTTTTATTGTAGTGCTCAGTACAAAGTTTATATGAACTACTAGTAAAGAATAAATAAATAAAGCACTGTATAGTTTAATATGGGGAGGAAAAGCATTTAAACTGTATTAACAGTATTTGTTTAACAAGAAATGGATCAGATGTGACATTTATCTCTACTGGACAGCATTTGCTTTAAACAAAACAAAGCCTTGAAATGGATCAGTTTTCTTATGTATCAGAATTCTTCTTTTCTTGCTGAGAAGCTGGAGGCTTGGGGTTGGGTGGTCCTCTGGTCACAGCTGTGCTCATGTCACTGAGGGGTAACCGTATTGCTAAAGGTCTACTGTGTTGTCATCTCCTCTGACCACGAGTAAGAGTGAAGCCTCGTATCTATGGACTGGAAATAGGTGAAAAGGAACATTTGCATTTTCTAAAATTCTCTTGCAATTCAGTGCACTTGGTTGTGTCTTTCCCCTCCTAGGCTGCTTTGTCTCGCTGTAGGATGCTGTTGAAAAATTTTGGTTTCGTTCCAGAACTAAATGTATTTTAAAGGTAGAGAAGTAGTTGCACTGAGGCAGTAAATTATAGAGGTTATTTTTGAATTTCCCTGTGACTGATCTTTTGCTGATGCACTAATGTGGATTTCATCTGGGAATTCCTTTGTAGGTGCTGTAGAAGGATGCATTGCCCAGAGGACTGCTTCTCGTTCTGGCAAATCGGTCGTTCAGAGTCTTTGAACTTTTAGAATAATTCTTTTTGAAGTTAACATCCTGTCATTTTCAGGTTTGAGCTCAATCTTTGGCAAAGTTGGCCAAATACAGGTCATCTGGAAATGTGATGCTAGGTTATCGTGTATTTATTGTAATGCTGTGGTTAGGAGAGAACGGGGGATGAGGGCTAAGGTGCTGAAGACTTTCTTACATTCACCATATTGCAACCCAATTAGCCTGTAAAATATGTTTATTTTGCTCATCTCCTGTTGCTGGATTTCAGATTACAATGAATTACAGTCCCCTCTTTCTTGACATTTATTTTTATATTAACATCCAATGTATAACCCCTTCTTAGATTTTTGAATTTGGGTCCTTGTTTCATTTCCATCATGACAATTAAAAGATCCACTAAACCCAGGCTTGCTCAGTATTGTGAACAGCAGTGACTGTTTTGTTAAGACCTGAAGATGAAGGGCATTATTATTACAAATTTCAGTGCATACTTTTCTCCTCCAAGTCATGTTTCCTTGTATGTAATCACAGTTGTTTTCTCCAAGACATTTGGCGAGAATTGTGGAAGTGACTGTATTTTTGCTGACAAACTAAACCAAAACCCAAATGCTGTTAATTTTTAGTTTTAACAGCAACAGAAATTGTGCCTGAACTAAATATATAGCACCTAAAATTTGCAAATTGAATGTTGTGAAATAGTTAGTCTAGAGCTGATGTGTGACTGTTGATCTGATGATAAAATATATGTTGAAAACAATTTAGAAGTTCTTGATTCTTATGTTTAATTAACTGGTAACGTAGAGAGTTAGTGATGGCAGGGGTTTCATTGAAATAAGGAGCACTTTGAAGGTCACCACAGAGGCAAGAGACAAGTACCTCTACAGTGACAGTCTTAGCCTGCTATGAGTTTGGGCTACCAGTTATACACCCTTCAGTTTTCTTCTGCAGGGGGAAAGGATGCCATTAATATTGGTAAACTAAGCAAAATAAACTGATAGAACTTAAATTCTTGAATAAGCAAAACTAGGATTTTGAATTAAGATAGTTGCCCAATGTTATAGGGGGCTTTACTTAAATTTTACTCTGAATGATTTAATGTTCAGCAAATAGGAAAATACAATGCTAATTACAGCTCTGATCGTTTCTGTGGTATTTTTGTTTGCTCAAGGCACTTTAAAACTTACTGCTAATTTCTTACTATGATATTGTTCTTTGGATTTCTTTCAAACATAAAGTCATATCAGTAACATCATTTAAATGGATAAAGAATGAATGATGTGTAGTTTTGAACTATTGTTATAGTCATGCCAGCTGAGAATATCTTCTTCTGATGGTTTTCAGTATAAGAGCCACCACATGAACCCAGGGGTTCTGGCACATGAAATGTGAATGGTATAAGGTTGCCTGAACCTTTATTCCCTGAATTGCCAAAGTCATACTTTTCAAGAATTTTGTGAACTTAAAGCACTTTAAAGAAATATTCTGGGTTCACATCACAGAGAGTGAATGCCTCTTCTCAAAAAATATATTGGCTACTGTTATAGGTCAGCTTTTGCCAACAGTTTCCGCAGGAGATGCCAGTTTGGAGTGGAAACCTAAGAAATGGGTTCAGCAAAGCACTTTATCCTGTTCTTGGCTTAAAGTACATGAATAATCCCATTGACTACCCACGTGTGCTTTACTGGGACTGCTCACATAGTGAAAGTTAGGCATGTGTTTCAATAATGTGCTTATTTGGGGACTCACTGCGTGGTGTCTCCTGGCACAGATTTGATTTTCTTATGGCAGCCATCATATGACCTGTGTGCAGGGAGCACAGCATTGTCTGCATTAGCCATGAGCTCCAAAGCAAGAGGCTATTTCTGTGTCCACCCCCAATCCATTCTGCACTTCTCTGGCAATTAATCATCTGTTTGCTGCCAATTGTGCTCTAGTGTTTTTGGCACCCAACCACTCCAACTTGCTGCTCATACAAGTATTGAATTGCCTTTGTAAGGCAGAGAGTAGTCTTTTCCTTGTTTAAGATTGTATATGTGGTTGTTACAACATGAAAAAAAAAGTAGATAATTATAATAGTTTTCTTCATTTTGGTCAAATTGTGCTCCTTCTGTCAATAGTCCCACTGAAGTTTACAGAGATGCCAGCAAAAGAGAACAACCATTTTGAAAGTCCAAGGGAAACTCAGAGGGGCTAGATGGAGTTTTTTCCTCTATTATCTAATAGAAGCAACCTTCTTTATGTGAAAAGCTCTATAAACAGTTCGTCTGTGGAAATAGAGCTCTTTCAGCACTGAAGGGAGGGAGGAGTTAAATGCTAGGACAGATTCTTCTTCAACCTGATGTTTTGCAACTATTGTCTCTGGTTTGATTCAAAATTCAAGTTAAGGATACATTTCATAAGTTTTCCATATTTGCCTTCCTCTCCCATCCCCTGCACCCACAAGAAAAAGATAGCCTTGGATGCAGCATTTCCCTGTGCTTGAAAAGGGATTGGTCACAGGTGGGGAATCACTGTGACCTGCGCATGGCCGGGCCTGACCTCCAGCACCCTCTCCCTTCTGCATAATTTCTTCTCCAGAAATACAACCTCAGCAATAGGTTAACAAACCTAGAGCCTATATACAAAATCAAGTCAAGCTGATAGTGCTGCAGTTGTAGTAGACAGTTGTAGAAGTTAGTTAATGGGACCAGCAAACCCAACACTGCAGTTGGTAATTGATGGTGCTCCTTCATCCTCAGCATCTCAGACCTTCCGCTTGCTTTATACTTGTCATGGCTGTTTATCTGCTGTTTAACCTTTGCTAACAACTTCACTGCAGAAGCCTAGGAAACTCCAAAAAAAAAGGCTGTTAATCACAACTTAAAGGTAAAATGAAGTAGATTTTCTCAGTAAGCTTAGTAATCCTGGCTGTCAAAGAGCTCTTTTATCTTCAGAAACACGTCAAAGAATATTCTTTAGTGTATAATCATCTTAAATGGAGTACTTTTTTGCTGGAGCTGTGTTAGGGAGAGTGAATAGGAGAATGTGTAATATGAGCCAGATGAAAAATAATATGAGTGGATTTCTTTGCTGGGATGAAAATGCTTGTACAAACACCGCAGAGGCCCTGAAGTATTGCTGTTAACAGGCTGTAAGTTCATGTGTGAGATAGGTAAACAAGTACTATTTTCACAGATTGTTAGGGTATATGCCTTGAACATGCTTCTAAGAGTGTTTGAGGTGCTGTAGTTCCACTATCATAACAATTATTAGATCTAAACACTGATGAACTAAGTACTAAACTGTTTTAAAAGTGTATTAACAGGCTTTCAGTTAGCTGATGGTAAAGTATTTATGAATAAAGTAGGAAGTTTATTTTCAGTGGAGTATTCATATACGCAAAAATCCGTAGAAAACCATCATAGTATCTAAATAGTTGATTTATTCCCTGTGTATAAATAAAATGTTTAATAGGCACTCTCTTCATCTAAAGCACAGGACTGAACAGCAAGGATCTGTGTTGATTTTCTAGTTCTGGTAGAGACTTCTTGCATGTTTCTGGGAAATCACTTAGCATCTCTTTTGCTGCAAAAGACCCTGTAATGCTTGTCTGCCTTGCAGAGAGGAAGGGGAGGCTGAGAAAATGGGTGACTGCAAAACAAGTTAAGAATCCCCTATCAAAAGTCAGAACAAATGGTTTAGTTTGATGAAAGTAATCTGGAGTCATTCCCCATATGTCTAATAACTGCTGATTGATAAGAGTCGAGTTATGAAGCTTTGATAAATTCATATTTCATTAGACAGTGCTGCAGTATGTTACTAGGTGGGAGTATTTCATTGATTTGGTTCATATCTATGTGTTTCCCCCCTGAGATATGTAGTACCAAGTGAAAATGTTCAGTTTTTCAAATGAAGGTCAGTACAAAGAAACATCCAGATGTTCAAAAATTTCTCTAACTTCCCTGATTCCACAAAATTGATTTGGAAATCTTTCAAGGATTCACTTTCTTCACTCTAAGCAATTGCTGAAAAACTTAATTTGATAACTTTACTATCCACCTGGATAGTTCTTCACCTAAGCCTGGGGAGTCTGTTAAAGAAAGTGACAAGTTTTGAATGACATCTATTCATTAGTACTGTAGTGACATTTACTTTGGAGACTGCAGGAACTATTGCTTACAAAGGAAGAGAATATAAAATTCACATGATAAAGGCAAACCAATGAGGCATTTACTTCAGTTGGAATGGTAATGTCTACAAAGGTCAGTGGGATGAGATTTAAGTATAGAGGAAAGAGAACAAGAATGAATAAATCCATAGTTCTTTGAACGCTCTTTGATCCCCTGTTATTCCCTCCCTGTGGACATTAGTAGAGGAAGTGGGTCCATGAACAATTTTGTAATATGCCTGTGAGTGATCAGAGATTGAATTTAGACCCTTTTTGGAACACACGTGGATTGTAATAAATCCTCTCATTTTGTGTGTATATCTTTTTTAGTTAAAAGCAGTATCCACATTGTTGATAGTAATAATGAATGCTCTTAAGTTATGAAACTTGTTAACTCTCCCCATGAAAACTTCCTAGGCATTGAACAGCAAATGAAACATGCAGGCATGTCCAACTATTAACTCTCATTTTTCTGCACTATAACTGGAGGTAATTTCTTTTCTTTTTCTGTTTAGCACTTTCAGACCATGTTAAAGACTAAGTTGAATGTCCTAACTCTTCGTAAAGAGCCTCTCCCAACAGTGATCTTCCACGAACCAGAAGCCATTGAGCTGTGCACCACAACTCCCCTCATGAAGACCCGGACTCACACTGGATGCAAGGTACTCGGAAGTATAAACTTAAGGAATGGGAAAACTGTGGAAGTGTCCCATGTATTTGTGAAAGCTCCAAAGAGCCCAAAGGAACCAACATGATCATTGTTGTTGTTCTGGAAACCCCATTAGGTGCTACTATTACTATAAAGTTTCTGAATCAAAAAAGGAATTTAGAATTTCTGACCAGAAATTTTGGATTTCAGGAGGAAAAGATTTGGGTTATGTGCCATGATGCAAATTGTGGAGGATTTCTAACAGCCTGTAATGAATATTGCTTGTTTTAAACACAGATGTTATTTCTGCGAGAGCTAAAAACTTGAGGTTAGTTTTTTTGGGGGTGTGAGCATTTTTTTTTTTTTGTGTTTGTTTGTTTTTGTTTTTTAAGTAAGATAAAAAAAGAAAAAAAAAAAGGAGTGGGAGACTTAGGTCTTGATTTGGTTAAGCAACAAGATGAATTTGCCCAGTTACATCAAAGCACAGCTTCTGAAAAAGCTATTCCTCTTTTTAAAAGTTTAATGGCTTAAGAGCTTTGAGTGTGTTCTTTTGTGGTAAGAAACCATATAAAAATAGCAAACAAATCTGCTCTGTTTGCATCTTCTGTTGGAGCCATGTTCCTTGATTGCAGAGCTCGCCCAGCCTTGCAGAGCCGTGGGCAGCCTTGTAGACTGAGCTGGGTACCAGTTTGGCCTGTGCTGCCCGTCAGACCTTGGCAACTGATTGCCCTTCATCCAGCCTGGCTGTCTGTTGTAGAGAGTATCCACCCTACTTGGATATATGCCCTTGAGGGTCTTAGTAAAAATGGAGAGAACTGGGCTTCAGCCTCCACTGCTCTGTAAAGTGTGAACTCCAGAAGAGCCATTGCCTGCTGGTTCATATACTGGATAAGGTCCACAGTGCAATTACACATCCTAAACCCCCACCCTGGCAGTGTGTATGCACAAATGTGTGCACACATGATCTTCCTTGCTGGGAGATCTGATGCGAGATGGGGTTGGAAGAAATTGCTTTATAGTGTGTTCCCCTACTTCTCTTGGCATATGGTACCTGGGTACTTCCAGGTTTGGTACTTCCTTTGCAAAGTTTCTTCTTGGGAAGTGTCATTTTTGTTTGAATTTTTGCCTTTCACAATAGCCAAGAACAAGACTGCTGCTGGCTGTTGGAGCAGTGCTTCCCTGTGCTGATGCAGAGGAATGCAGAGGAAGTGACCCTAATGTGCTTTGTATGGTAGCTCGTAGCATCTGCACTTCCATGGTGATGTCTTTTGTCCTTTATGTTGACATGTAATGAATTTTTAGAGAATATTAGCTATGATCAAAATGATTCACAAAGTATCTGGCTTTCACCCGTAGTGAGAGAGTTCAGACATAATAATGCTTTCTGAAATCAGTTTATCTTTGTGAATGTGTGTAGAATTTAAATGAACCTTTTTACTTAACCTACAGTCCTTCGATTGGAGAAGATGAATTGCAGAGAGATGTTGAACGCCTCAGTGAAGAGAATCTCATTCTATATTTAGATCTCTTTTATTTATTCATTTATTTTTTCTGCAGTGTAACATAGTAGTTGTGACTAGGGAACATCTGCTACCACAACACTCCCATTTTCCTTCTTGCAGTGTTTTGCCTTCTCCCCTTCTCCTGTAGCTCATGTCAATGCTGGAGTCTCATGATGATGTTTTTGGGGTAGTGGCCAGCCCCTCTTCAGGTGATTCAGCAGTTGTGATTTTCAGTACCCTCCTTAGGAAGGTGGCTGCACATATATGTTGTTGCTGTGGCTAAGAAATCCTCTCCTGTTCTAACCAAAAGGCTTTGATTTTACCCAGTCTCTGTAGTCACAACCTCTTTCTTTCTTCCCCCCTGCCCTTTTCCTCACTAAATGTTTTCTTCTCTTATGGGGCTTGTATCTGCCAGCTGTTTATAGGTAATTAGCCTTCCTCACCTCTTTCTCCTCTGATTATTAGTTTCTTACTGAGTGTTACAATAATAGTGTTGCTGTAACAAAACTAGGATTTTATAATATGAGATTTTTCTCCAT
Source organism: Neopelma chrysocephalum (assembly GCF_003984885.1). Taxonomy (NCBI): domain Eukaryota; kingdom Metazoa; phylum Chordata; class Aves; order Passeriformes; family Pipridae; genus Neopelma; species Neopelma chrysocephalum. Next base: position 3,672,425 of record NW_020897730.1, read on the forward strand.
GGGATCTGATCTACTTCTGTTATTCCAGATGTAAGGGGGTAGATGCTGTGGTGTCATTGGTACCACCAAGCCTCTCTGGTTCTGAGACATGGGCTTCTCAGGCAAGAGTGCAGCATCCAGTTTTTACTTGCTTTCGTGAGTCACATTCTTTTGATCCTTAATCGTTTTATTCCTCTTGACTGAAATCCCTCCAATTTTTCTATATAATCCCATTAATGAGATAGCATCATTCTTCTGACAGAGGCTCCAGACATCTAATTTTATTGCACAGTTTTAACATAAGCCTCAGCTGGCACCATCTTCTTATGGGAACTTGACACAAGCAATTGCTTTGCTCTTCAGATGTCTGGGCACTGGTTTCCTTCTGTGATTGCTCTTTTCCTTGTCCTTTCATCAGACTTCTCTTTTTGCTTTCATTTTGAGTTAACTGTTGAATCCTGAAGAAACAAAACTTTCTTGCTGAGATCTAATCTCATTCTGTAATTGAATGGGGTGGTTTTAAAAATAGCAGAGAAATGTCTTGCTTGAAGTAGTCTAGGGGGAACCCCCACCAAATTTGGAAAGTTAAATAATTGAACAAATTCAGAGAGCTCCTCTTTCCTACTCAGTTTCAGATCTGACACAACTTTTTTGCCATCGTGTTTCCTAAAATATATTTTTTACTTACAGCAGAAGGCTTAAGACTCATTCCTGCTGCAACTGCATGTCTGGATCTGCCTGCTTGGGTTGTCTCTGCTGTCGCCGTTCCCACCCTTCTAGATGTGTGGGCATGATTTCCCCAAGCAGGAGAAATGGATAGTATTAGCATAGATTTGCAGCACAGAGCTTTAGGCAAAAATATTTTGGAGTTTGTGGTGCTGGTTGCTCAGTCAGACAGGTTGACTCGAGGCTGTAGTTCCCAAAGGACACCTTCTTGCCTCCCTTTTCCTCCTTTCCCTACCAGTCCTGCTTGCAAATGGGGAGAGACAGCTGTGCACCCTGGGGTTGGACTGTTGCAGCCCCACTCAGCCTAAACCAGAGCAGGATTTCTAGGTACAATAAAGCACTCAGACTCAGTTTTTCCTTGGGGGTCATTTGCTTTTCTTTGAACCATGGTGAATGCCAGATGAGAGGCAGGTCTCTGGCCCCAGAGGAACTGCAGCTTCCCATCCTCCTTCAGCCGAGCCTGCCGGGGCAGGGCAGTGGGATGCAGTGCTCAGAGGGTTGTCGTCTCTCTAGGAGTCATGGTTGATACTCTTGTGCATCCTGCCTTTTCCCTGCAAGAGACATGGCATTTGTGAATACTGGATCACCAAGTGTTAAGGTTGGCAGCTGCTCTGAAGAATGAAAAAAAAACCAACTGGTTTATTGTATATCTGTAAATGGCAAGTCTAAGCTTAAGCTAAACCACCCATTGCTGGGGAAAGACTACAAAAAGTGAGAATAAATCTTCTGTTCTCACTATCTGGAATACACTTTCAATCCCAGGTTCCTAATTTGATTTTATTTTAATAGAGCATGTTTTCTATATGGATATGAGTATGATTTAGATATCTGTATATAAAAACGTGTCCATTATTGTTCAGATCCTAAGGATTTTGATTAGTCTGTGGCTGTCCTGCTTGTGGGTCTTTCATATCAAATGTGTACTCTTGTGTTTTAGCTGAAAACCTCCTCATCCCTTATCACAATAAGTTCTGCCAGATGGAAACCCAAAATCTGGATTATCTCCAGAAAATAAGTTACTCTCTATGCAGAAGTGCGTGCTTTCTCCATGCCTTTTAACAGATTTTGTTTAAGTTCTGCATGTTTTATTCTTCCTCAGTGTCCTAATTGGCTTACACTGATTCTAATGTTTCTTGATTTCTGTCCCTTTGAGCTGTGGTGGTGGCACGAAGGGAGCTGCCTAAGTGTCTCTCTCTCTCCTACTTTAGCTTTTCCAGGCACTGCTGCAGTAATGCAAAAGGACAGAGGTTAAAAATGCTGTCTGTGATTTTTGAAGTGGTGTAGTAGGTTTAATTTTTTTTTTCCCTTTCTGTTGGAAGGCTCCTCAAAGCGAAGTCAGTGCTGAATAGTCAGTAGCTTCCCTGGGTCAGGCAATCTCATTCCTCCAGTTCCCACCAGCGTACAAGCTTTTCTCAGCAGCCTGGGAGGCTGAGATGAGAGGAGCATAAACAGTGCAAATAATTGCATTTTTAAGAGTAGCTTTTATTAAGGGTGAAAATATATTTTAATGATATGGTGTTTGCAGGAGTGATACTTGTTACTTGCCTGTCGTATTGGATTGACTTGGTAAAATTATTAATTCAGGCCTTATGGAAGGTATGATGTTGAAACTTCTCTCATGGTGTGTCTTAGGTAAAGAATGATGAAAGTCTTGTTTAAAAATTTGTATTAATGGCATTAGAGTGGTGATGGTGTTTTAAAATCAAGTCTTGCACATACTGATACAGATTTAAAAATAGCCAAGAAGTAATATAAATAAATGGAGTTTGGTCTTTCAGAAAAGCTTAATAGCTTCACTCCTGAGGCAAAAAGAAAGTGGTTCCTGTACTAGGCTGGCTGCAGGCTGGTGACCACAGTGGGGCTGTGCTGCAGCTGGGCTTCCCTGGCACAGTGTAGTGTCAGCAGTTGGGACCCAGCTTTGACCATTGCACCTCTGGGGTACACCTGGTGCTGGTACACTTATGTCAGTCTATGAACTGGATTTAAGGTGTTTTCTGGGAGAGCTGGGAACTGTTTGAGGGACCCTTCCTTACCTGTGTCTGCCCTTGCTCTCCTGCAGCTGCAGCTCTGGCCCCTTCAGGAAAGCCACTGGAGCAGCCTGTTGCCCTTGTTGCTGCTCTTCTCCTGGCCTTGCTGGCTGCTGCCAAGAATTTTCATTTTCCCTTTGTCTCTTTTTCTCCCATTTTTCTTCTTTTCTCAAAACTCACTTCCAGCATTAGAGACAATTCCATCACCTGTGGGCCCCACTAATCATTCTCCCTGTGTGTGAAACTGTCCCAACATGCTTTGAGCAATGGGATGTACACCAGTGTAGCAGAGCCTGGAAGTTAGTCTGCAAGGGAAAGGCTTGCAATAAGCTTATAGGGTGAATAGAGAGTAATCTTGATTGTGATTCTGTTAGGATCTATAGAAATACAATGTTTCTCATTGGGATACATATTAAAGAAATAAAACATTGTCTTAAAATTGCCCTGCTAAGCCTGGTTCCAATTCCTTGTGTAAGAGAGTCATTTAGGAATAATGACTGCTTGGATATTACTGCCTATTTCTGGTTTTCTGCCTTGTTAATTTTGATTGCAAAGGCCTTGCAGCAGGACTCTCTTACTGCATACTTGCAAAATACCCCATTTCTGCTCTACCCTAGATGTCTCTACAGCAAATTTAGTAATGCTGTGTTGTTGCTTTTATTGGTCATTGCACTTTTAAAACTTAGACTGTTGTTCTTTGGCTTTTTTTCCCCTCTAGATCAGACTTTCCCAAGATGTTTTGCCCAGCATTTCTGGCCTGTGCAACCTCTGCCACCCTAGTGCCCCATCCTAATCAGCACAGCCATGGTGGTGGCCAAATATGTTATCACTTTAGCTTTCAGGGGACAGCGTGCTCCCCATCTGCTGCGTCTGGGGGCCCTTCAACATTCAGAAAATGTTCAAATGAGGAGCCATCTTTCCAGCTTCATGCAGCCCAGCAACCTATGCAGCATGGTTTTGGTGGTGACAACACCAGCCTCATTTCTCTGCCCCTTTGTTGCTCCCCAACCCCTAAATTCTTGTTCTGCCCAGCTGACGTGTGGACAAATGGCTCCCCTCTGCTGCACTGTTACTGTGTTACTGTTATGGGTTGGTTTTGTGTGTCTTGATACTGAATCAGACAAAATTAATGCAACAAGAAGGCTGTCTCTAATTTCAATACCCAAAGACCGAGGTGTTCTTTTCTGGTTTTGCTGTCCTGTTGACTCTAAAGGGCTGAAAATGTGTCCATAGACTTTCTGGGATGGTAAAATTCAGATAACAGAAATGGGTAGTTAACAATCTACTGTTTTACGTAAATTTCCATAAGTAATTTAAAAAGCCTACTTCTGTTGAACGTTTATTACTCTTTTGGCTACTGAAGCCACAGCTGATTGGAAGCTGCACATATTCTTAAAACCACCTCACTTTATCCTTATAAAGCTGATTAAAAATGTTCTCTTTGCATCTACAGAAGGGTCAAGAATGATTGTTTCGAGTGCAGGTTTATCCAGCTGTAAATACAACTCCCACTGGCTGCCTGGTCTTCATTATCATTTTGTAGGCCTGTAATATTAAGATGGCCATTAGCATCAATAAAGAAACAATTTAAACAAGTGAGACAAGCTAAACTGTACCATCACTCCTGAGCCTAATGTTTTCTGCCATGTTTAATGTGAGAGGGAAGCACAGAGCTTATTCTTGCTTCATTAAAGGCTTTCTATTGTTATCTTTAAGCATTACATATTTTGTACTGTCAACTGAGAGCTTGTTTTCTTCTTTTTCCCCTTATGAAATGAAGCAAAAGGATGCATGTGAACTCTTGCGTTGGGCAAATCTTAGTAGCTTCAGTATATTTAGATATAGTTCTAGTTGGTGAGAGATACGGACGCTTAAATGAGGTGATTTCCAAAGGTGTGCTATGAAGATGAAATATGTTCTTTAATTTTTCTTTGTGTAGTGTTACAGAAATGAAAAAAAAAATAAATCCTGAAGTTGTGGAAGAGTAGAATGCTTGCAGAAATCTTGCAAGTGACTGTATTGGTCGAATATTGTTCTAATGTTGAAAATGGAGAGTTGCACGTGCTCATTCGTTTCAAAACATGACTGGATGGATGGTAAGGTGCTGCCTTGCACCTCTGAAGCTGATGAGAGCTTTGCTGTGGGCTCCACTGTGAGCACGGTGGGATGAGCCGTGCCAACAGCAGGGCCCTCAGGCAGCACACACTGCACAGGGCTTGGCACTGGCTGATCTCAGCTTCAGAGAGAGTCTCTCTTGCATATGATTTTTTTTAATTTCATGCATGGAAAGCCCATTTATATGAGTGAGAATTTATACCTTAAATATATGCAGAGGATCTAATAGAAACATGAAGGGTAGATGCAAGTGCAGAATATTGTTAAAAGCATCGTAATGCTTCATTTCCTGAAGTCCAGGAGTCTTAGGTGGAGAATATAAATTGGGTAAAGCAATTGAATTAATATTTAACTGAGCCTGCTTTAAATAGGATTGTTTGCAGTGTTCAGTTTTGCTGTTTGGATGTATTTTGGCATAATTTTATTTACTTACTGGTCAAGTGGCATTGTAAGAATAATGTATGCTGAGAGCAGTGGAAGTTATGTCCTATGTTCTGTCAGATATGTTGATGGTATTTGTTTTTTTCTTAGCATTTGCACTGGTGACATTTTTCAAGCCATGGTTCAAGTAAAGGGCATTTTGTTATTCAGGAAGTTCTTACATCCCATCTAAAAATGATCATATATTGTAGTCAGCTTCATGTTTCTGCTTTAACTACCTTTTATAGGAGAAAGTATATGTCTGTTTTCTGCATATGGTGGAGTAACTTTGCTCTGAATATTTGTATATTAATTAAAGGAAAACAGTTTTGCCTATTTCCATTTACTTTTGCATTTTCTTTAAGAAAATGTGTCTGAAACCATTTTAAAGAGTTCCATAAAAGGAATAAGACCATCACCTTGTGAGGACAGCACTGGTGACAGAGAAGACAGAGGGATTTCTGGGAACTGCCCTGTTGTGACCAACATGCAGGAACTACCCTGGGTGCAAGGTCTTCTCCCTGTGGTTCCCTTTGGGATTACCTCAAGAGGGAGGGAGCTGGACATTTTGTCAGGAAAATTAGGGAATGAGTTGGGTTTCATAGAGATGTGTGCAATGAAAATAGTTGTGTGTGTGTGTGTGCACCATCCCAGGACTAGAGGATTGTGTCTCCTGATCCTTGGGCTGAATGGGGAGATTTCCAGTTATTGTGGACCCTGCAGACCTGTCCCCTGGGAAGAGAGATCTCCCGCCAGGTCCTGACAATTAGTGTTAAGCAATTCTCCTCAGTTGTTCCTCGGAGCAAGACTTGGAGTCCCAGATTTTGTGTGTGGAGTTCCCAGCACTACTTTGTCTTGCTTGAAGAAATAGGAGCAGAAATGTTGCACCAGGTAAGCCAGACTTTGCTCAGATATATGTGTGTCCAAGCCCATTTTCCTTGGCAGTAGACTGCAGAAAATAACCCCTAAACAACACAACTCCCTTGAAAATGTAAAGATAGGAAAAATCATAGTATCTATTAGCTTGTTGTGCTTTACTCCCCTTGGTGCACGTATTGTATTGCCTGCACAGCCATTGTGTACCTTACATTTCTTCTTATTTCTGTAGTTATGTCCATGTAATGGATGCAGTGTGTCCCAGTGAAGAAAATGGGTGTCAATGCATGATATGGAGCCTGGGAAAAAATTTTTAACCTAAACGGAAATCCCTTTAGTTGGAATCTAGCACTTCCTTTGGCTTCAAAGCTTTGACGTTATTAGTTGTCTTTGATTCAACAAAAGCTTGAATTGGAAATCATCTGCCCTTAATTTTGTTAGCAAATGGTGTTTGTCAGTAGAAGTAACCTAAATCAAACCTCTTAATGTAAAAAAGGGCATTAAACCATTTGTGTTTCGTTTAGTTATGGAGGAGAGAGTGACTGACATTCAAAGAGTGCAGTGTAAAATGCCACCATATAGGAATTAAAAGTGCTCCCTGTGGCTTGGTTGAGAATGAGCACTGTCTGTTTCTGAATTTCCACCCTTGCTTGTAAAAGCAACTGGGAAACTGAGAGGTACTGAGGAACCAGGCACTGTGTGCTGGTGAATGCTCAGTTGCTCTTTACTGTGTATCATTTGTACTTCTGTAGTATTTCTCAACCAGAAAGATCCCTGAACACCTTCTAAACAGCTCTGTTGTCCCCTGCTGTTCAGCTGCTGTTCTGTGCCAGCAGCCCTGTTTGCAGAGGTCAGATCAGTTCACCAAAGCTCAGGGGAAGGCTTTGGTGTGGGCACACTATGCTGAGGATAGAATACAGTGTAGGGGAAAACTGAAAAAGATGCTGAGAATTAAAATGCATACTTCTATTAAGTAGTAATGCATTGAATGAAGGTACTAAAAAGCAATATATATTGATGAAATTCCTTTGATGCATAAAACTCCACGGAATACTTCGGTATCTTGAAACACAAATGGAAGGTTTTTTGTCAGTTCTAGAAATACCACTTTTCAGGGTACTTGGAGCCGCTGTTTAATTATAGCTGTCTTTGTAGGAGATAACATACCAAAATAGTTTTCTCTGAAAGAATATTTAAATATTCAAAACCATTTTAATCTCTTTACAGCAGGAAATATTTAAAATTTGAAATTCTAAATTTACAGAATACCTTAGGAGATAATCTTCAATTACACAAGTATACAATGTCATATAATGTATGCCAATAAGTTCTAGCTTTTGCGGTCTGGCACAAAGCCAGGATACCAGTATGAAGCACAGTGGCAATTGTAAGGTCCTAGATAGTTACAGATGTGTCAGGGTATTTATTATTTATGCTGTAGAAAATATTGTGCTCATCACAATTGCTGAGGCAAAGCCTTCTGGTCATAGGAGCTAATTGCTTCCATAATAAGGTTCAAATATCTAAGGCCTAATAGCTTTAGACACATAAAAATTAAAATTAGATTGAAATTTATTATGTTGGTTACGCCGAGCAGATGCTGCAGTCACTGTCAATTGTTTTGTTCTAGGGTGTCCTTGAGAAATATTTCCATCTTAGTGCAGCTGTCGCAGTGTAGGGATGGAGCTGTGATTTGTGTTGCTGGAGAGCACAGGGAAGCTGGTGCTTGTCCCTGGCCCTTGGGGAATACAGACCCTGCTGTGAGCTGACTCCCAGGAGGAGGAGGCACCCTTCCTTCATAGCACATGAAGTTATTCCTCAACAAAATCAAAGGACTTCTGGTTCTGTGGCTGTTGCTCCCTGGTATTGTTGCACATGAAATGTGTTGGGAGAGGTGTTGGCAGATCTTTTTTCTTGTGCTTTTTCACAACAAAGACATGTGTGCTTATTCTGTGAAGGTATTCTGTGTGGCTCTTCCCCTGAAGCCATGGATATTGTTTCTTTGATTTCCATTAGAATACTGCAAAATTTGCATTTGGCACTGGGTACCCACTGCTCAGGCTAGTCTGAGCCAACATGAGCCTTCTTGGGAATTTGTAATCTCTGCTTACAGCTGTACTGTGCCCAAACCCTGCAGTTCTTATTTTGGGGCCAATCCTGTGTGCTGAAAGCTTCCCACTGGAGCAAATGACGTTGGCAAAGAAGGAGGCTGAAATTGGATTACAGATCCATTCTTCTGTAGATGAGGTACCATTGGCTATGTTTGTATGTGCACAGGCTGCTGGAATGTAGATTAATGTTGCAGTTGAAAATACATTATTTCATCACAGAAAAGAAGGTTCTGTGTGCCACCTCTGTTTCAGCTGGTCCCAGAAGTAATCCTTGTACTGTTGCAGTATAGTCTGCAGTGTAATGTGATGTATAAATACATTAGCTCAGAAGAGGAAAGAAATTTTTCCATTCCAGGGGTTGAATGTCAGCGTCTGAGACTAACAACATCTTATTTATTTCATTAAAGGATATTTTTTTTGGATAGTTAATTAAAAGTTCATAACAATAACCATTACAATGCTTATGGGCAACTTTAAGGGTTGGTGTATGTTATCTATTGCTGATTTATTGTAAACTATTGGGAATATTTGACTTCAGGCTTGTGGAAATTAAATAAGCTTTCTTCTCTGAGATTCTAGGTTGCATAGGGATAACAACTGCAACAGAAGTATGAGGGTGGTTTTTTGTTTGTTTGTTTATTTTCTTTAAGAAAGGAGACAGATCAATTTTGAAGTTTACAGTCTGGTTTGGAAAATGAGTAAGTACTCCTCAGTTAAGAACTTCCCTTGTACTACTAACCCAAGAATCTCTGGTACTCACTTATAGTAATTTCACAGCAAGATCCTATTAAATGATACATATTGCCACAGAAGTAAGAAACTGAATTTTGCAGCAATGTAAATTTGGAATTAAGTTTATCATGTTTTATCAGTAAATGAAAAACTAATGTTGAATTGGTAGTGTCCTGTTAACTTTGATGGAACAGAATACTGTTTGATACCCACTGAGGGTATGGTCTATCCCTTTTTGAAAGCTGGTGTTCATTTGCCTGTTAGCTTCCAGGGACGCTTTCTGATTGCTAGAGCATAGCACAGTGAGGGAAAATAATTACTGAGTTAATCAGCTAAAAGATGGTCTTAATTCATTATGCTCTTCAGGTTTTTTTCACCTCTAAAGCCATGATGACATGATCTTATGATTAAAGTGCTCTCAAGATTTAAATGGCATGGCAGTGACCTGCACTTTATAATCCTAAACTTGGGATGTAGATAATCATACATTTAATAGATGCCTATACACAAACATTTAAAGTAGAAGGAAGCTACTTTGACTTAAATGAGAAAATTTTGGAAGAAGAGCAAGTTGAAAGTATCTCTATAACTTCACTTTAGAAAGTTCACTGAAGATTTGTTGAACTGTTTGCTGAGAAAGATTTGTGAATGAGTTGTTATTCGGTGGGATTTTTTTCATCCTCAGGAACTTGTTTTATTTCATTATTTGTTGTGTGTTTCCCCCATCCTGCAATTTATTTTTCAATAGCAGAGAGAAAATAGGAGGGGGAAAAGAAAACTTCAAGCCAGAAACAAAATTAAATTAATATATCCAAGATTAGAGAAGGATCTTTGTAAAGCCTGGTATAGTTGAGTAGTAAATTGGAAGAGATGATAAGGAAAATACAAAATGAAATAAGGTAAGATAATGCATGTGTGTTGTGATTATTTTGAGAATGTCATTGAAGTTGATTCTGAGTGTCTTCTGGGACAGGATGGGCAGAAAACAGATTGGTTCCAGTTCTTTATAGAAGCCCCTTTTTTGACTGAATTATTTGTAGGCTGGGAGTAATTGCCCTGTGCTGATGTCTGACTCATTCTTACAAATAGTGCAATAATGCACTTCAGCTTTGTCAGCTATTTGTAACCACAATGGCCAGAATCCCTGTGGGAATCATCGTTAATGGGATGCAGTTCTTGGGTTGGCTTTGCAATGGTATAAATTGGCATACTTCCTTGGACTGAACTGCCATGTTAAGTTATATCATCTAAGAAATTGACCTTCTAGTTTGGCATGTGGCTTGGAATTCCTAATGATTGAAAGCAGTCTGTTAATGAAATCAAAGTAATTGAGTACAGCATATGGGAACTAGTGCTGTTTGTCATTTGTTATTAGGCAGAAATGCTAAAAATATTAAGTAATTCTTGAAATTATTTTTATGAAACAGCTTATAATGATTTAAAGAAAGGTGTGTTTTCACCCCGGAGCTTTGCCTCGAGTTACATTTGAAGGTCTTCATACAAGGCCAAATAAATGGTGTCACTCTGCCTTCTCAAGTGGGAAATATATCTAAGATAGATATAGATCTAAGAAATATATTGTATATATAATTTAAGTTTGGAACAGTTTACAGCACTTTCTTATACTTAGCATAAACTGAATAACTTTAATTACCAATTACTTACTGATGAGCTGCTCTAAGGTTTTTGTTCTACAAGACTTTCCTAATCTGTGTATATAGATTTTTGTTCAATGTTATCAATTTTATGCAGACAGTGTGTGTCTTCAGGGTGGAATTTGTCCCCAGACAAGGGCCTTGTGTATTACTGTTGCTGTAGCTGTGCTCTGAAGTGGGATTTGACATGGGGCATTGGGTGAGTGTTGGCTGGAGTGGGAGGCACATCTCTAGTGACAGCTCCATGCCACTCCACCGCTGCGGTTGTGCATGTCTCTGCATCCCAGCTCCCGGCCCGGCTGCCACTGGGGGCGAGGGGCCTGAATGGCACCACAGCAGCTGCTGAGCATTACTTGACTGGGTGGTGCTGTGTGGCCTCTCATGGAGTTTCTTTGAGTGGTTACAACCCCCAAGGAACTCGCTGATGTGACTGCCCACCCAGCCCTGACTGCCTTGGGCATGGCTGCGGCTGCCCGACACTACTGTGTTGCACCACAGAATGCTCTTGTACATGTTTACCTAAGGTCCAAATGTGGTCCTTTTTTATGGTTTTGTTCGTGGGGCACTAAATAAGAGCTGGCCAGGAAAACATGTGGTGGGATTTCTCTGTCCTGGTCCTGCTCAGCAGCTGCAGTTGTGTCAGCTTCTCAGGTTCTGTATGTGGTACGGTCACAGGTGAGTGAACCTGGGTTAAATAACTAAATAAATTAAATAGGAATTGAACAGGTCACAGATTTGGGATGTCTGTGTGCCTCCCCAGGATGCTCACCCCAGGCCCAGCATGGCTGTCACCTCCCTGCACCCAGGGCCATTCCCTGGGCTCTGCCTCAGGGCTGTGGTGGGGCTATGACGGGTCTACTGTTCTTTGGCGGTTCCTGGTCCTGTCGAGTGGGGTGGGAATGTTTTTTGTGTGTTCTCCACCTTCAGGATCCTTTGGGGCTGGGTGGTCCTTGCTACCATCTGGGTATGGAGGAGAGTGAGGACATGTCCACATTGTCCTGGCCTCAAGGGCCCTTGCTGGTCTCTGCTCTCTGACTCAGGATTCTGCCCCTGGCCGTGCCCACAGCAAGGGGCCAGAGCCAGTACAGGACAAGTCCCGAGGCTCCCGTGTGTGCTCCCAAACATCTCACCATCTCCAAAATGGGCAGCTGGCTGTGCCTGAGGGCTGTGGTGTGAGCACCCACAGCTTTTCTGAGCCTTTGTCATCTTGATAACTTAGCCAATGGCAGTAAGCCCTTCCTGCCTCCAAAAAGAAACAAAAGAAAGCAAAAGCCCACTGGTGTGGCTTGGCCAGAGCAGCCATCCTGTTCCTTAGATCCCCTCTGCTGGCTCCCTCAAGGACACTTGCATGTCACCATAGGCCTGAAATCAGACACTGGTGACTGGTGGTCATTTAAAATACTCTCATCAAGAGTTTATGCAGTGGAAATCAAATTCCTATCATTTTAGACAAAAGGATTTCAATTAAAGTCCTCCACTGTGACACTAGAGGACTCTCTGAGAGTCTCGTGTGCAACCAGAGAAGTTTAGATAATTTATCCCCTGGACTTGGTAGAGTGAGCCTTGTGAACCATCATGAGGCACTCTTGCTGTCTCTTTGGATTTGTTAGCCTGCCCTCATTTTGCAGTCAAGTTGTCATCTTCTGCTTGTGGCTCAGTATGGGACGACTGGCTGATGGGGGCCTTGCTGGGGACAGGTGAAGAGCAGGGAGGCAGGAGCAGGCTTGGGATGGTTAAGAGCCCCACTTGACATTTGCACTGCGAGGCAAATGGCCAAAGGAGGGGCATCTCTAAATTAAATATTATAGTACTACTTTGCAACACATTTTATGGTATTATTTTTTTCCAATTAACTCCTCGGTAAGACGGTGAGTTTTATTTTGAAACGAGACATAGAGATGATGATTACAGAGATATTTCTGTAATTTTTTCCCCCCTCCTTGAGTTAGGTTGCATGTTTGTTCTCTGTTAGCAATTACCTTCATGTCCGTATAAGTACAAGAGGTTATGGAAGTTCATGATGTTTCTCACATTGTAGCAGCTTTCTGCATACCAACCCCTTTGCCCTTTTGACTACATGAAAAACTATAAATGTGTCATGCAGTAATATTTAAATGAGTGCTTTTAAGGTCCCAGACACTCATTCCAGAGCTTCAATTTCTTAAGAGCTGTCTGAGCTTTACCTTGCATGCAGCCATCACAGTCATGCCGACTAAAATCCTGCTAATTATTTTGGAGACATTTTTGTATGATGTGTCTTGAGAAAAGAGTCTGAGCATCTGTGAAACAGATGAAGTGAAAATTCCTCTGGCGTCTATCAGCAAACATAAACAGGTGGAGCACATCCAAGTTTCTGCAGCTGAGGGAGGGGCTCCAGAAAACACAGTTGCTTGCAGCACAGAGGGAAAATCAAATGAAAAATAATTACTTATATATCTTTATTTCATGCTGCCTTGTCATATAAGGCCAGTCCAGGAACAGCAGCTTTCTGCTTCATTTCAAGGGCCATTGTAAATTGATTGTCAGGTTTGTATAGGAAATGAACAGGACACTGCAGACTCTCTAAGATGTAAATTGCTGAATCTAGAGCTGTGCACTGCAAATAGGGCTCATTTCTCAGTTTGAAGGGTGTTACAATGTTTACACTTATTGCCTGTGCAGGGTTAATCAAGGTAATCGCTGAAATACGTTGTTGCATCAATCTCATAATGCAGTATTCCTGAAAATCAAATGGTTTGTGTGTTTTAAGGCAAACCCCAGGAATTTAGAAAGGAAAAAAATATGCCGCTGGTGCCCACTAAAGGAAATGTGTGTGGTAGGAAGCTGTTTTTGCTGCCCAGGATGAAAGGCCAGCTGGCATCAATTAGCACTTTATGCATATGTACTTTTATAGAAATAATTTTTACTGAGCAGGTCTCAAAGCCTTTCAGTGTCACTTAGTTAATCCTCCTAACAATCCTGGGCAGAGCTGCACCATTATACACATGGGCAGACTGGAAATCGGGGAGGTTTAAGTGACTAATCTGTAGCTGCAGAGTGAATCAGTTCTGTCCCATCCTATCTGTCTTTGCAAGGCAACACTACCTTCGCTCAGAAGGGAACCCAAAATAAAACATAAAAATTACAGCTATGGTTATGTAGTACATTTTAGAACATCCTCCATGAAGCAATGCCTTTAAACAGTGTAGAGGATAGACATAAGATTTGTTTATTCCGTGAAGGACAACTACAAAGAATTAAGCAATTTGTATATTAATTGACTTGTCTACTTCAAGTGAATTGTTGGTGTTCTTGTAAAAGTGCATAGACAAAGACTGACATTTCTTAGTACATGAGAGAAAGCCTTGCTGCCTTCTCAAGAAAAAAGAGAGACTGGATTATTTTGTTTGTTTGTTTGTTTTAATAAATGCTTTCTTCTTCTAAGAGCATGACTGTGCAAAAATGCAGGCGTGCCAAATTCGACTCAGTATGCAAAATGAGCAAATGTCCTTCACTACTTTCTCTGAAGTGTGCACCCACTTAAAACAAGCTGCTCTCTGTTTTCCATCGTAGTCTTTAAAGGCCAAGAAAGTGCAATTAAAACATGCAAATATGTGGCTAACCCAGTAGTTTCTCAGTGGTGTGATCTGACCCTTGGATGAGAGCTCGGTGTCTTGCTCAGTCCATGTCACATGTGGGGTGGGAAGGAAGTGTGAGAGACTGCAGGCTGTAGTTGAGAGGGAGGTGTCGGAAATGTCATCCCTAAAGTACAGAGCCTTTCTCTATAAGATTCCAGGGTGATGAGGACTTGTGCAAATTTTTTTCCTACCTCAGGAAGGCTGTTGAAAGGGGAGTGGGGAATTAAGAGGAAAAAACTGCCTAGTTGCCTAGTATCTCATTGCTGCTGTTGAAATCAGACAGTATATAGACAAATTATTCTGTAGTCATGTCTGACTGTAGCCTCAAGGTATAAAGAGTGTTTCTTTATTTCCAGCTGACAGGAGGTATAAATGAGGATCATCACTGTGAATGAGCTGGAAATGCCCTGTGGTTTAACCCTCGCGTTTGGTTAAGCTGGTGTGTTGGTTCACGTCTCAGGGCTATCTTTTCAATTAATTCTCCCAAAGCTGACAAGCTGAATAACATGAAAAGTATTAGGGTGCATGTGTCAGGTGATGGTGAAAGTGCTGCCTGATTATACAGATATTAAAAGATATTTTTAATAGAGTGCTGTATATGCATAAGCAAATTCTCTATCCATTTTATAGCAGTATAACTCCACAGCAACTGCACTAAACATGTAGAATTGCTCTGATATCCCACCACTGCAATATAAAGCACGGTTATAAGTTCCTCCAAGATGAGAGGAGTGTTACATATAAAGCCAGCTGCATTTCGTGTAATATAGGAAACATATTGTTCATATTCTACCAAGTGAAATCTGTTTCAAATTTCTTTCGCTGAGGGTCCAGATCATATAAATGATTGTGGCCATTGCTGTATAGCACAAAGCAAGCTATATGGTCTTTTCATGTCTGGAACAGTTTGACATAATCAACATGTATATAAGATATTTAAGATGCTTGTTCAGCATATAAAAAAAGATATGGCTCAGGCTGCTATTCCCAGTTGTCAAATTGGATCTTAGTAGAAAATGAAACTCCCCAAAACGCCATGTGTTCATCACAGATAATATATATTAACTTTATCCAGTGTTTCATTCTCTCCCTTCAAAACCTAAAAAAAGGGTAAGATAGTATTGGCCATTGTTGTTCTGATGCCCTTATAAAGTGAATAATGCCTATATCCCTGACTTTTCCCTGTGTCCAGTTATCTTGCACACCCGTCAGTGGTTTGGGCAGGAGATGGGTGTGAGGATGGTTGCAGGTTTCGCAGTGTTAAAAGTGTGTCCCTACAAATCTTCTGTTCCAATCACTTCTTGCATTTAGATTTGAGACTTTGCATTGAGGATACAGACCCTGACCATCTCTGCATTGTTTTGTAAAGACTGTACAGAAAAACTAGGAGAGTGATTATGCTTGTTTATACTGGATATATAGCAGTACTCTGGTACTGATACCATGAGTAAATCCTCATGGTTTCCTTGTGATGAGAAATGAAGTTATTTCATTTTACCAAAGTTAAGGTGAATCAGAATAATTGATTTACCTGGTTCACTTCAACATGGAGGGATGATAGAAGTGGACATTGCCCCCTTCTCCCCCCTTTTCATTTTTTTTGATAAGACAGATGATGTTATATTTACATTTGCCTACATTTAAGCACAAAGTTTAATCAGATTTCATATAGTTCCTGGGGGTTTGATATAGACATGAAAGATTGTATCCACACAAGAACAATTTCAGTTTACTAGATGATATTTTTAGCATCCTTCAAGACAACTAAAATGAGCACCTACCTCAAAGCAGATCAAGACTTTTTTTTTTTTTGCAGGGCTATGAGCAATATGGATTTGTCATGGACAAGCAGCATTGGCTGGAGATGTTACTTTCATATTTATGAATAGTCCTTTAACAAGTTCTACAAAAGATTGGCTTAAACAAACAATTTTCCAATTTAATTTGTTTTAAAAAACAAATTTGTTTTAAAAAATAAACTCCCAACATTATAAGGATCATTTTCTTTTTTTCTTTTGAAGCCCATAGAAATAATACTATCTTGGGGACCTTTTGTTCCTCTTTGCAGAGCACCGTGAAGAAAATTGGTTATTGCATTTATTTCACTGTCATTTTCTTTAGATGGAACAGAGATTGATTGCTCTTCTGGGATGAGAAAAACCAGTCTGTATCATTCTGTGATATTCTGCACTAGCAGCAGCAGAGAGTATGAAGCAAACATTTTAGTGGTGATCTTGGTTGTCAATGAATGTAGATTCAATTAAGTTAATTTATTTACATTTCTTCCTATTCATACAGTCAGTTCCCCCGCTCTATCATTGTCTAGAAGCTGCTTTTTTTAACCGTAGTTTTAGATACAATTTTTATTCCTAATTGAAGTTCATGATGAATATTCCTTTGATATTGGTAGTAGTTGGATTTGGCTGAAGGGTACTACTGCATTTTATGAGTCTTGTTTGTTTTTTCCTTTTTATCCATTAAATAGCTTACCTTTGACAAGCAGATTGCTGACCTTGGCTGGGTTTTTTTTGATATTAAAAGAAATGAAGATAAATTGCTTATTAAAGGTTTTAAAAGAAGCAGCTGCAAAGCTGAGAAAGGCAGTTTAAAAATTCATGGTGATCAGATACTTCTCGAGGTATTTGTTTATTTTTTGATAGTTGTGTGTGCAAAGAGACCAACCAGGCACAATAGTGGTTGTTTACTGGAGGAAATACTCCCTTGCAACTATAGCCGGGGTAACTGCATATGCAGGCATAGCCCATTGTTATTCTGTGTGTTGCATGTCCTGAGTAGTCTGTAGAACAGAAGTTATAAAAATGGCCTCTTAGGACTTTGTTTCCAAAGACTTTTCTCGCTCACAGGAAATGTTTTTATTCTTTTGCTATATATTCTTATACTTATTTACTTCTTGGCATTCAGTTCCTCATAAAATCAACATCTATGTTTAAAAATATGTTTTTCAGGAGAGGTTGTCATAAAATGCATATGGATGTGATGGTATTAATTTAAAATTACATGTTCCAAAAAATCCCACTGAGGTGAATTCATTTGAGAAACAATCTATCTCCATACAATGGAACATATGTTTACCTCAAGAACGTTACTAACTATCTCTAGGGATATTACCAATAAGAGAGGGAACAAAAGTGAAGGATCATTCACATGTTTGGAGGAGTGCTTTTTGTTTCATGTAAGCCTGTGGTATGTGTTTGAGATATATTGAGAAGTACAAGCATTTTGGCTAGTCCAGGCTTGTCTCCCCATTATCCCTGCGTGCTGAGATATTTGTGTCTCATCCACACCTTGCTTAAATGGGGTAAAACAAATGGACCTGAGTCGTCATCTTGTTCTATGTTTGACCTCCAGCAGTGGATGCCTTGAAGAACGAGAAACTGAAAAGTAAACAAAAAGACAGGGCCTTCACCTGGCCAATTGCTTGGTGTCTAAAGGGGTGTAGGATAAAGTAGCTTGTGCCTGATCTCAGCCGGTGATCATCTTATGAATCCTCTTATCCTTCAAGCATGAGATTTGATTACCTCAGGTCTTTCTGTTCATGCTCACATTGCTGTAAATATAACACCTGCTGTGTTATCTAACTTTGTAAAATTACCTAATTTTATAACCCTTTGACTGAGGAAGTGCGCTTGGTTGAAAGAGGGAGCCTCTTTGTCTCAGCTAGTAGTGTCAGGCCAGATTCAAAGCAAAAGTGATTTTTACAGCTGTGACCTCTGCAAAAACTCACAGACTGTTGTCTGCTGTGCACTCTTCCTCAGGTAGAGGTGTCCTGCTCTGCCTGTGCTGTTCCCAGTATAGTGTATGATGCATACACAGCAATACAAATATATTCAAGGTTAAACAGACCAAAATGACTGCAACTGCTGGTGGTCTTGTAAATAGTTCAGTCATGCAATCTGGAAAGTGAGTGTGACTGAGAGGTGCATTCAGATCAGGGCTGAGATATTTGAAATACCTCTGAATCCTCCATGACTAGCAGAACATGTAGAAGGATACTGTCAACCATAGGAAATACCTCCGTGTTCCTACTGAGTGCTTAGATTATGTGTTACAAAATAAACGTTAAACCCTGCGCATTTAAAACCTGATTCTCTGTATCTCTCCTTGGATTTAATACATATAGAAAATGCCATTTGAAATGCAAGGCAATTACGAAGTTTTGCTTGCAGAAGGGAATATTGTAAATTATTGATAAAGGACTGGTCTATTTGCATAGCAATCCTTACTTCCAGAGCCAGTCCTGAAATGCAGCAGCACAGTTCTATTGTATTGTGCTGTAAATTTATGCAAATTAATTGTCTTTCATACTGATGAAAGCTGTTTTCACTCTGGGCAGGATGAACTGACTCTGATGTCTCATCCTGTTTTTTCCTCCCATTTTCCCTCCACCCTGATCTCTGGGCACGCGCACTCATTGTTTTTTCTTTTTTTCCCCTGACGTTCCTCTCTGTATTCCAGACAAAGGACCTGTTTTTAATTTTCATGTGTCATGTCTGTCTCATAAAACACACACACTGGATCATATGACTGTTGTGCAATATTAGAGGGCTGTTGAAATTAATATCACATAGAAGGCCTTGTAAAGTCATCTTGAAATAAAATGTACTAAGTTTCAAATTTTAAAGGGACAATAATTCCACGCAGATGAGAGAAGTGAAGATACATTGACTGTGAATAACAAGTACACTTAAAAATAATCCTTGTGGCTTTGACTCCAGTCACTGTCACAACCCTTGCCCCACATGGGCAAGTGGGTTAGGGGTGTGCTGTCTCAGCCCCTCGAGGGGAACATGGTGGGACAGTCCTCCTGCTCTGCCATGGAGCTCTATTCAGCATGGTGGAGGCCCCTGTGCTGTGCATGGAAGAAGTTGGCCATCCAGCATTGACCCAAAGCATCACCTTTGATGACAGGCAGTGTCCAATTATGAAACAGCTACACATAACTTAGTTATGTTGTTCTGCCATGTCCTAAGACTCTTTGTGACTAATGATTTAATAAGGTTTTATTTTCACATGCAGGCATACCTTTTTTTAAACAGTGTATGAGTTCAGTTTCAAGAAGTCTATGGGAATTAGACTAGGGAAGAAGATCCTTCATAGATGTCAGCTGGATTCTCTCTAAGGCCTGTGAACAAGGGTCACCACTGTGTATTTCATTCACTTTTGCAGTCAATGCTGCTGGAACAATTACAGGAGTTTAAAAAAGTAAACCCAGATGAAAACCTGTTTTTGCCCCCCGTCATTCAAACAATAATACACTTCCTAACATGAGACACCAGAGGCAGACATATCTCTACTGATTATGTGGAAGGATGTGGGGATTTTAATGACACATGTTGCTGCTAAGTTGCCAAGCTGATCTGGAAAGAACTTTTTTTTTCTAGGACTCCTGCAGTGTCAATTCCACAGCATGTATTGCAGCAGGACCCAAACTGTTTTCAGGCTCTTTTCTCTGGAAAGGGTGAACTGGAGTCAAACCCCGACCTTCTTCTTCCACCCTCTTCCCCTCCCTTAGCTCAAACAGCACAACAAAGAGTTAAGCTGATGATGAAGGGTGAATGAACAGATCCTACAAAACATGTAGGATTTTATAGAAGCAAAAGCAGTTTTTTCCACAGAAGTATGAGCCTGTTATGCATGTGCTTTAGACATGATACAGAACAGGAGAGAAGCTGT
The DNA here is from genome assembly GCF_003984885.1 of Neopelma chrysocephalum. Classification (NCBI taxonomy): domain Eukaryota; kingdom Metazoa; phylum Chordata; class Aves; order Passeriformes; family Pipridae; genus Neopelma; species Neopelma chrysocephalum. The sequence continues at coordinate 3,692,377 of NW_020897730.1, forward strand.
TGAGTGCTCACATGGAGGGAAAGGGCTGTGCAGCTACATGACGACTGACAGGACATCATCATTTTGAGATGACTGTTTCCTTCAGGTTAATTTTGTACTCCTGTCTTACAGAAATATGAATAGTGGCAGGAAGGAGTTCACAGAGAAGTCTGTTAACCTGGAGCACATATACACAGTCTCCTCTTGTTACTGCTGTTATTATGCACATCTGTCTCATTTGAGAAAGTGTCCTTTGCTTTTCTCTTGTGCTGTGTTTCTTGATTTGCTGTCAGCTGGGCGTTAGATAACTCTCATCAATGGACTAACAAGGGATGGACAGCAAGGGCACCCACACTGTCACGTTGCCTCATTTTTTTCATGAGTTGGCTTTCATGGGTGTGGGTTGGGAGAGGGCCTGAAGGGACTGGAGCTGAGCAGAATATGCCCTTCAAGTCTGACATGTCTGCTGATTTTTGTTTGGCTCCTGTACTCTTACAAATTGCTTGCTTGATTAAAATGGCTGTTAGGCCATTCCTTGCACCTCTCCTTTGGAGCTTGTCCATTCTCCATTCATGTTGCTTTCAGACTGAGAGCAGAGCTGTGAAAGTGCCCTTTTCTTCTTCTGGACATGCAAACCAGTAAGCAAGAGAAACATCATGGCCTTCCAAGTTTGTATAAGAGATCACTCATTTACTGCAGAATTGCAGTCCTGAGGTACCGGGGCTGAGAGCATCATGCAGTGACACATCTTGGAGAGGCTGGGGCTGCCTGTCCTCAGTGCACTGCCGAGGGCAGCTGCTGCTGTGGGCTTTACAGAGAATTTGAGATATTTCTTCCTGGCTCGCACCAGTTGGGAGGGCTGAGCTGTTTGTCTCCTTGTCTGTCCCTGCCGACCACTGCTGTTGCTAAGGTTGGCACCCAAACAGACTGCGACGCCAGAGGCAGGAGGTTTATAAGGTTATATCTCATGGTCCTGAAAACCTGTTTTTAAGCCACTAAATTTTTGGTAGTTCTTCCTGGGCAGATTTTCAGGGGAGAACAGTGCTCAGTGAAAAATATTGTCTGGGCAGAAAATGCTGATTAAAATACAGCTTGCTTTTTGGAGCTACCTCAGTAAGGAGGAGGCAGTCCTTCTTCCACTCCCTGTGCCACAGGGCAGAAGCAATCATTTGTCAAAAATAGGAGTTTTCGGTTCTTGACATGCAGCTTTTTCTTCCCCCCCCCCCATAAGACTGCAGTTGATGTACTGTGGTCTGAAAAGCCAAGAGCAAACAGAAGGGTCATGACTCTATCTTCTCTCTCCTCTCCAGGTTCAGGAGAGCAGGAGGGAATGCAGCACACAAGTTTCTATCTGACCAGAACAGGGTATGGCAGCTGCACATGCTTTGCTTTTGGTGGAGAGGTAGTTTCAGCACTTCTGTGTGCTGATGTTTTGCAAACTGCAGTTGCTTCAGAGGCACTTTTTCCACATGTGCCTGCTTGGACAAAGCAAAATATTTTTGCTTAGGATTCTTTGAGCCTCTCTTGCTGTCCAAAGATTCTTGGAGTTCTTCAGGCTTTTTGTAGAGTTTCTTTGCACTGACTCAGAGGAATATTTCATATATACAGTGGCAAATTGTGGTCTGACAGGATGGTGTAAACCTGGAGTTGTTCCATGGCAATAACTGAATCAAAATCTGGAATGGAATTACACTGCTATTTCTAGATCCTGAACTTTCCATGATTTTGTTCTAATTTCCTTTATCTTGCGCTGCATTATGTTTTCACAATGCTCAGAATAAAACAGGTTTGTTTTTACAGTGAATATTTTTAGAAAAAATATGACTTTGACTAACTATTTTTACTTATGGATTTTTGTTACATATGGAATACTTTCTCCATTTTACTCCTACATATAACCAAGGACAGGAGTATGGCTATGGCACTGTGCACATGGCTAGAGCTGCCCATGGATAGAGCATTCATGCCTATTCTTGGACCTTTTCTTCATTTTTCTCTTGCTGAGGATTTTTGCTTTGTAGGATAAATGGCCATCACATACCCAGAAGAGGTGGTGTTTGCAGGCTGCATAAATGTATGCTAATGCAAACGTGCAGAACAGCTTCTTTTAGGGTGCCTTGCATTATTCCTATTTCAACACATTCTGACTGCTGGAAAATGCAGGTTGCAAACATGAGCGGTCAGTCCTCTGTGTTCTTTGGCATGCAGTTTTGGACCATGGTAACCAATTGCAACCACATTTAGAACTCTCAGTTTTTAGTATTTTTTTCTTTCCTTTTATTTCCTTTCTTCTTGTTTCATTTCCCCAAGCTATGGCTTAAGCGTGGCCATAGATGACAACTGAAATTGCTTCATCCCAAAGCACCAGGATGATGTTATTGGGTTATCTGAATGAATAAACCCTGGTTGGCTTGACTGTAATTTTGCCTTCTTTAAGGAGCAGTTCCTAAACAAAACACTGATAGTAATTAAATATTTAATTTTAACATTCTCAGTAGTCTCAGAAAGTATCAAAACCCTTCCACAGATTCAAAACTACCATAACTAGAATGCCACAAATCTCTTCATTCTCAATGTGGACTGAGATGAACCCTTGTTTCTGGGATCTTTGCAGCTGATTGGCAGACAGGTCCCTTTGGATCACTCTTTTGCTTGGGTGACAAGTAGAAAAAAATGTGCTCAGCCCCACTGGCTGCTGCCAGTACTGCTGGATGAGAGCCTCTTGGTCTGAAGAGGTGTCCTGCTGTGCACAGTAAGGGTATGGCAATGTATTATTTTAATGTTGTGTTTCAAAATGAAGAGGAATATGGTTTCTGATATCAGAGTAGGTGTTGCTGCATATGGCCAGATGGCTTTCTGGCTCACTGAGTTAGAAAGGAGGTAGGCTATCTTTCTTTCTAACAGATTCAGGAAAAAGGACAGTGGTAGAAATGGGAGTATTTAGCAGATTAGCTGAATTTTGGAAGAAATTTTGAAGTACATTAAAAAAATATATATTTATTTGTTTTTTATTTCTAGAAAATTAATTTCTTTTTTGTAATGATTTAGGGAAAATTTGTTATAATGGCTGATTTTGAAGATTTTTAAAAAAAATATACAAGTATTTGTGTTTATGTCTGTATGTAAATATAAACACTTTAAACCTGTTTAAATGGCATGAAATAATCATTTAGCTAGTGATTCTTCCAAACAAAAGTCTCCTGCTGAAGACAATAGAAATTCTGTGCACAGATCCACCGGGGCCCGGGCAGCAGCCTCAAGGAAAAATCCTAAATTCTTTCATGATTACGTGTTTTGACTATAATGTTTCACTGTTGTCTTTGTAATTTAGCCATTCTTAGATCAAGTTAACAGTGGTTTTTCTGCTTGGATCTCTATAATGATTTCTGCAAAGCTCAGTGAGTTTGCTTTCCTGTGTGGTTGTGTCCCATGTGGGGTTTTTAATTTTGCCCCAAGCTCAGCCTAAACTGCTTCATTTAAATGCATTTCACATCAAAGTCATGGCAAACACAAATGTTTTCCTTGGTTTTTAATGACATTATAAAGTTGGTAAAACATTATTTAACCCTGGGCCTGGGTTACCCCACCTAAGGAGAGTTCCTACCAGTTACCTGAATTTGCAAAACTTGGTGGATAAAGTAGTGTTGTTTATGGAGATGGAAATAAGAAAACCCGGGATTTGGGAGAAGAAATTCATCAGGGAAAAGCTTCGAGACCTTCTTGAGGCAACTCCTGGTTTTCTAATCCCTTTTACCAACAGAGGTCCTTTTGATGCACAGTAAATGATGCTTATCAATTGAAATGGAAATCCATTATTTACTTTAGGGACTGATGGTTATCCAATAGGCATCTGTGATGAAAGACCTACACTTCAAGGAGCTCATCTCCAGCATCTTAGCTTCCAAGCATTGATGGTTTTCTCCCTAGTGACAGAGAGGACTGAGGGTGTTCCTGAGGGCACCTCATCTCTGCTGTATTAGCGCCAGTGTAACATATCCCTGAATTTTCCACCTTTGCTAGTGTGGAGTCAATTACTTTTCCTGTCAGTGCAAATCTGGTGCTATTTGAAGGGCTCTTGGAAGATTTGTGAGGCATTCTGATAATTGCAAGGATAAATTGCTTTCCTGCTTAGCTGGGAAATCCTTTAATTATGCTGTTGGAAGCTTAGCAAGGGTAGAGCTTTAGCTGGCTGCTTGGGACAGACAGCATCAGCTGGTGCTTGGAGGAGGAAGGGATACACTCTGTTCTCTGTCCACATCTAGCTCTGTCCAGTCAATGCTCTGGGAGTCACAGCAGACAGTGAGGAAGTAGGTAACCACAGTCAAACCAAGCTAGACTTTAAAATTTTGAGTAGTAGGCTGTAGGAAAAATCTTAATCCCAGCAGATTTCTGTTCTGCCTTCACTACTGTGTAGGGAGTATGTTGTGAATGGAGCATCAGGAGTGCAGTGCATGTGGTCTGGCTGTGACCCTTGCACAGTGACTTGTCCCAGCAGAAGGGGGAAGCCTGGGGCTCACCTCTGCAATGCATTCCCTATAGCAGTTCCTCAAGCCTGAAAATGAACAGTCTGCCTCTGTAGCCACAGCCCATGGCAGAATGTATTCCTATTTCTGTGTAATTCTTTTAAAAGGCATTATCTACTGAGTTAGTTTCTCTCAGTAGGAGCCAGAGGTTTTTTGTGTAACTTCTGCAGTCTCATGAGGAAGATAGAAACCATGGCAAATATTTTCTATTCTCTGCAGAGTTTCTTTCAGCCTGCAATTGCTAGTAGGCAGCTCTCCTGCCAGTTTACCTGCAGGTTGCTGTCTGGGAAATGCCCCTCTGCCCTGTGGCACATAGCAGGAGGAGCACAGAGGATGTGACCCCCCAGTGAGTGCCTTGCAGCCAGACTGTGGGGATCCAGCCAGGGCAGGTGGGTGCTGTGCTGCAGAGCATGTGTTGAAGGGCAGCAGGGAGGCACCTGGGCAGGGCTGGTGGGCAGGAGGGGAGGATGTGACCTTGTCATACCAGTTTTCTTGGCTAGGTGTCAAAAGCTGTGCAGAGCTTGTCAAAGAGCATGAGCCAGGCTTATTTAAAAAAGCCTTTTTCTATTTTTACTTAGTCATAATGCATGTTTTACTAAGTCATAGCAATGCTATAAATTAAGTCATCTGCCCACTTGAAAAATGCCCTAGTATTGATTTTACAATATCCTCAGTTTTCTTAGCCATGATTCTCCAGAAAAATCCCCGAGGAATCTCTGCAAGCCTAGGGGCTTTTATTGATTTCCACAGGATAGATCTCTGATTCCTCATTACGTGCTGTATAAAACATATTCACCTACCTGTGCTGTCAGAGATTTTGGCCAGCAATGAGATTATACACACTTGTGGAAACGGATTTATTACTTAAAGCTTTGAGAGCAGGAGGCAACTATATTAGTTGCTATGATATAAAACAGCCCATATCAAAATGTTTAGAACTGCTGTGCATTCTTAGGAATGTAAGGAAGTGATGAGCTGGGCTTAACAACTTTGTTCAATAATTATAGTGTTGTTCATATTTAACCAAGGAGAATCAAATCACCTGTAACGATGAAATAGGAGTGAGATCATTTGTGACAGTTGCAGCTTTAGTTTAGCAGGTTATTGTCCATGAAATTAGTTAGTAACTAATAGGTCTCTATGCTGTGATATGCTACAGTAACATCTGGTTTTGTTTTTTCTGCTTGCAGTTCTTGGCTTTGTCCCAAAAGACGATGCACCTTCTCTGTGACAATCAGTTGGATTTTCCAGCTGCCAAGTCACAGAGCAAGTTCATTTCAGACCTTAGATTTCTGTCTGTGGGTCGAAAGTAACTCAGCTGATTTCAGATAAGCTGTTTCATATATGTTTGCATATATATCTGATGGAAAGGTTCGTCCTTTCATCCCATGTAAAGAGATTTGTCCATCTCTCCATATATTGTACTGTATGAACTAATCTTGGCAATGGAAGTTTTATCTGTTTCAATGCAGACTTAGGAAATGATGACTCCCATGATTTTTTTGCAGTTATCTTTCTCTCTGACTTTCCCTCAGGCATTTAAGTACTATCTCTCTGGAGGAGACTTCAGCAGCAGACATTAGGAATGAGAAAAGAGTCGCATGATATGAGTCATTAAATAGCAATAAAGAAAAAAAATGATAAACTAGAGCTGTCTCAGAAGAGGAACCACCTATTGTGAATTTTTAGGATTTTTCTTTGCTTATGCTAAATGTCTGCTTCTCTCTCTAAATGAAAAGCTGAAAAATGGCTTGGTAAATGGACATTGTACACTTTCATAATTAGTAAAAGCTTTGGTCATGTCACGGAAGTGACTCAAATGTTCCTATTTCATTCCTTCCACATTTTCATTTCATTCATCTTAGGTTTCTTGCTTACCAAGATAAGAATTGCATTTGGGAGGGAAGGAAGGGCTGTACTAGCAGCTTATTTTGACAGCCAGCTTCAGTTGCTAGAGGAAAAAAGAAGAAAACAACCCCCTCCCCCCCTTAAGATCTATCTGTTGCAGTGAATTATTTCTGCTGATTCCAGAAGGCTGTGATGTGGAGGGTAGAGTTGCATTCAATCTCTGTTTGGGGCTACTCAGAGGCATTTGAGATGATGGCTGAGCTGTGTCCTGGGAGGAAAAAATACAGGTGGCTTATTTGCAGATGAATTTGAGGGGTAGATTAGGTAGAAGGTGGGCTGTGGGGACCTGTTTTCTAAAGCTGAGCTGCTGCTGTGGCAGGTGTGGTACAGCCGTGTGCTGTGAGCAAGCTCTCCATCTATCACAGTGGCAATGACCAGGCCTTACTGCACAACAGCCCTCAGAATGTAAATATTTAAGGGGTTCTATTGGAGAGTAAAGCTCTTTCAAGAGCCTTCTGTTTATAATCATTCACAAAAGTAAATGTTTTCTATTATACAGAGAGCATGTGGTGGGTTCCTGTGCTTAAGCACTTTGGTGAAGTCCTATGAAACGTGTAAAGAGCTGGTGTGCTCAGTTTGCTGCTACTCATGGGGCACTTGACCAGTTCAGAGCAGCTTTTTGTTCCCATGGCAGTGAGCTCTGCGGGCTTGTCCCAGCCTACTGCTGTCATCCTCCACTTTGAAATGGATTGAACTTCAACCTTCTGAAATGTGGTTGTGGCACATGTCATATCTCAGGTGAGTAGCTCATCTGCTCTCAGCAAATCACATCCCTTTTTTTCATTTTCAAATGCTGAATAACACAAAGTTCAGCTGCCTGCAGGTGTTCACTGGTCAAACCACATTTTTTATTAGAACACAGGGATTTAAAGGTGTTTGGAATATACTGCTTTTGGTAACATTGAGGGCAAAACAAGATGATGGCTTTGTAGCTGATTCAGTGGAAATGTTGGCATCTTTTAGGACCTTGCTAGTAGCTCCTCTGTGCAAGGATGATGTAGTTTCAGCACACTGTCGCTGTTTCTAAACTTCTGGTTTAAGAAAATGGTACTACAAAAAGCCTTCTTCATGCCAGAGCTGCTTCTCATGGCCCCTCATGCAATGAATCATAGAGAACACTGAGCTCCCCGATTTCTTTCAAAAATTGTGCAGGTTTTGTTTGTTTTTTCCCCTGATGATTTCACCTTGCTTTTTTTTTTTTTTTTTAGAAAGTTGTTTGTGCTGCCACAGAACAGGCACAGTTGTAGTGACCTTACTTTGTATCACTGTAAATATTTCCAGGCTTAGCTGAAGTGAGCAGTGTAAACACACCTTCCAACGGGCTCTGAGGTTTCCTCCCACGGGTACAAGTCTCCCATGTAGCAACTTCAGGCTTTACAGGCAGTTTCTCATTCCCATAGACTGATGCCCACATATGAGTCAGGGCAGGAGCCTTGCCCAGTGGTGTGGATTAATGCAGGATGAGTTAATGTCTTGTTGAATTAAGAATGCATTGTCTTTTCCTGCCTGGTGTTATATTTGACAGTTGTTTATGGTCTGGTGTCAAGTTATAATAAGATAGTATTTTTTCATCTGTTTAAACCAGTATGGATGGGTTATTGAGGAACGCTGAATACTCAGCTAATTTGATCTAATTGGGATTTATTCAGATAGCAATATAAAAGTGGACTCTGATTAAATTTCTTAAATGTACCATGAGACATTTACCCTTGAGAGAAAACAAGAGGTAAAAACACCCTGGGAGGCTGACTAGCAATTTGGAAAGCTTACAGTAAAAATAATAATGGATGTTTGACATTTTTTAATATAATGAAATCACATTTTTATAGTTAAGATTCTTCGTCCAAGATATTAATTTCTGCTCTCCATTCCCATATATTGTATTATCCAAAAGGAAAAGAAACAGTGCAACTAACCCAGCTGATTGTAAGGAAGTTCTTTAATTTTGGAGTGAATTTTTTCTTATCCTCTGAAGGATGAAAGATGTCGGTCATACATAAATTAATTTTCTCCATCTTTTCTTTACCATCTTGCAACTATGTAGTGCTTATGCTGAATGTGAGTGCTGCTGCTGTAAAAAAAACCAAGCAGGAACACAAAAATCCCTGTTGCATCTCAGTGTCTGGGAGGCAGCTGAGTAAGAGGAAGTGAAAGTTTTCTGATGGTACAGGGAGTACTTTGCCCTTGAGACTGGCCAGATCAGAGTGATGCAAGTTCAGCACTGGCTTGGAGTGATGAAGTACTGGAAATAAATAAATAGTAATTTATTCTCCTGTGATGGCAGTGTACAAGTGGTACCCTAACAGGATGCTCTCAGTTTTACAAGCTGCTATTTGCCTGCCCCACCCCAGTTTCTGATTCCTTTTCTGTTTAAAATATGTGTATCGGTTTATATAAAAAAAACTTGATTCTTTAGGTTAAAAAAAAATAAATACAAGCTTCCCAGTGTTAAGATTCAAAGTTACCTGCTGGTGAGGATGGGTTGCAGGTGCTTGATGCACAGAGGACATGTTTGTTACAGCCTGGCTCTGAAGCTGCACTTTTTGTGAAGTGAGATGTGAGAGGATGAGCTTGTAGAGTTGGAGGTTCTGTAGTTCACTGAGGATGTGTTGACTAAAACCAGTGTCTCATGACCACAGTTTATGTGAGGAATAAAAATTTTTTTAATTGTGTTAGCTGTCATATGAGTAATGGCAGAGTGACTGTTTCCAAATCCAGTATATCCCAAACTGTAGACTCTATGAGATGGCTTGACTGGTGCTAGGTAGGGATCTGCTCAACAAGAGTGTCTGTGTTTGGCCACCAAGTGGCACTCCGGATGCAGCAACCTAAGAGGGAAAGGGTTTATTTTTGCCATCAGGTTTCAGGGATGTAAAATAAAATTATTTGCAAGTGTGCAGACACCATTGAATCAAATTGAATTGCTGAAGGTTAAATTACTATCTTCAGAAATGTTTTTATAATATCCGTCTTGACATTTCATTATCCCAGTACAATATAAATATCAAATTTGATTAGCTGTCCAGCAGCAACAAAAATAAACCAACATATTTCCATCATTTTTACTCCAGAAAACTAGTATGAGGAATCATAAAAAATAGCAGGTTGCCAAAGGTAGATTAAAGCTTAAAAATATCCATTGAAAATAGTATTTGGTTGGGTTGCTGGAATATTTTTTTCCCTAGAAGGTGCCATTATGACGAGTGTTGGTGTTGGAGGCAGGTCTTCAAGCTGCTGCATCCATTGCTGGATATAACCTACTGCAGTTTGGGCAGTGCTAGCTTCTTCATCCAGCTTTAGTGATGCTTCCAAGATTCATTTTGACACATTGAGGTTGCACTTTGTTTATAGGACTAAAACCTCCCAGGAGCTCCCAAGATTTGTTTTTACTCGTACAGGATTCAAATAAAATATCAAATTGACCTTGTTGACAAAACCATTTGTGGGTAATTGGCTGCACCCATATTTCTAAATTAAGATACTATAGGTCAAGCAAAGCTTTAGTGTGAATCAAATTTGAGTTACCCTAAATTTGGATATGGTGCTGTGTGCTGGAATTTAAGCAATGCAATATTTAAAACATCATTCAGTGTCATAACAAATCATCCATCATACTCTGTGGATCTAGAATTGTTTGTAACAATTTTTATTACCGTGAACAATTTCTAGTTCATACTATAATTACTATTCAAACTACGTGACATCAACCTAATTCTCTTTTGTGAGATTAATTGGTAACTCCAGCCTACTGTTTTGCATATGTAACTGTGAAGGCAGCTGTTGGAAGAAGAACTTTAGCAATATTTCTGAATAAATGCACTTGATAGAGCTCCAGTTCCCAATGAAGATGAGATATCTCTGCAGCTAAGGAAGAATTACGGTTCCCTCTGGAGCCGTGTCTGTCACAGAGCATTGTTAAGTTTAACGATTGTTTTCAAAAAAGTGGGAAAAGTGGCCCCATCCACATCAGATCATTTCCTTGTTTCGAATGGTGTCTGGTAGTGATCACACAGCCCCAGGCAGGACAAATGATTGCGGCTTCACTGACATCTGTGTGACTTCAGATTGGCTTTGGGCACAGACATCATCCCGCTTTCTCTAAACAGTCTTTTAAATGTCAGCTTCCCGTGATGGGAGACCACATCAGACCGGGACTGAAATTTCGGAGTTTCAGAATTCTTTCTTGCTTTTTTTTCTTGCCTGCAAATGTCAATCGTATTTTCTGTCAACTTGATATTTTCAGGAATCTTTGATTCTTTTTAAATTATGTAGGTTCACCTCACAGTCACTGTGTCTGTACATGGATACCCATGGGGTGACATTAAGTACTCGAGAGATTAGTATGCAAACACTTCAAACCCAAAATCTTTTTATACTTTATGGTTTGTACTCAAGTGCAAAATAGGCCATTACTTTCTAGGCTGTTGCTTAGTTGGGATAAAATGAAACATAAGATGAAGTTATAAAATTTAGAAGGGATTTGTACAACATTATAAACTGCATCCTTAATGGCTGATAATTGCAATAATTTTGTAAGTGTGATGTTCCTTTTTCCTGGTAGTGGAACCATAAAACAGGTTTAACAGCAGTGCAGCAGAAATAGTCTATCCTCTAAAGGTTTAAGATGAGAAACCACTCTTCTTTTTTATCTTAACAAATGAAGAAAACACTATATTTTCTTTCTAAGTAGTAATGGACTATCATGGGAAAATGTATGACTAATTTCTCTTGAGTTTCTGTTCTAGAATCTGATTTCCAGTGATGATTTAGGGCTTGAAAGAGGTATTCAGGAAGTTAAGCCAAACATTTTGGAACCTTTAAGGCTCTATCTATTTAACGTGGTGCATTCCTTCACTACTTTGTCTTGAGTTTTGATTCCTACTGTCTGACAATCACACAACAGAAAGGTACATTTACATTTTAGCACTTAGCATAGATTGGTTATAAAATGCTGAGCTATTACATACTTTGATCACTCTGGATCTGCTTAACAAACAAACAAAAGGTCTGATTCTCTGTCCCTGGTCTGGAAGAGGCACTCAGACCCCAAAATCACCTCTGAAAGAGCAGATGCTGCTCCAGCCCATGTCCTGGTGACTGAGGAGCTCTGCCAGCTGGTGCAGAAAGATGAGACAACCATGTGTGTGAACTCCAACTCTTGGTAGCTGGGTGAGCACCACCACAGGATGGGTGTGTGGACACTCTTACTCCAGTCTGGTTTGGTCAAAGGTGGCACAGCATGGAATGCTAAGGAGGGTGTGGGTGGTTGGGTTTGGGGTCTACACTGCCACCTCTTCCTGGGGCAGTGCTTACCCACCCACACCATCCTCCCTGACAGGCCAGCCCATGATGGTTAGAATATTTCCTGGGCTGTGACTGGGAGCTGCGAAGGTCACATTTACAGTACAGCTGTGTCAATGCTGAGGTGATGGTAAGAACTTTATGTGACTTCTTGGGATTTCCAGATATTGTTGGCTGCTCTGTCTTAGTGTACAATGTCCTTTTCCCTTCCTTCTCCTGTCGGCCTAGAGAGATCATGCATGCCTTGCACAATAACTTCTCTGATCCTAACTCACTAATCTAGCTTGTCCAAACAAGCGTGTCATCTCCATATGACCATGAACTTTTCCTCCTAATAGGCTTGATCGTGCTGGAAGACTTTATGAACCAACAGAGTGAATTTTGATCCCTTTCCATTTTTGTGCAATTACACCTATTACAATGGTGCCTGAGCTACATCAGGGAAAGGCACAGTATTTATCTTGGCTTCTGGTTCTCACTCAGCCTATGGCACCATGACTTCACTTTCATCTGTTATGGAGATGCTGTAGTAGCATCCCCACATTTCCCTACATGAACCTGATGTACTACTGCACTGTGCATAAGCCTGGTGTATCAGGTATCTAGTTGTATGTACTAAACACATATTTCCCCACAGAAACACAGTTTATGAAGCCTTTTTTAGTTTTTTGTCAGGTCTCTTTGAGCTTTCCAGATTTGTGTTTTGGTCCAAGCCCTTTAATGGGAGTGACTGTGGACTGTGCTGCTGAAGATGGAGGTGAGGGAGTAAACATCTAAAAGGCTTCGTCATTAACAAACAGAGATTGCTTCAAATGACAGACATCAGTGCACAAGAGACTGTGCTGGCCTCTGTATTTCTACTTTCTGTGCTCTGTGCCAGAGGTTAAAATCGTGTTTGTTTCTTCCATTTCACAAATGCTGGTGACCAAGTGCAGAGCAGGTCAAAGTCCAAACAACCTTCCTCTTAGGCAATGGCTCAGAAATAACTTGGGGCATTATGAAATACCTCAGACTGACATCTGTATGACTACTTGGTATTCAAATAATGAACAAGAGCCTGGGCTTTGCAGTTGCTTCAAGTCTTTTAACTGGCTAGTTTGTCTTGGTTTGATAGATCAAACAAGACCATATCATAGGACTCAAAAGTTTTTGGAAAGGTATTACTACTGCTGTTGCTGAGGGGAGGACTTTTTTCCCTCTGTGGCATTTGTTAGCAGGAGTGTGTCTTACCTCATGTGTGTTACCAGAGCCCCCAGCTCTGTTCTTGGTTTTCTTCCTGACCAGCTTTTACACCTTCTCTTGTTCAAGGGTGTCAAAATTCCCTTTTCCTTTCAGCTGTTGCTATTTTGCATGAAGTCACTCTGAGGAGAGTGGAGAAGACCACTGCTGTGCTCTGCTGCCAAAGCACACAGTAAATTCACATGGGCTGACATGGAGCACTGGGGACCCCAAGGTCTGTGACCTTGCTGAGTTCCTGCTCTCTATTGCTTTGCTATTAAAGAGTTGGGCACCAGTCTATCTTTTTAGGTTTTAACTAAAAAAAAAACAAAACAAAAAACCCAAAACATGACAAACCCCACTATTTTCTTAGTAACTTCAAGCTGATCATCTTGTTGGAAAAGAGCTACAGCTCCTTTCAAACAGGAATTCAGTGGGACTTCAGAATATGAGGTATTTGGTTCTTTTGGCAGTGCTGTGCATGTGATAATGTCCTTCAGGGGTGATCACGGCTTTGTTCATCTGAGAATCATCTGCTGAGAAGTGCATAAGTGAGTGGAAGAAACTGATATTACGAGAGTTTGCATTCCCTATCAGGTCACAGAGTGATCAAGGAGAATGCCTGTACACGTACCTAAGTCAAGGTCTTTAAGTGTTATGAAAGCCACTCTGTGTGTCTTTAGCCATCTACATGGAAGGATTTGTGTTAGTCCATTGTTGATTCTTTCAGAATTTTTCCAGACCCAAGGGGATTGTGCCATTTGGCAAAGCCCAGAGCTTTATCTCCTTTTCCACACTTGCTGGACACCCTTGGATACAAATTTCTGTTTTTACATTGTGTGTGTTTTCTTAATTTTCCTTTCAAAAACAAGTAGGTGCCTGAAGGTTGCAGCTTAGTTGCTGGAATTGGAGAAAAATGCAAGCAAGATGAAACCTGTTCTTGCCATTGCATCCTTGATTTAATTAGATTTTGGTATATTTGACATTCTGTTGTGTAAGAGTTTTAAGTATTAGCTTGAAAGTGTGAAGGACATTATGTGTCCTTTGCCTAAAGCCTAAAGAGCATTTTCCTTTTAACAAGAAACTCCAGAGCAGTTTGGTCTCTACATCAAAGAGAAATGTTTGGTTTCCTGATCTCTTCCAGACAGTTTTTAATACAAGTCCAAACTCAATCTATATGTAGTAGCCAAAGTGATTTTTGCCTTCTCTGGAGTTCTTACTTGCTAAACTTAATCATGCTGGTCATGTGTTTTTCCAAAGGGCAGCAGCCTTATATAATGGAGAGTAGATTTTGCTTTGGCGTGTGGTACTGTGCTGTCATCCTCTTGGACCACCTCCAGGAGAGCACAGGTGGCAGTTCTGCTGGGATCTCACAGCTTCTCTGTTTTTATTAGCCTTTCTGGCTGGTATCCTCTGCTGTATGACCCACCCTTGAGATGTACTGTTTTTTTGGACCACTCCATGGAATTTCTTCTGTTCACCTTCTAAAATTTCATCCCAATATCCTAAATTAAAAGTGTCTGGGTGAACCTTACAGTGTTCCTTCTAGTCATTGGTTCATGATCACATTAACTACGTTTGAGTGACTGTAAGGAGCACAGGAGTATCCTTGTGGATCACCCAGGGACATCCATGCACCCCTATGACGGGTCTACTCTGGTTTGCAATCTGCCCTGGAAACAGCTGCTTATCCCTCAAGAGCTTTCTCTGGGTCATGTCGTGGCTGGCTCTCTGTTCCACACATTTCCAGTCTTCCCCATATAAACTTCCCACTTGCTGTAATTTTCATAGTTCCACACTCTACCTGGGCTCTGTCCCAAGCTGCTCACACCTATTTCCATCACCTGGCTGGTGCGGGCAGTGCTGGTGGGGTGCTTGTCCGTTGCCAGGATTGTACTTTTCTGGGAGCAAAGGAAGGAAGCAGAGCAAATGGCAGGCAGGAAAGAAGGCAGATGCAAGAAAATAGCAAAGTTATCTTGCTTCATGTATGCCTGTCCTTTGTATTTGCTGATTCTCTGGTGTTTATGTAACAGAACCTGCTTTGCACTGTGCTGTGAATGAGGCAGTGCCCCAAGTTCTGCAGTCATTGGAAAGCTGTGTCTTTTAGCAAGAGTAGCACTCTGACCGTGGCTGCTAGAGCCCAATTTCTGTTTCCATTAATTGCACTGCTTGCTCAAAAATTGCCCTTGCAGTTTCCCTCAGTAATACCATTCATCACTTCTTCTTCTAAACTCCAGATTTGGGGTATACAGGGGCATATAGGTAGCTGCTGGTTATATTTTAATGATACAGCTTGGTAAATGCTTCTTTAAGAAGAAAGGTGTTATAAATAATTCAGTGGAACTGTTTTGTAGTACATATGTGTATATAACATAGCCTGTTAAAATGACATAGTGTCACTTTAAGGATGCAGATGGGAGTCTGTTTGCACTGCTGACCAATTTGGGCTCTTAGGAACCTAAGGCAGTGACAGGCATTGTGATGCATTAGTGCCATTTCTGGGTGTTAGTGAGTTCATCCCCAGAAGGGCTGTGCTGCAGTTCACCAGTGCATATTGCATGATCTTACTGCCATGGGAGGGGCTGCCTTGTTTTTGCTGTAGTTAGTTTAAATGTGGAGATTTTTATAATCTCTCTGGTGCTTTTGTGAGAAGGGGAGATGCAGTTGTTCTGTATCTACTTTTGAAAATTAAAAAGCTTACCTTGCTAATGACAAAATATGAGGACAAATTATGATCTATATTGTCTGCCATAGTACTTGAGTTTTCAGGTGGGGACTAACCTTTAATTCAGCTTTTTATCCTTGGAAAAGAAAAGGTAAATAAGATCCTCCAAAGAAATGTCATGTGCTGGCTGCCCTTGCCTGGAGTAAGAAACACTGCAGGGTTTTTTGTGTTGTTTCTCCCCCGCCCCCCCCATGACTTTGGTTTAGATGCAGTATGTTTTCTTGTAAATAAGATTCCCTCCCAGGAATAGCTAAGTTGGTCTGTTCAGATTTGATTTTTGCATACATGTCTTGAACTTCAATGCTCTTTGTAGGTTTGCACTGTAATGAAAGAATCTTCTGCTTGGTTTCAGCCCCAAAAGAGGTAGCAATTTGTTTTGATGAGGAGACAGCACAGGAAAAGTGTGGAAGGCTAAAGGCAGATAATAGGGGACAAATAGCATAGTGTGTGCTTGCACTGTAAATATCTATATTTTTAGCATAAAGTAAATTCTTTGTTACTCAAGATGCCGTTTTCTTTCTGTTGTACTGTCATACTTCAATTATGCTCATGCATAAAATGTATGTTATTTTCTATTTAAAACTATTTAGCCAAAATAATAACAGCTTTGGTAAGAAATGACACTGTTAACAGAAACTTAGCAAGGGCTGTAATCCTTGAGTAAAAGTACAACTGTGTGTTGTATCAGGCTCCCTGGGAACAGGAGCACTTTGCCTTTGCTTGCTTCGGGCTACATGGAGAAAGCTACAGAATTTTAAAAGACGAGTAATTCCTTATTTGTTAATGCACACAACAATTTCTCTTGCCAAATTGCTGCCTGCATTTTTAGATACTGAAAGAGTGGTCAGCTTTGCTTAGAATGCTTGACACATGTTGCTGTCTGCGCTCTTTTGAAAGTCTCTCTGTCAAATCTCAAAGCAAAGGGAGAGAGCACTCTAAACCCATGGGCTTTCTTGAAATGCCTGGAAATATTTGGTTCCTGCTCTTTGGGGAAGAGAAACCTCCCCCTGTGGGCAGTTTATTCCAGTCTTGGCCATGTGCTTTGTCACTTCAAACTCTGCTTCTTTGTTCTTCCTGTCTATCTGATCCTGGAAAGTGCTGGAGAAAGTATTATGCACTGGTCGGACTCTTAGTTTGATATGATCAAGAAACTATTAAGCTCTTACAAGATCTGCTTATTCTATTAAATAATGTTATTAACTATATGAAAAATTGTAACTCTAGGATGGTAATGAATGAGACTGAGTATTTACTTGTTTCAGAGCTGTGAAACTCCTTGTTGGTGGAAAATGTTAATTATTTATGTAGAGAATAATCATACGACTTCTGAGACTTCTGAGATTTTTAGCAGATATATATTGCAGTCATAGTTAGCAATATGTTGATTTTTGGGTGGGGAGACCTTGTTGAGCTTATTATGCAAAACAGGAAGGCAGAAAATAGGAATAAGTGGAGCTGCTGTTGTGTTTCTTTTACCCTGACTTCTCCTAAAGCAACATCAGCTATGGAGAGTAAATAAATTTGATGCTCTGCATGTTCAGTTGTTGCTCTGAATCAGTATTGATCCCACCACTGTGTTTTGCTGCTCTATCTTTATATCCTTTCTTTCTAACTATTCATACAAATACATAAATCCTTTGCAAATATAAATTGGAGCAATTTTTTAAATCCAGATGGCAGTTTTGTTTGGCTAAGAACTGCAAGACTGGGGCCTTTTTATAATGTTATTGATTATTATATTTTAACTGCAGGTATTCGTTGTTGCACAAAGACAGTAAATGTCAAGAAAAACAGGGAAGAGTTTATTTATTTTCATCATAAGTAGTTTCTTTTTTTCCTTAGATCCCTAAAATTTGTACCGGTTTGATCTTTGTCAAACAGATCAACATCAGGGCTATTCAGGTATAGATTTTGTCTTTGTAGAGTCAACTTCAGGGCCAGTGGAAACCGTGAAAATTAATTTTCTGCCCTTTGTAAAAGCCATGACCTCTGTAATACAGAGAGGTGAACTGTGGATATGAAGGGAGCTTCTAGGAACTTGCGGTACCGCTGCTGTGAACAGTGATTTGTCTGACCTGCAGCCATCTGAATTGTACTGGGGGCAAGCTGCTGTAATAGATGACATAAATTGCAGCACTGGTAAGTAGAGCTGTCCCTAGAGAAGAGGACCTTTGCCCCCATCCCCTTCTTTCCTCCAGACAGTCCTCCATTTTGGAGTGCTGCTTTCCAGGCTCTCCCATCCTAGGCTTGGTCTTTCATCTTGGCTGAAATTAGCACCATGAAAATCTCCACATCTCAGTTTTTGCTTCAGGTGGTTAAGGGCTGTATTTCTGGCTGCTTTGTAGGCTTCTCACCTTAGAGCTGAAACATATGCCAAGAGAATGGGTTGGAGGCAATGTGGCATTTCTGAGTGAGGTGCTTAGGTAATGCTGTGATTAACCAGGAAAGGAAGGGGGCTCCCTCTGTAATACTGTAAAAAACCTCCTGATGCCTAGAGAAATCCCAGGAGATAACCATCTCTAGAGCCCAGACAGCCTGATGAAAGCTAAGGATCACTTTCAGGTCTTTCTATGCTGGTTGGAAAATCATCCAAACAGAAAGTAACTGTATTGAAGACAGAGGCAAGCACTAAATCCATTGTGAAAACAGGACCTTGGAGGAACTGTGGATCATGGCTTTGGAAATGAATTAAAAACTGTATGGCCCTATTGTCTTCCATCATTATACTCTTTGGGACATATTTGTTCTTTTAAAATCTTTTGTTTAGCCTGCTAACATACTGTTGCTGAGTGAGAAGTTTCTGGTTAAATTGTAATATAGTGTCATAAACCATAGAAGCAGTGAGGTTGTATTCTTTCTTGTCTGTGGAGAAGCCTGTGTTGCTATGGCCTTGATACAGAGTTTGATAACACAAACAAATGATGAATCAGGCATATTTATCTAAGGGCTCATTTAGCAATAAAAAGAGTTGTTTAACTGTATTTTCTTCTTAATAATGTATTTAGTGCTTTTTATTAATTTGAAATGTGCAAGATCTGTATTTCATTGCTGCAGTGAAAGAGCCCATCCCAGGGTAGGCAATGTATTTCTTTTTCTCCAAACTTCGAGTAAGACTTTTCCTGGAGATGCTAAAACTCGTGAGAGCTGGAAAAATCTCAAAGGGTTTTGCTAAGTCATGGAACTCATTTCCCACAGTGATTCATTAAGGAGATACAAAAGTAGTGACAGGGTATTTTCATCAGAGATTTTGTGGATGTGGGTACAGTTACATTTGTATGGGGGTGATTTTTCTCTGTTCCCCCTTGCTCTTCAGGGAATGTGTTTCATTTGCAGCGTGTAAAGAATAGCAGAAGGAGCAAGTGCTGCCATTTTTGGGAGTCTCTCGTGTTTGTGCTTTGTTTTGTAATTTTTTCTTTTTTTGAATGTTACTGATCTTACAGCACTCAGAGGAGGAAGAACTGAAATAGTTTTATTATCAATGCTTTTCTTCTGTTCTTTCTGCGATGTAGGCCTGACACTTCCATTGAAATACAAACCAAATCTGTGGTCATCTTCAATGGTTCTTGAAGCTGGCTCCCTTCCCTTTTGCTCTTAATTTCAGGTGTTGTCAAGTTGTGCCAGGAAGCGAGTGCAGTTGAGATGTTTGGTCTCCTTAGCTGAATGTCTTAGTAACAGAGGCTTTGTTCAATTTTATTACTTGGCATCTTCTTTTGAAAGGAAGAACTAAAGGGGAAATACAAAGATCTCATGGGGAATGCGCAAAGAAGGGAACCTTGAGGACAAATCTCTTACTCATAAAAGATGGTGAAAAACATGCTCTCTGTGTGGCTTTCTGGGAGTACTGCAGTGTCCAAAGTCTTGGGGTGTATGTAAAATGCACATGCCTTGGTGGAAAACGTGGCTGAAGGATACAGCCATTCCCATACTGGCTGTTTGTGTGCTCCATTAGGTACAATCAAAGTTTTTGTAGGACTGGTGCCAAAGTGAACTTTCTGTGGGTTGGAAAGGAAGGGGAACAAAGTAAAGGCAAACAATCTGCTCTCCTCTCCACCCGTGGGCTCTTTCCCTCTGCTATGAGACAACAGCTGTGAGGAACCCAGTACTAAAAAGCTTTCTGAAACATGATGAGGTGCTTAATCAGATTTCCATGTTCAGTTTCAACCTCATGTAAATAAAGAATGTGTAGTGAAAAGTCTTGTGTGTAATTTGAATATGAACGTGACAGTTGGTGTCTGCTTGCGGGGAGATCATGATCATGCAAATTTATGCCACTTTCTGCTGGCAGAAGGGATGTTCTCAGTGTGAGGCTTTTGAGGTATTAGAGGAAAGGTTTTGGAAGGACTTTGTGTGAAGGAAACTTCAAGTAATTGCAATAGTTACTACAGAGTGGATTGGTTTTTTTCTTGCTTCACTGGCTTCATTCACATCTCTCCTTGCTCTGTGAAGACTCCTGAAAGAAAATGGGAAATGAACTGGCTTATCCAAGAATTAATTTCAACCCAGTGGTAACTGGATACAGAGAAAGGAAATTATGTGAGGCAATGGAAGGAGACAAAGGAGAAAAGTGATCTAAATAGCAACATAAAGAAAATATCTGGGAATAAAAGTAATCATCAACTTGTACAATAATGTGTCCAGCAGCCCTGCTGAGGTTGTGTGTGATGGATGTATTTTTTCATTCAGTTATGTCTTGCACTACAACGTTTTTAAATCGCTGCTAGAATGAAATTGATTTCTTGAGTTTTAAATAGTGCAGTGTAAATCTTCCACTCACACCAGGACTTGAGTCTCTGACTGCAAGCTCACTGCAGTTTGCCAGTTCCATTTGATTTCATTTCAGATTCATCCCCGCAAGCCAAACCACAAAAAGAGCTTCCTGTCCAGTGGAGAATGAAATGCAAGATGCGATCCTTTTGTTGCTAACGGGAGGTTGCAGAGAGCAGAGCTGGCTCTTGCTGAGGTTGTGTTTGGGCTTGGTTAACCATTTTGGCAATGAGGCAGAGACTCCTGGTCACTGGATATAAGTTAGATGCTCTTAGGTCTGAGGGCAGTTTATAAAAAGACTTACTAAGCAGCAGCCTGATGTGATGAAAGGTGAAAAGCCTGGATCGTTGTATTTCTCAGGGTTGTCTTTCTGAAGGAGAGGTTTGCTTGCTGCCTTATTTACCCCACACTGGCTATTTGGCCTGTGGACTCAGTGGGCTTTTTCTTGTTGGCTTTTGTTCCTCTCAGAGCTTATAAATTAAGCTGTCAAGAGTAACTTTTTTGTCTTTTGGTACATTTATTTACTAAATCTTAAACTTGCCAAATGTAGATGGATTTTCCCCTCTCCTTTGCAGGCAGTGGGATTGCTGTTGGTAATGGGGCTGATCACACAGGGTAAGGCGGACTCCACTCCTGTGGGCATGGCAGAGGTTTCTGTCTTCTGTTCCCCTCCCCAAGTGGCCTCAGTGGGAGGCCTGGCAGAGCTCTGCTCTGGAAGGATGAGAGGTTTATTTGGCCATGAAGAGGGGCTCTGGGATTTCTGTGTGATTGTGGGTGTCTCACTCAGAGCTGGGACAGGATCTCAGAGATGTGCCCTGTGCTTTGATGTCCATTGTCTGCAGTCCCTGGGGTGTTTGTCCTGCATGGTGTCTGAGGAGTGAGAGGTTCTTCATGGGTGAGCTCTGCCCTCAAAAAAACCCCAATGCCTGAGATGCTGCCCTGGCAAATGTGGGACTGGGCATTGGGACACCCACCCTGGGCCACAGTAACTCTCCTGCTGCCATGTTAAAGGGTTTTCCTAGGCTATCTCAGAAGCAGCAGCAGTGAAACTAGTAATGTGTCTTTCCTTTACTGGGAATGAGCATTTTTCAAGGAAAGGTATTTTCACAGTGCCCGAACTCTTCTTCTCCTTTGCCTGTTACAGCTACCTGGAAGCATGGAGTCTGTAAAACCTGAAAGGACAATGATGGGCTAAAAATAACCGGAGCTCTTGCGTCCTTCAAAGGCATTTAGTTGGAGAATTATATCCAAAGTGATTACTATATCACTTTACACCTTGTGTGGTGAACCCTTCCAGGGAGGGAGCTAAGGCGGGATCTGCTGCACAGTCACAGCTGAGAACACATGGGAAAGTAAAGGCACCTGTGAAGGGCTGCTGTGAGTGTGGCGTGGGGACAGATGGACAGAGCAGTTGCTGCCCAGCGGTTGTTTTTCCTTAGGAGTTCTGAAGATGTAAAGAGTTGAATGCATATCTTGCTGAGCTTGTTTATTGTTTTTGTTTTTGAGGGGGAATTTTAGCATTGTTTTAAGACTTGGGTTCAGCTTTGTTTCCATTAAAGGAGTCAGATGCTGGATGTTGACTTAACTGCTGAAGAGGTGCTAACGCTTCCAGCTTTTTCTGGAGCTACTCTTTGATTCCTTGGAATAAATCAGACTGATTTATTTATCAGACTTAACTACTGATCTTTTTTTCTCTCCCTCCTAATCCAGTGGGCAGCTGTCAGAGTTGATGGTTATTTTCCATTAAACATTCACCCAGCTCAGTCTGTTCTCCCTCTGAATTTTGTCTCAAAAATAAAACAGTTCTTCACATATTTCTGTAAGCCACATTACTACATTTACTGAGTATTTCTGTGTGCTGAGGAGCTCTGCTGTTCCCACAAAGACCCTCGTGTTTGTGCTGTGAAGGCTTTGGCTGGACACGGGTGGTGTGGGTGAGGAAGCAGTGACAGGCAAAAGGAAACTGTGCAGCCTTTTTACTTAACCGAGTTATTTTTTTGGGTCTTAAGCAAATGTTTCTTGAATGCAGTTCACGGTATTTGCTCAGTGATCCAATGGAATGTCTGGGATATTTTTGTTTTTTTTTTTCTCCAGGGCCAAAAAGCAGGTTTTGGCACTAAATCCCAAAGTTGCCAGTCTGGGGCTGAGTCACTGTGCTTTAGGGTGAGGAGAGCTGAGCTGGTGCAGTGGCGTGGTGAGACAGGCACCCTGGCCAGCACAGAGTGCTCCCACTGTGCCTAGAGCTGGATGTGTTAATTAATGATGTTGAAAATGACTCTACAGCTAGATCTGGGTTTACTGAAATGAAAGCTGTGCCAGGACTTACCGAGCTGCTGGGCAGCATGCTGCAGGCCTGTCCCACTCGTATCCCAACTGCGCTGTGGATAAAAAAAATCCAGTTTCAGCAAACTCAAATCTGTGTGACCCTCTGGTGAGCCCTGCTTTGCCCCAACTACCCAGCACAGGAGGCACTGTGGGCTTTGGGCACTCTGTCATTGCAGTGAGGCCTGAGCACAGGTTTCCTGAAACACAGCTTCTTGCAGTGTTTTCCAGACCTTGTGATGATGTGGGGATGAAGCTTGCTGTGTTCTGGCCTCAACAATACAGTGTGGAGTCTGGGTGCATCTTGGACTTTCTCGTCCTGCGTCTGCTTTTGTATTGCAAACCCAGAGAGTGTCTGCGTGTTTGTGTTCCAGCTGCAATCTATAACGAGACATGCACACGTCCTTCCAAACTTGCTTTTGGCCACTCTTCTTCAAATCTCCTCTGTATTCCTCTTAAATACTTCTGTGAGTTTGCTTAATCTTTAGACTGGTGGTTCTTGCTTGGCTGGGACAAACTGACAAACTTCAGGCTTTGGAATAGGTTGCCCAGGGAGGTGGTGGAATCACCATCCCTGGAGGTGTTTGAGGCTCTTGGATCTGGTGCTGAGTGATGTGATTTAGTGGTTTAGGTGTTACAGTGGTAGTGCTGAGTGGAAAGTTGGACTGGATGATCTTAAAGGTCTCTTTCAACCTTGATGATTCCATGATTCTGTGACAGTTTACTTGCTGACCTGTGCATCCTGACACAGACCCTTCCAGTCACTTCTTCATTGCCACATATCCTGAAGTTGCCACAGAAGAAATTCTGTTTTCAGGAAGAAAATATGTCATTAGCTCTTGCCTCATCACCTCTGCTTGCCTCACCTTTAAGTGAGGAATATCTTGTTGTCTCGATCAAATAACCAGTTGCACCTAGACCAAATTTGGGGCTAAAGGGATGTTTACTTTAAAACACCGATGGACAAAAGAGACAGTGATCTATTACTAAGATTTGCACAAGATTCAAGATCCTGCAGGGCATCCTCTGGTGACTGCAAGTATGCAGAGTAAATACCTGCTGGCTCAAGTTCAGTGCTCTATTTGTTTTATTTTTTTCATTTTCTTTGTCGATTTTGTTGACAAAGAGCCGCCTTATTTGGTATGGAAGAAATAACTATATTAAAGAAATAACTAAGGAGTTAATTTTGCATATGGTCTTTTGATCATAGTCTTGAATAGTGCGAGAGCCCAGAGTCCTCTGTGAGTACATGTTCCCATGCCAAGTTGCTGTGCCAAGAGAGCATCTGTCCTCGTGTAATACAGTAATTATGGATCTTTACAACTTGGATCTGCTTTCTTGGAGCAGTGATAGTCTATGGACTGGGAATATGGAACAGAAGGAGAAAAGGTCATTCAGCTGCCTAAGTTTAGTGAGGCTTGTGAGATAGGAGCAGTATGGACATGTGGTCCATTGAGGAGTCGGATCTGAAGTCAGATCGACACAGGCAGGAGCTGTGACTTCTGACAAATCACACTGTGCTAGAAGTGTAAATGTCTATGGCAGCTGCTATGTTGGTCTTTTTGAAGCTGTTAAGTTCTTGAACATAGTTATTAAAACATATTTTAACTATACATTATTGGACTGAAGGGGCTGAAAACAACAATGTCAAAGTACTCAGATGCTTTTGTGTTTCCAGGACAGTGCATGAAAATGACATCAATTATTCTTCATGCTCTTTGATTTGAGGCATCTCTACATGTCAGATGGGTGTAGCTGTGTTAAAAAAAAGGCAAAGGCACAGCATTTTTCTGTTGAGGACAGTTTTGTCAGATACTGATACTGGTGTTGGCAAGTCTCTAGGGCAAAATAAGGAGCTCTTCAGAACATCTTGGCTTTTACTAAAGGTTTGAATGCTTGCAAGCATAGAAGTGCTGAAACCTCAAGTGTATTTTATGTCATGGTTGTTGACAGTGGCTTGTCAGTGAGTGAAGTTTGCCACAGGAAGGCTGGAAAGAACATGGATAATTTTTAACATGCACAAGAAATTGTTGTGAGGTGTATCTTCCAGAAATTTGTGGGACAGATGGAATACATAAACCAAAGGACTGAAAGGACTACAAAGAAATATACTCTTACCCCGGAAGAAGATATGACAGGAAATGCCTTTACTGCTTAAGGTTAACACAGTGGCATTGAGCTGGCTTTTGCATTACTTTTCTCCCTTAGAATACAGTGTCCAAGGCAAGTAAAGGCTGCAACAACTTGATCATAATTTACTTGTTACAACCAACCCGTAACTATTCTGCCTTGAACGGATGCTACAATCATAGAATCATTAAGGTTGGAAAAAACTTCCAAGATCATTGAGTCCAACCTTTGAACACTACCTTGTCAATTAAACCATGGCATTAATGCCATGGCCAGTTGTTTCTTGAACACTTCCAGGGATGGTGATTCCACCACTTCCCTGGGCAGCCTGGTCCAATGCTTAACAACCCTAGAGGGGAGGGACCACAGCTACTGGCCTTACTGTGTATAGGATGACACTTGCTATAGGATATGCCATGCTGTCACAAATAAGTAATTTTCCTGAACCAGTGTTTGCTGCCAAGTGACTTCCAGTGTTTCAGAGGAAGGAAAAGCATTATTCAGTCTTGGTGAACTTTGGCTGGTGGTCAGAGCTGTATTATCACAGATGCAGGTTTCAGCCTGCCCTGTGGCTTTGGCCTGTCTTTGACAATGATTACTCTCTAGTTAGTAAGGCTGTACAGTTGATTCTGTTTAGGCACTTTTCCAGTGTGTGTTTGCATGTGCAATAATAACTGTAACAATAACAACAACAACAACAATAATAAGACTACTGCTACTACTAATATCTTTTTGTGCCCTTCACGTGTGATTCTTATGAGTATTAAAGATGAAATTCTGTTTTGGATTTTTTTTTTTGTACTTCCCTGCTGGCTTCACACTGATAAGAGATCAACAATTTTAATGGAAAAGACCACCACTGGGAATTTTTGCCTCAAAATAGTTTTCTTCTCCATCTGATAATGGGAAGAATCATCCGTTCTTTGACCTTTGATTGGCAGACTTGGAAATTGAAAAGCAAGATGGTTGTACTGTAATAGCTTTACTCTAATGATGTGTGTGGTCACTGGTTTCTGGGTGTTTAAACAAAGGTGGGTACACTGTGAGATGTGTTGAGGTAAGAGCTGAAATACAGGGAGCACTGCTTGTGGAATAACCTTGTAACTGAGAGCTCAGGGAGAAGTAACCTAAAAATCCAACTTTTGCTGGTTTTAGTTCATACTGGTACTGTCCCTGCAATTATGCAAATGTTAATGTCTAAGTTAATAAATTGGACAGTTTCAGATGGATTAATATTTAGTGGATAACATGTAGATGATACTTAATCATGGAGAAAGCTTTCTTCTGAACAGGATACTGCTGTTTTAGTGTCAAATACATTTTTGTGTGTCAAATATTTGAGGTGTCTTGCCAGCCCCTGTATCCCTGTTCTGTTTTTATCAGGGGACCATGATGCGATGAAATGTTAGACATCCGTCTTGACTAAGAGCTTCAGTGATGCTACTCTTATCAAATGCTTGTATCTCAACTAGGAAAAAAATAATCATTCATTTAAAAAGAAACAAAAAATAACAGCACTAGTAGGTGTAGATGTTTCTGTGTAAGATACAGTACAGGAGAAACTCTAAAGCAGAGGCTTTGTTTATTCTCTCTCCTGTGAACTCCTTGTTGTAATGGCTAAGCACCTTATAAATATTTATGGATGTGTCCTCAAAGGAAAATCAAATTTATATAATGGAAATGCAAAGTGGTGTTAAAAGAAGTAACTTTCCAAAGGTTCCTACACAGTTATACCGTGACAAAACTGGAACAGTAAATCAGACTAGTATATCCCATTTTTGTAAATGAGCCATCATCCCATCCTCCTTATTAGTTACTTTTGCATTGGCTGCTTTCAGAGTAATTCAGTGCTTTTCTTCTTAAAATAAAAATACTTTACTTTAAGTAAATACATTATTTTTGCAACTTCACCCTTAAGCAGGCCACACATGGATTGATACCCAACAGGGGTTTGCAGTTAGTGTCTGCAAAGGAACAGAGAAGAACATTAAATTCAATTTATGCTGCTGTGTGATAACTTGCTCTGATCTTGCTCCTCAGCTGCTGGAGGTGTCACGAGCATCACTTGGGAGTTGCCTGTGCTCAGAAGCTGATGCTGTGTGCTGGGGTGGATTAGAGCATGTTGCTCAGCAGTGCTGACTGCCTGGGAAGGCCTGTAGTAATGCTGCCTAACTGGGATGGGGCTGCCTTAGCTCTCCTCTCCTCTTCCAGCCCTCATGCTGCTGCTCAGGGCAGCTCACATGCTGTCAGCAGCTTCCTCTTTAGGGGAAACCAGTAATGAAACAATTCCCTGCATCGACTGCTGTGCACTCATGAGAGGTGCTTATTTCTGCGGGCTCCAGCTGACACTGGTCTTCTACAAACAGTGACTGGGGGACAAAATGCTGCAGTGGTGGCAGCTCAATCCTGCAGCCAGGGATTCAAGGCTGTCTTTGGGCAGTTACAAAGTGTATGAGCAAGAGGATATTTTTCTGTTTCTCAGAGTTTAAAGCCTTTGTGCAAATCTCTTTGAAGTCAGTGAAGGACTTGTGATGTTGCAATGGGCTTTGAATTTGACCCCAAATGTCAATTTACAGTATGTGTTTGGTTTTTGTTAGTTGACTTGTGAATATGAAACAATGCTGAGCGAACCTTTGGAATATATTGAATTCATGATTCAAACACAATATATTGGACAATATATTGAATGTGCAAATTTGCCCAATGATCTTGATCTGTTCAAAGCAATATGACTGTGGATATATGTTGAAATACCCTCCAGTATGTTGCAGACATATTCCTCTTTGGTCCTGCGTGTGCTGTTTGTATGTGTTTAGTTGGCACTGTGATCTCTGAGGTTTTCTTTTAAGTTATTCTACAGTACTTGAGGGAACTCAACTCTCATCACTAATAAAATAAAATAAGGCAAAACACTGGTAGGTCTTGCCTTGTTAACTGTTCTAGCTGTTGTGTTTCCCACTGTTCCAAAACCAACATAAAGCTTTATAAGATTTAGCATATTCCCGGTGCAAAGCATGAATATTTATAGGCAAAGAATAAGACTTCCCATTTTGAAATGTCAGTGCTATGAAATTGCTTTTTTGGCAGGCGTGATTAAGCCACACAGACTTCCAATAAAGTTTTGTAAGATTTTTCCTTAATTATAGCTTAATTTAGGTCTCTGAGTTTAACAAAACCTATGAAGCTTGCAACAAAATATTTTTCTTGTGGAAAATTTTGTTTGCATGGATTACAAATCCTGTATTTCTTGTGGTTATGATTTTTTTAATGTGCTTAAATGTGGAAATTCCATATTTTTTTCTCTACATTTCTTAACTCATTTACAACAATAAAATAACTGATACTGTGTGCTTAATACAGAATTTTGAAGAAATTAGTTTGGAAAGTGTATGTGATTAATTTTTTGCTCCAAAT
Organism: Neopelma chrysocephalum; assembly: GCF_003984885.1. Taxonomy (NCBI): domain Eukaryota; kingdom Metazoa; phylum Chordata; class Aves; order Passeriformes; family Pipridae; genus Neopelma; species Neopelma chrysocephalum. The sequence goes on from NW_020897730.1 coordinate 3,720,661, forward strand.
GCCTTGAGTAAAATGTACTGGAGGTTATAAGACATCAAGCAAGAGGCACAAGGTTCTGTCTCAGGCAGTTACTTCTGCAAGACACAAATAAGAAGCAATTTTGCTTTCATATAGTTGTTCTTAAATGCACCATTCTGAACAACAGCGATAAATAGAATAATCTGCATAATTGTATTTGTGTGCCACTGACCTGTCTTTTCTAGAGAAAATCCCCTTTTCCCAGATCAAATAATCTCCCATTCAACTGTAAGTGAAAGGAATCCTTATTAGCAGCTGCACAGATTTAGGGGAATATTTCTGCACAGGCTTAACATAGAATTTTGATATGGACCTCTCAGTGAATTTGATATTTGGTGAACAAAATACAGTAAGGGCACTAAAACCACCTTGCTTTCCTGTGCTGTTTGGGATTTGATTTTCTCAAAAGAGCTAGACAGAAAAGCAGAGAGATGATGTGATTAAACTAAGGTAGATCTATTACTAGATTTTTTTAACAGTATATTTTTTAAATTGATGTAATAAATGTCTCAACCCTCTTCAAAGATAGAGTTTTGAACAGCTTTGAGTTATTCCTGGCTTAATACTTAAGTAGAAACAGCAGAAGTGGTGGAAAAACAGGATCATTTTGAAAAAAACCCCACATATTCAAACTGTTTAAAATCCTCTGCTGTGATCATGCTTTTCTGACCCCCTGCAGCCTTGCATTATCAAACTGAGAATGTCTCCATCTCCCTAATAGTAATGTTCAAAATATGATGCAAATAAATCATCTGAATAAAGTAGGGAGGAAAAAAAAGCTACCTGGGGCCTGCTCCACTGACACTTGCACTAGCAAACATGAACTTAGAGGCAGTGAGGGGCTCTAAAGGTGGGCTTTCTGGGGGAGCTGACAAAAGTGAAATCCGTTGAAACTCAGACACTGACCACTGTTAACTTCTGTGTTTGAATGGTGAATTCAGCATCTGAAAAGCAAATACTTGGAGAGCAGTTTGAAAACTGTTTTACTGAAAGTGAAGGGGAGACAGGGGAGTTTGCAGGAGGTGGGGGGATGTTTTTATTTTCCAGATAAAGAAAAGTTCCCTGGTATGGCAGAAAGTAATACCTGAGTCTGCCATCTGTGTTTTCACCTGTCTTTGCTCTTCTTTGCAGGTTACATATTTGGGTAAGGTTTCCACAACGGGGATGCAATTTTTGTCAGGCTGCACAGAGAAACCAGTCATTGAATTATGGAAGAAGCACACGCTCACCAGGGAGGATGTTTACCCAGCTAATGCCCTTCTGGAAATTCGCCCTTTCCAAGTGTGGCTGCACCATCTGGACCTCAAAGGTGAGGCGACAGTCCACATGGATACCTTTCAGGTAGCACGTATAGCCTATTGCACTGCTGACCACAACATCAACCCAAACATCTTTGCTTGGGTCTATCGGGAGATCAACGATGACTTGTCCTACCAGATGGACTGCCATGCTGTAGAGTGTGAGAGCAAGCTGGAGGCCAAGAAGCTGGCCCATGCCATGATGGAGGCCTTTAAGAAGACTTTTCACAGCATGAAAAGTGATGGCCGGATCCACAGGAACAGCTCGTCAGAGGAAGTGTCTCATGAATTTGAATCTGATGATGGCTGACTGGACTCATTCACGGTTCAGCAGAGGCAGAAACGGCTTAGGGAATGAGAGCTGATAGAAGAATAAGCAACAATTGAAACAGGGGAATGAAAGGACTGCCAAACACTTGTCTGACCAGCTTTTTAAATCAAAAGAGCAATTTGGTACCTACAGATTACGCATCATTAAAGTAATCATGTTACATTGAAATCTGCTGCTGTTGTAAAAGTGAGAAAAATATCTCTCCCCCATCTCTCCCACCCACTCATCGCTGTCCCTTTCTCATCTCTGTAGTTCAGGTGCATACCATGAAGTACAGTCATCCCTGTTTTTCTTATAAGACTGGTCAGGTAATTCTATTAGTTGCTTCTTTGGCATTCCTAGCTGCGGGCTGATGCTGATGCACAAGAGCAAGTAGACCTGGAAAGCCCTAATGGTTCCCGAAGAATCTTTCTCCACAATGCATCACAAAAATCCTTTGACCGTACGTAGGCTAAGACAGCCATACATAGCCTTTTAGACTAATGGCCTGGCATTCTGCAGTTAATTCACATTTCACAGATAAAAATGAAAGATGCTTGTATGTACACATTATATCATATGCTATCCTTTATTTTATTCATTGTACCTATTTTCTTAATATACCTGCTGCCACATCTTTCACCCAACACCAGTAGTTGCAGTTTCAGACTGTGTACTGCAGGATACCAAAAAGGGGTGGGCAAAAATACTCCCCAATGGCTGGGGGTACAGCAAGTCAGCACTGCTATCTGTGCATTTTCCTACCCTGATGTGCTCCACAGGAGGGAGGCCCACTGGGAGTAGTTGAGGGACACTTGGGTCTGTCAATGTTTGAACTGTGACTTCTCATCAACCTCAGGTCTGAAGTGCCACGAGCACGGGAGCCATGAGTCCGTGTTACCGGACATTGCTGGTCGAGTGGCCCTGCTGGGATGGAGCTGGGAGTGTCTCATCACACAGCCAGGGCTGTGTTACTGTAAAGATCAAAGGAAATGGTCCCTTAGGAGCCAGGTTTGAACACCTGTTCTGGTTGAGAACCTCATGTTAAGATTCCCGTATCTTTCCTTGTTCGCAGATATACAGTCATGCCTTTCTTAAATGCAGATGTTTAATAAAACTCAAATAAAAGGAAAAACTTGTTTCACTTGATATTTTTTAAGGCTGAGAGCAGATCAATAGTTTGCAAGTAACTCTGCTCCTTTGTACGACTTTATTTGTAATTATGGTAATGTTAGGGGCACTAGGGCACCTTACAGAAGCCTTAAAAGAAAGCTAATCCAAGCAGATAGGTCTGTGTCTGTGTTTTGTGCATCTATGTGTTTGTATGTGAGAGTGTTTGTGCGAGTCCAGTGGTAAAGCATGTACATTGTGCATGGAGATATATTGAGGAGGGCCCACACCTCTTGAAAATATGCTTGTTGCTTTGTAATGTATGTAAACTGTTCTCCAGCATAAATGCATTCATACTTTAATAAAAAAAAAGTTTTGAGTTAAACCCTTTTAGTTTTAAGCTGTCTTTCCAGTGTAATCTCTGTGGTTTTATGTGTGTGGGTTTTGTATTTGTTTTGTTTAGTGGAATGAAAATGTTAATTTATTTCCTTTTAAGTATTACATCAGTTTTCATGAGAATTACCATTAGCACTCTAAAATTATTTTCTCTTAAATATTTAGGTGAATTATTGCTGTGAGGTTTTGTTTTGTTTTGGAGTTTGAGTGTTTTTGTTTAGCTTTTTTTTGGATTTTTTTTTTTTTTTTTTTTACTTTGTTGAGGGTGGACATGATCTATAATTTTTGTTTATTAGGATGATGCAGTGATACCACCCCCTCCCACCACCTGACTAGTTGAAATGAGCTCTGCTGAGTGGGAGCAGTCACCTGCTGGGGTGGATTAAGCAAAGAATACCTTCGTTGTCAGTTTTGGTTTTGTCTTTTCTTATACAGGACAGTCTACATTTCTGTTTTACAGATGTACTGATTTACAGTGGGTTGGGGAGTGCTCAGAAAGGATATTTGATATTGTGGTGTCTGCGATAATTCCTCATCAACTGGGGGCTATGGATTACATGAGAATTTTGTATGATAAAAATAAAATATGAAGGAGAACATTCTAGTCCTTTTTATTGGAAAGTCAGACCCTTTGAAACATGAACCAGCTATTTTCTAAGGGTTCAAACATGCAAGGGAATATGAGGGAATGTGGACTGCAGTTTGTCTTAGAAAACATGAGATTTGAAAAATAATCAGTATCATGAGTTTGGATCCTTAGATAATATGGAATTCATGCCAAATCTCTCTGAATTATCAATACCAAATGTGTGATGCCATTTGCATGAAGGAGAAAAGCTTTCAGTCCTGAATTGCAAGCATAGCAGTTATCACTGATTATCGGTTGCCAGTAGATACTGGAATGAAACATCAAGTTGAACTTTTCCTTCAATTAATCTGTTGGAAAAGAAATATCATGAAGTTTCCATCAGAAGTCACTTCCAGTTGGCTAAAGGCTTTTCTGTTCAACTACAAAGAGCCCAGTTTTGGATCTCACTGCGTCCCGCTGTGGGTTGATGAGTTCCTTCAGTGTCAGCCAGGAAAACATGTAAAGGATTTCTTTTCCTCTTCTGCTTGTAGGCAAGAGTGAAAAAGTTTTGAATATCTAAGTGTGTTATTAGAAGTGTGAAAAATGTAGAGAGCATTTCGGTCTTTACACCTTGACATCCCTGTGTAACATCACTGGGGTTATGTCAAGGTGATTTTCATAATTTTTCTAACTACCTTAAGAAAGAGAAAGTAAGTGTTACTCCATATAGAGTAAGTTTGTTCAGTTTTCAAGCTCTGAAATCTGAATTTCTTTTGTACCTACCAAATCTTCTCTGGAGCTGTGAGTGTATGATTGCTCAGGAGCAGTTTTGCTATGGGGAGAGCAACACTCTGCACTGGCAAGCACAGATTGCATGAGAATTGCTTAGATGTGCGTGGGGTTTTAGCCCATGGGGATGGAGAAAGGCAGAGACTCATGTCTTTCATGTTTTAAACTCAAAAGCCCCTAAGAACAGCTTAATGTTTTGTTTAAAAAAAAAGAAGGAAAAGAAAAAGAAACAACCCAAAACACAACCAAACAAAAAAACCCCTCTGCAGCTGGTTTCACTCCCTAGCTTTCCAGTAGTGAGTGACTTCATTTTTACATGAAAAAGGATTTTGCCAATGAATTGCTTTTAATTTTCCTAAAACCTACAAATAAATAGCATGTGATTGAGATAGAGAGGCAATCCCATATCAGTCTCTTAGAAAACTTTACATGTATATGTTTTACATATATATGTTATTCTTGCAAGTTTTGAGACTTCAATATCAGTGAATTCATGTTTAATTTTATTTGAATTGTAAGGTTCTCTGTGTGTCTGTATACACATATATATGTACACATGTACACACACACATACATACTGAAACATGTTACTTGTTAAATATTTTCTGTCTGGTGGACATATGTAACATTGGCATATATGTGAAGGCAGTCTTGCATGTTAGTCTTGAGATAAATGGTTTACTTATTAAAAATTTTTTTGTTAGTGAGAAGCAAATTAACTTGTCTATCTACGTGCAAAATTTGATGTACCATATGCATTATTTACCATTTACCACCAGAACTCTCCCTTCCATGCCCAATTAGCTGCTGTAAGAATGATGTATGATTGGGCTCAGTTTTCCCTGTGGCAGTGAATTATTAATTTGTGTGTAATCGGGAAGTGATATCTTAAATGTCTGATTGTTATCCTGTAGACTGGAGTGTCCAGTCTGCCAAGAGTTTACAGTAAGAGAACATATCCTTTCCTGACAATAGGGACACTCATTACACCTTTTCCCTAATGTAATTTTAAACAGATACAGGGGATTTTTAAAAGCTCCTTTTTTGTTTAATTCCATTAAAATGCTTCCTCTTGTTCATTGTACCATTGATCATCTTTGGCTGGGGAAAATGGGTGCTGTCCCTCCCCCTCCCAGGGCTCGCCCCGGGCCCAGACACTTGTGCCCCTGTGGCTGCACCCACAGGACATCTGTGTGCCTGTGTCAGAGGCATGGCATGATGCTTGCACGATGCTGGGCTGGGATGGAGGAGTTGCTGGTACCTGTGGGAGAGTGTAAGACAGTTGGATTCAGCTGTTGGTTTGGATTTTTATAGCTAAGTTGCGCAGGCTAAGCTTGAAGTTTGGGAAGACCTCTCTTGTGTGGCAGTAATTCTTTGTAAGTGCCATGAGAACTTCTTCAGTTAGGATTGTAATTTTGGTGAGGGCTGTTAAAGAAGATACAATAATTCGTTGAAAATAGTTGTGTGTTTGGAGAGATGTTATCCTGTCTGCTGCAGTGCCTTCCCTGAAAAAGGGTGGTGAAACATGTTGGAAGCACAGATGTGATGCACATGCTGAGGCTGTGCTGCAAATGGGTGAATGCTGCAGGCTGGTAAAGCTGTGGGGAGGGGTGGGAGGACACAACAAGGCCCCAGCTAGCAGGGACATGTGGGTCTATGGGATAATGGAGATGGCCAGGCTGAGATTTTTGGTGTCTGAGCATGAACTGGAGATGTGAAAAACGGGGCGTAGTTCATCTTTCTCTGACGGGCTTCCCCAAACTGAACAGTTCAGGGAAGATTGAGGAGTGAGGATAAGCTGTTGGAGAACTTTCTCAGTTTAGTTCAGCAGAGATCCCTGGCACAGTTGTGTTCTAAGAAAGTCTTCTCTGGAATGTGATGTGCTCAGCTCCCACAGTGGTGACAGGGTTAGGGATGCTCTGGTGTGGCCACTGCCCGGAGGTGGTTGGGTTTGTGTGGGTTGGACCCTGCCCAGTACTGGGACTTCACAGGGTGGTGCAGCAGCAGAGGGTTGCTGCCTTCATGTAGGACGTGCCAGCAGCAGGGTGCTTGATGGGCTCCTTGGGTGGCACTATCTCTGTCCGTTCTCCTTTTCCATCAGATGGTTGATTTACTTTGCTGAAAGAGAAGCTTCAAATCCTGCATCTCAGCAAGAAATTAGCGTTGCTGCAAGTTCTTTTCAGAAAAACTGGAAGCAGAAGATCAGGTTTCTAATGCACGATTGAGGAAGTGTTAAAAATACTCAGAGTAACAATCTCTATCTACTGAGCAGCCTTTGGGAGTGCATTTGAAGATAATCCTCACGCTGTGCTAACAGCATGGGAGCATTTTAGAAATAGGTCCTGTAGGCAGTGGGCATGATTTCCAGTTATTGCTAGAAAGATGGGAGTGGGGTGTTTTGGTTTCTTTAATGTCTCTGGTGGAAGGTGTATGTGAAAAGGCTGTTAATGTTTTCTCATGAGGAGAAAACTGCTCACAGTGACTTGTGCTTACATTGGCAAGGTGAAAACACCTATTGAAAATATGCCATTAGAGGTAGCTCAGCTTTGATGGCAAAGGAGTGACTCTTAGTTACTGTACATGTTCCATGGTGCAGAATCAGTGTGTCCCTTTACTAGGGGGCTGTTACTGTGCAGACTGCAGCATTTCTCCTGATTTCTCAATCAGAATGGGAAGATAGTGCTAGGCGATAACTTTTATCTATTGTGTTTGATTTGCATTGTGCTTTACATTCTCTGTTATTTTCCTGTAAATTGTATTGCTCTTGGAAAGAGAGGAAACATTATTATCCTATGAATAATGCATCATGTCACTGGTATGTTTTTTGATGGGAAGTATAGATTTTCTGAGAACGATGGACAGGAGTGGATTTCATTCTTAGAAAGTAAATTGTAATTTTATACAGTTGATATGGGTCATGTGCATGTGAAAAATGAGTTATTTCTATTTCAAGTTAGTTATCTCAAATTAGTTACCTCTCATTTAGAAAGTAGAAATAGTTTTAGGCATAATTACTGGGAATATAATTAATCAAGGTTTTCTTGCACAGTTGGGTTAAATTGTTGTGGCTGAGTGCTCAGTACCACATCGGTGCTCCCTGGCTCAGTCTCATCTTTAATGGATTCCAGATCTGGTGGTTTCAAGTAACAACAGCTTTTCCAGATCCCAAGACAATAATGAAATACGCAGAGGAACTTCAAAGGAAACTCCTCTAAAAAGGAAAAATGAGGTTAAATGATGATAGTCAACTGTGGGATATTTTTGTATTCATAAAATATGTCAGACTTATTCCAGTGCAGAAACAGGTGAAATCTGAAACTGTGCTTGACTAATAGCCCATGCTTCACATCTACCCAGGCTCCCCTAAATGGTTTAGGACCTGATTTTCTCTGGGGTTTTCAGGTATATTTCTTTGTGTCTTTTTCAGTGAGCTCTGGCCACACAAAGAAAAGGCATTTGTGCCTCCCTTCCCTGTTTCTGATTGTCTTTGCTATTCGGTAGCAAAGGAGTAGCCTGGGATGAGCTGGACACAGGTCTACTTTGAGAGGAGCTGTGGAATCCCTACACCCACTCCTCTGACCCAACTCGGCCATCCTGCTCTGCCTGTCCCTGGTGTCCCTGTGAAGAGGTCACTGTCACTTCCAGTGAGCTCTGCTCTTCTCCCTGGGCCATTGCAGTGTCTTCTGCAGGTAGTGTGCTCTGATTAATTCTGTGTGACCTGTCAGAAAAATACATTATTCCCTACCAGTGCTGTGGAAGTGTATATATGGTAATGCATTGGGCTGTGCTGAGTAGAGAGGGAAAGGCTCCTTCCTTCAGTTTGCAGAAGTTTAACCAACAATAATTGCCTAGTGTTTACTAATTGACTCATTACAGGTCTCTGCTGGTGTGCCTCTAATCTTTACTGCCTCAGGTCGTTGATGTCTTGTTGTCAGGATGGTGAGACTGGTGGGCATGGGACAGGACTGGTGGCCCCAATTGCCTCACACGCCTCTGGGGCATCAGCCACCAGTGGGCACATGGGAAGACACATGGGGCCAGGGCAGCCCTGTCCTCCCTGGCTGTGGGATGCTCTCTCAGCTGGGCCAAGCCATGGGCTGGCATGCCTGGCAGGCTGACAGCACCTCATCTGTTTGCAGGACGACGTGATGCCGAGTTGTGCTGAGCTTTCCTAAGGCAGCACAGTCTCGTGCAGCAGGTCACAGCATTCCCTGTGCTTTACTTACAGAAATCCTAATTTATGCCATTAGAAAGGTTAAGAAAGAAGAGTTTCAGCACGGTTTGCCTTTTGCCTGCACGCTGCAGTGGGTCTCAGCTAATTCAGCAGCAATGGTTTGTTCTGCTTGAAATCCTGGAGAATGGCTCCTCTCCCGAGGTATTTCTTCCGACTTAATTGCCAAGTTATAGTGAAATATGAGGTTCGTTGTTGTCTGCTGGAGCACTGGGGATTCTGTTTTGTTGGCACATTTTTCATGACCTCGTGTCAGCAGCATAACTAGGCTATGAGATAATTTGTATGCTTTAGATGAGCAGCTGTGTGCATCTTAGCTGGAGAGAGAAATAAGTGTGATCAATTCAGTGGAGTTAATCAGGTAAAACAGAGAATTAACTCTAATCTTGCAGATTAAGTGATGTCAGTCCGTGCAAGATGTATGTAAATTTCATGCAGGTGGAAATCAAAATGGTCTGAAGTGATATATACCCTGATTTAATAGAAAGGAGAGAAACAATAGCTGCAAGTGTGGAAAAAACCCATCTATGACCATTCAGTAGCTGAAATGGGTGGTGTTGTACCCTTATTTGCCTGTGATGCTTTGGTTCAGCAATAGCTTTCCACTCATTTCCAATTTAAATTTTGCGATCATAAGGAAGGAGAATTCTCGTCCCTGTGCTGTGGCAGGTGCCACAGAGTTACCACAGGGTTTTGGAAGCTATTGAATTTACTGACATTTTGTTGGCAACAGGGCTGAGGGTTAGGAAAACCAGAAGCAGCAGACTTGCCATACTGTCTGGTAATCCTTAAACTGCATCTCCTGTGGCAAATGTGTGAATTGCTTCAAGGAACAATGGAGGACAGATTCTGCACTGGCTTTTGCTCTGCAGAAGCCTCCCTGCATGGCAAGTAACTGATGCTTTGGCATTAGACCTGGACTCTGAAATATTACCCTGAAGAGAGAATTGTTAGACATTAGCTCTGTCCCAGTAATCACAGCATTTTTCTTATGTATTTCTGATAAAACTAAATGATTGTGTTTTCAGTGTGTAATATTTAGGTAGAGAAGTCTGGTCTTATCTGTTTTTTGGAAAACTGGGAATTACCTTGAGAAAAAAAAGATTTAGGGCTATTTATCATTTGTAATTAGGAAGAGCAGCAAAAGCATGCTATTAAATCTGCTTTTATTGAGTTTTATTGAGTTACAGCATGTCATCCTGGGCATCCATGACAGCTCACATGGTTTGGGTGCTTCTGTGGAGGAGTGTGAAAAATAGAAGCAAAAAAGCTGCTGTAGTTTATTATAACAATGTAATTATTGCAGCTAATAGTGTATGATGAGGTGTCACCTCCCCAGGTCTTTCTGCCTTGTGCTCCCAGAGGAGAGAAACATAGTGGGGGAGGCCAGCTCCCTGTCCACCCACCAGAGGTGATGAGATAGGAGATGGCTCCACTGTCAAATCTAAGCCATGGTACAAATCATAAATGGCTTGGTTGAAGAAACCTTAAACATCATCTCATTCCAACCCGCCTGCCTTGGGCAGGGATGCCACCCACTAGACCAGGTTGCTCAGGGCCCCATCCAACCTGGCCTTGAACACTTCCAAGGATGGGGCATCCACAGCTTCTCTGGGCAACCTGTGCCAGGGCCTCCACCACCCTCACAGTAAAGAATTTCTTTCTAACATCTAATCCAAGTCTCTCCTCTTTTAGATAAAACCATTCTCCCTTGTCCTATCACTATCTACCTGTGCAAAAAGTTTCTCTCCTTGTTTTTCATCAGCTTCCTTTAAGTACTGGAAGGCTGCATTGAGGTCTTCCAAGAGCCTTCCCCAGGCTCATCACCTTGAGGAAAAGGAGAGTGGTCATTCGATTAGCATGTTGTTATGTACTTGAAAATTTACATGGGATTGTCACATCATGAACAATTTTAAACCAAGTAGAGACTGCAAGATTGTGTCCAAGGGAGTAATAAATGAACATGTGGTAATAGAGAGCACATCTCAGGAGAAAATCAGCAGAAATTAAAGGCTCCATTCCTCAAAAATATCACTCCCAGTTCTTGTTTGTTGGTACCTGTTTCTAAATTCAAGGAGGCCCACTGTGAAGTGTTCAGATAGAAAATCTCATGATGCAAGCAAAAGAAAAGGAGTTTAATGACTGCTGCATGTTCTACATTCCATAATTTTATCAGTAGGCTCTCAGACTTCCAGAAATTGCTCTGAAATTGGCAGCCCAGACTTAATATCTTCTTCCATTTTGCCATCACATGCAATTTTAGTTCTCAAGTGACTCCAATTTTAAACTCCCAGTGATTTAAACAGCTGCATTGTGCAAAGGCTGCATTGAGGACATGCTTTTGTAATCAAGCAGCCGAACTCTAAATTTTATGGTGTGATGGTTACTGTGCCCCATTCAAACTATGCCCCATTACACAGAAGTCCATTCCTTTGATTTTACCAAAGAGACCATAAATATGACAAAAAGCATAGCTGGAAAACATGATTTCATGCCTGGATTTTTCAGCTACTGCAAAGAATAAATGAAGTGGTCTCTGAAAGAGGCATATCTTTGCAGTGAATTATGCTTGTGTTATGGCTAGCAGAGCTCATCAGTGAGATTACCAGAAAATACATGCCTGCTACAACATTTAGAGAAACAGGGAACTCAGATTTCAAATTGAAATAAAAAGAATATATTATTTCAGTAGTTTGATACAGTAGAGACTCAGGGTGTGGGGGGGAAGAGATATATTCTCTTGATATAAGAATGTAAAAGATGTTCCATAAATGCATAAATAAAATTAATTGTCAGCAATCACATGCTTAGCAAACTATAAGGCCTTAAAATTTCTCATTGTATCCTTTCCCTTTGCCCCCAAAGTGATGTAATGTTTTCATCTCTGAAAACCTGGTTTTGAGAAAGATTTGGCTCCAAAATGGAAATGTGCTTTTGATTCGACATTAGAACCTAGTAGACAGCCCCATTTATTTGATCACTGCAACCTTTCTTCAGAAAAAGTCCCAGGGTGTGTTGCCAACTGTGACTGGCAGTATATAGCCTGTGTGGTTTCTGTCAGTAATACTAAAGCTTAACCAGGTTCTACCATTAGTTCACCGCCAACTTGAAATATCTGAATAAATGCAGTCAAAATTTCAAAATAAAATTGAATAGCTATACTATCTGGCATTACTGAAGCAAAAAATAAAACAGCATGCACAGGTACAATAATTGAGAATTTAATTCGGGTAATTAAGTTTAATACATAATAAAATTTTATAGTAAACATTTTAAATGCTCCTAAAAATATGGAGGCTTATTTGTTCAACGTTTTATAGAAAGGTAGTTATTACAAACAGTTCTATTGGGTAATTTTGTACTGTGAGTTTTTTATGTAAAGTACTGACTTACGTGAAAGTCCAAGTGCAAGTCCATGGGCACGTGATTTCAGCTGGCATTGCATTAGATCCTGCGGGACAAAGGGCAGGCTTCATGCCAGCTTTAAAAATATAATTGCTTGCTTGCAAACCTCAAATCAAGTATTTTTCTCTGCCGACATATTTGCTTTTAATGTAAAAGAATTGATATTACTTTCCCTTTCCTCTCTCCCCTTCCCACCTTCATCTTACCTGGTGCTTCCTTGATTGTTGGACCTGGTGGCCAGGCGTGTTCCAACAGCATTTGCTGCAGCCAAAGGCAGAACAGTACTGAGCTGGCTCCTGCCCGTGTCCTACTAGCCTGCTGTCCTTGGGAGTGCCAGCAGTCACCAACCCTCCCCATCCCACTGCGCTGTCTTGCTCAGGGCGGGGTGGATGCCTTCAGTGACAGAGAGACAAGAGATGGATAGATGAGCCCTGTCTGAGGTTGCAGTCAGATGAACTGGCGGGCCTGCAGAGCAACAGGGCTAAGGGCTCCTTGCAGCTCTCTGTCCCTGCTTCCTTCTCACAACATCTTTGGATGGGCTGGTGGCCATGCAGGTATCAAGGGACATTTGCAAAGGAGATCAGAAGAAAGATTTAATTTTGTTCGTCCCACCTCTTATTTTAAGGGCTAGGCTGATAGCCCACGGATCCCAGTGAAAGCCTGTGAAAAAACGGGCTTCAAGGCACTGGATTTTGGATGTTTCCAGAGATAAGGTAATAACAATAATGCTGGGCTGAAGATTAATGCCATTCAAAATGTTGAGAGAGTAATAGCGATTTCCTGAGTTGTTTCTGTGTTAACCACAGCTTCAAGGCTCAGTAAGTTGTGCTACACCGTCAGCTCACTCCAGTGAATCAGAAATACTTGTCTGGAAGCAGCTTAGAGGTGCCAGGCATGGGCTGAATGATGCCAGGAGAAAACCCAAGGCAAATTGTGCAACTCTACATTTATGTGAGTATACAGCCAAAAATTCTTGTGTTCAATTCAAGGATAACAAATACTTTTTTTTTCTCAGATGTAAATGTAAGAAGACACAGTAAAACGTAGTATGTCTCTTCAGTAACTAGGTGTTACCATAGCAGGCAGAGCGGTGCTCCGTTTTGTGCATTGTTGGATCTTTGGAAGTGGCTTGTGCTCCAAGGAAATCTGAATGTTTACATCTTTTTAAACCTATCTACCTCATTAGGGCCATCTGATGTTCTTATTTTCCTATGCCTAATTTATATGTGAATCCTATTAAACTACCAAATGCTAAGATAATGTGGCAAAGAGTTAATAGGTTATACACATGCTGTGCAACTTTTTTAAAATCAGTAGTAAATCTTTAAAGCCGTTAAAATCTGTTTGCTCCCCTATGAAGAATTCTTCACTCTAATACAGTGATAATGGGTAAAATCGCCCCATTCTTTCTTGTTCTGATGGTATTTATGCAGCTGAATATATCTCCCTGTGCTTATGTCTGTCCCAAATGGAAAACTTAGCATATCATGGCTGATTTTTATTTCCTTCCTATAGGTCTCCAAGTTCTGCTATGTACTGTCTGTAATAGGGAGCAGCGACTCAATGAGTTGAAATAAAACTGTCAGTACTTCTCTTAGAATGGCGCTTGAATTTTGGGCAGATCCTCTACCTTGGTACTGGAGAGACTGCTACAGACTTGCACCAGTAGAAACATTGAAAATCATCCAGAGCATTTGAAAACCTGGTGGTTTGTTAGCAGTTTCTCACGCTCAAAGAGCATCAATACAAGAAATATGGCCTCAAGCACCTGGAGACTGATGGGCAACATGTTTTGGGGCAAGACTGGTTCCTGAGGCTGGCTTAGAAAAGATTCCTCATGCCGCTGTCCCTGTCATCTCCTCAGGGGAAGAAACAGTCCTGCTCACCTTCTTTTGACCATCTTTCCACAGGTTTAGGCCTTCTACTTCCTACTGCATAGTTTATCAGCAACCCAAGACCATACGAGAACAGGAAAGTTTGGCAGGGCTTTGCTGTATGAGGATCATTGTTTGGAGGTATATCAATACAAGACAATCAGCTCTCACAGGTTTAAGTATATACAGCTGGGAATCAGGGCTGAAGAAAAGAGTGTGGTGTCAAGAGAAGAGGAACCTTTTCTGTCAAGGTGGGCACAACCTTTCCTAATACTTTATCTGCACATCATAACTTAAAAGATGAGCGTCAGCAATGGTCTAAATACATCTGTGTAACACACACCACAGAAACAAGCCACCATGCTCCACCAGAAAGAGTTCTTGTATTTAAACTGTTTGAAGCTTCCCTGGGGGTGTCATTTAATGGTGACAACACATCTGTAGTACCTGTGTACTGTTCAGGGGAGTGCTGCATATAGTGCTGTTCTTATGAATATTTAAGAAAACCCCAAAAGACAAAAATTTCAACATAGTCTCCCAAACAGTTTGCAAGCCTCTGACTTTAGCAGAACACAGGAATCAATCCTGAAAATTGTAAAATAGTAACACCAAAAGCTGCTTGACACAGGTCTATTTAGAGAGGGAAATGAAAGCACTCTGATTTTTAGAACAGTGAAGAATATGGGGAGAAAAAATTAGGGCCATTGAAAGCTGTGGGAGATTAGCACTTCTGAGAAGCAGCTGGTTTATTACAGTTAGGGTTATTACATTAATATTCAGCCCTAAGGCCTACATTTTGTCAGCCTGTAAATAAGTCATGTCTGTTGAAAATGCTTTCCCCCAGCAACGGGAGGGTTGTCTGGGCACTGAGCTGGGTGAACAGCACCCAGCACAGCCACTGAGGGGCAATGGCCTTACACTCACACCAGAAACCCACCATGGGGTTCTCAAATAGCTCTTCATCACAGACATAAATAAAATCTACTGTCAGGCAGGTAGAAGGTTGCAGTGCCATCAAGGCCAATGGCCCACCTGAGAGAGGCACAGGCACGCTCTGGGGTCGGCACAGCCAGAGCTCTGTTCCAGCTCAGCCAGGGCTGTGGCCTTGCTGGCACCACCACTCCCTTTGCCCATGTTTCCCAAAGGGTGAATAACAATATGATCAAACACAAGCAGCCAAATCTCGCCACTCAGGGAAGTGAGCAGGCAGGAGCAATATAGCAACATGCTGCCTGCTTTAGGATAAATTAATATTATGTCACTCCAGCTTTTCTGAAAGTTTAAAGGTTTAATAATGTTGCATTCTGCCTTTGCTTCTCCTACTTGCTTTATGTTTCATTGTGTAACTGTTGTAAACCGTACAATTGCCTTACAAGATGTTGATTACTATGTGATAAAATATTCATCAAAGAAGAGCAGTAAAACAGCAGATCTTCAGAAATATATTGCTTGCAAAGACTTGAAAACAAAGAAAGGCAAACCAGAATAATTAATTAACATTAGTAGAATTCTCAAGATAATAGAAACCAGACTTTTGTTCTAAAATCCTATTTGTTCTGTGTCCTACAAACTCAGATTTTGAGGGGTATGTTTTCACAGCAAACTTAAAGTGCACTGTGGTTTACATTTATGAGGCATAAAACTCAACAGACTTTTTTATGAGTGCCTTTGCATTTTCAGTCACGAGAATTTTTATATTGTCTTATTGTGAAATGGAAAGAATTAAGTGATTGTGATGGTGCTACATCCATACACTTACTGTGTCTCACTGAGGAGAGGGCTGTGGCTAGAGGACTCCCCATGGATCTGACTTGGATCCCTATGATCAGCACCTGGAGCCAGGCATGGCTTTTACTAAAGGTAAAGGTGGCTTTACCTGCCCATGGTGACAACTAATGCAGCAGCTGCATAAGCTGGAGCAAGGAGCTGTTTGAGAAACTACCTCAGTTTTCCAAGGGTAGGATCTGGGTCTGCAGCATTAATGGTGTTGTTAAGAAAGTGCAGAGAAAGGACAGGGGAAAAAAACAAAATTGCCAAGATCTGCTGCACCTTTTGGGATGAAAGGTAACAACAAAGAGGGCAGGACGCAACCTCTAATTAAATAAACCCTAATAATTGGCTCTTTAGGTACCCACGAGGCTGTAAACTATTCCTATTACTAATATTATTATGCCCAAGAGACAAAGAATAAAATGATAGAGGTTAAACAACTCACTTGTATCAAAGAGAGGAGGCTAGGAGATCTGTGTTTTAAACAGCACAAGGAACTAGTCACACGTAGTGCTGAGCATCTGCAGTCTTCTGTAACACTGAAACCTGAAGATCAACCCCATTTCTTATCATTCTTTCCTACAGCAGCACCAGTCCTGTAACAGGAAACCAACATTGGTTTATTTGGTTTTGGTTTGGGTGGGTTTTTTGTTGGTTTTGTAAGTCTATTGATACTGTATAAAGGTATAACAGATCTTACCTAGAAGCAGCCCAAAATCATCTGCTGCAATCGCCAACCACGTTGCTTCATCATTAACTTGAATAATGCCACTCTTGTTTTTAAGAACTGTAAGCTAGTTCTTGTGAGCTTCAGAATAACATGCTAATATTCCATTGCAGTAAGTGTTCCTTTCCATTGTTTGGGTGGTTTTGTTTTGTTTTTTTTAATGGACATTTATAAAATAACTGTGCTTTTTGATTATCTAATACTCCAAAATGAAAAATATCATAGTTTTGAGCTATGATGGAAAAGGAGAAACAGGAAAAGTGGAAAGTCAAAGGAAAGATCTTCCCATAAATGTGTCAGTATTACGTAATTTAGTGCGACTCCTGATGAAAATCTAGTCAATGGCAGCTTTATAGAGGTGAAGTAAAATCAACATGCATATGTGTAAAATGAAGTCACCACTTCTTTTAATCATAACAGTCCACAACCTTTCCTAACATTGCTTGAAGGATTGACGTTTATAAATTGATCTCATTCTCTCTCTGTAGGAAATGAGGAGAAGGACTGACATGTTCTGATGTGCCTGTTACCTCTGCTGGTTTGGAAATGGGGGAATAGCAAGGTAACAGACACTTCAGTATTTTTTTTCCCCTTTTGCAACACAAAATAGTCATTTTTAGCATTTCACCTCTGCTTTTCTGAGGAATAATTTTTAAAGCTCATAACTTTTCTACTGATTTGGAAACCTTGCCTGTGCTTCACAGAAACAGTGATAGCGCTCCAGTCATCAGTCTCTATTTACAGAAGTACCCCTGGACCCTTTGAATGTGTTTATTTTCTTCCCAAATAGAATATAATTTTGTTTTTATCATTAATTATCCAACCTGGATATTGTTTTCCTCTTTCTGCCCTGCATCATGATTTTTCATAATTTGCTATCTTCCTAATAGTCTTTCGAATAATCCCAGGAGAGGTCCCTCATTAATTGCTTTCAGTGTATGCACTTTGATACCCTTCCCGTAAACTCATTTGAATTAAGCCTGTTCCTGCATCCTCTTGTTAAGCAATAAAAATCAAATACATTCCAATTATCCCAAGTATAATTTGCCCGGTTTTAGGACTGGTTATAGACACAAGCCATCTGAATTCCTTTTGACACTAACCCAGATGCAACCACAGCAAGAAGAGTCTTTGACCAGGGGCAGAATGAAAAACAGACAGGATCAGCATTTTTTCAATATTTGGTTCACTGGACAAATAAAAACCCCAAAACCTAAATCCCAACAAAGTCAAAATCAAGACCAAAAAATTACTGATAAAACCAGGTCCACTTAAAGGCAGCTGTGCTGTTGCTGAGCTGGCCGTGGCTGGGGAGCAAGCGGGGAAGCTCTGAGCATCAAGGGAGGGTGACATGGGGCCACCAAAGGGGACTGAGGAGCCCAATCCTTGATGAGTGTCCTGCCTCATCACAGAGGACGGTTCCTTGCTTTGAGATCCACAACTCAGGAAGGCAATGAACTCCACAAGAAAAATGATTCATGACAGAATTATTGCCTGGTGTCCCTTTATCAATGTGGGCAGGTGCACTCACGTGGAGCAGGCACAGGAGAACACTTGGATTGATTCAATCCTCCCTCCAGCCTTGGCTCGACACAAACCCCAGCGAGGACAGACAACTACTGCCGCCGGCAGGGATGAACCCTCCAACCTCACTGCAGCTCTTCCAGACGCTTCCCGGCTGGGGCAGGCAGAGAGTGTACGTGTCCAGCCACTGCTGGTATCTATTCCAGGACTGCAAAAGGTACAAATTTGCTTCAGTAACAGTGATCTTGGCAGACAGCAGAGGCAGCTCCAGCACGCTTTTTTATACATACATATTTTGGACTCCCACTGAGAGTTATTAGTTATTAAAAAGCAATCAAATGAGGCTGGTTTTGGAATACATTTGTTAGCCATATGATATCAATTAAGCCCCAGTCTCCTGACTGCAAGGAATTGACATTACCTCATACGCAAGCAGAATTAAATTCCTTCTCTCCCTCTCCCCCTCTTTGAAGTTGGTAATGTCAAATCTCTCCCACATTCCTGGGGAAAATGTTGCAGCTATCCTGAATATGTGGATGCCTTCAATTTGTAGTTAATAGAGCTGCATAGCAAATGCTTGTGCTGGAGTAGGCAGCGGCAGGGAAGGAGTCACTTGGCTGTACAGTGCTACATCCCATGGTTGTCAGTCCCCTGAATGCTGAGGGGGGGCTGAGCAGCTGCCCCCCGAGCCCCAGGTGGCTCAAGTGAGATGTTGTGCCTCTTGCTAATTACCAGAGAAAGGGAGGGTTTTCTTCACTCACAAGTAGTGGGCTGTCACTGGTGGTAAACCTACCTTATCTCAATGATTTGCAAAGCCTAAGGCAGAGCTAAGAAAGGAGCAGAAAGTTTCCACCCTCTCACACTGGAGTGGAGTTCATATCCCAAACACCACACTTGGCATAACAGGAAACCCCAACAGAAGGGCTAAGGCCTGTATTGACAATATGATACTATTTTGTCAGATTTCTAAATCCCCCTGAATAAACCTCATTTAGATTTCACTACAAATTTATTTATTTGCTTAAGAGACATGGCCTGCCAATACTTCTGTGATAGTGAGTATCAGGACATTTCCTTCTGTACCTCTCTGGTTGTCAAACTGTCCTGTACACACCCAGCAACCCAATCTGGCCAAGAGACACAAGAATCTACATATAGTATTTTAGAGACAAAGGAATTGCTTAAGTGAATGCCATATTTCCTTTTCAAGGCAGTTTTATCCCTTCGTGGCTTGTTTTTATCAGGCTTGCCCACTTTAATGAATATGTTGCAATTTAAAACAGGGAGAATACTTTTGTCAGCCAAGTTGACAGAGGTTTTGTATTTATAGTGCTATGCAAAATACATATTTCTGTCAGAGTGCAAACTCACAAACAATTGCCAAACCAATTAAATTAATGTATTCCAGATTAACAGCTCTTGCCAATTAGTGAAAAAATGCCCATTCTTAACTGTAATTGAAGAAAATATTTTTTCTTAGGTATGTCAAACAAACAAATAGTTTTATAAGTGAGAAAACTACCATATAAAAAACCTTCTATAAACATTCTAGTTCAAAATGGGGATATTCAAGGTTATGAACTGTGTTTTTAAGAGCAAACTTGTTAAAAGCAACAAACCACTGAGCAACATTTTTTTAATTGTGTAGCATTTGTACTCTACACAAAAACCTGTGTGCCTGGCATACTCTCTAATGCAATTTTATACAAATATATATTTTATATGTATTTTTTATGTGCACTATGCATATTTATATGAAATTAATATTTTTTGAAATTAGTTCCTTCTCTACAGGTCAGTTACAGCATCTTCATTGCTTTGTCTTGTTTCTATGACTTGAAATAATTTATTGCCAAGATATTTCACTGTGTGGGGACTCCTGAAAAATTTTAGGCAGATTTCCTACATGACAGACAAGATTTACTAGTACATCACATATTCATTATTTCTATTAGTTAGGACCAGGACTTAAGTATTGCCTTTGGGATGAGTTTCTTAGGTACCTGGGTTTGTTGTTGGTAATAGGGAGTCACAGGCCTGACTCCAAGCTCCCATGGTGTGCAGGACCTCTCATCACAAAGGAAACACCAGCTGAGAAATATAATTTCCATCTTTTTTTTCTTCTTTAAAGAATGCAGTAATGCCAGCACAGTTATGATAAAAGGTTCCCTCTGGCAACAGAAGCATAAAATAAGAATATGATAGGCCCTCTGACTGCTCAGAGCTGTATATTGGCTCTGGCATTTTTATTTTTTAAAAATTCCACTCCAAACTGCATAAACTTGGACCAAAACTTATGGAAGTTAATTTATTGATCTTGAGCAGGATTTGCTTCATTGAAACGTTTGTTGCAATTCCTCCTACTTTGAGTTGTAGGAATAGATGTGAAAATAGCCACAGAATAACATAGATATTGGGGATTCTTCCCAAAAACCTCTCCTTGGTGACAAATATTCTTGTCCTTCAAGTTTTTTTTACATTGACTTTGAAAAATTGAGCACTCCAAAGTTCAGAAATGTCAAACCTAAGGCTATTAGGACAACTTTATTTTGTCAGTGAGTGGCAGACACATTGATTACAGGCGTGTTTGGTGAATTCATGGTATTATAGCACTCAAGGAATGTTGAAGGGCTTTGTGTGAAGGCTCCTGCTGTCTCTGTAAGCCCTGCTCCTATTTGTAAGAGCCAAAGGTAGGTAACAAATGAAGTAGTCAAGATGTGGCTGCAAAGAGACCATATTGATAGTGGAGGTGTTTGAATACCAGCCAAAAATATAATGTAAAAGTAGACTGACTTGAATAGGTTTATGTCGGGGGCGGGAAACACTAAAACTTTAAAAAATGTTTAGATACCTATTTCTATCTAAAAATGATATTTGTTAATTAGCACATGTATTTAGCTTGACACACATGCACATAACTTACATATTACTGATGCCCTGCACAAATATATGCCTTACTCTGCAGATATTGTCTAGAAAGATACATTAGAGGAGTTGAGAAGGTAACGAATGGCAGATCAAATGTTGTTCTAGGTCCAGATACAGCTGGGCTTCTCCAGGTGGAGGTTTGACCCTGCTGTAAGGTGAGTAGGTGACCTGTCTGCCTTTACCCTCTTCAAATGTAATCTTTACAGGGTTGAAGACATGTTTATGAGATAGGGGAGCTTGAGAGTACTTTTTTCACTGGAATTTGTTGTGGTGTGTAAGGCAAAATGGTAGCAGAAAAAATTAAGAGAACAATTGTCCTTTCAAATGTCTACACCCCCCTGGATATTTCTAAGGGCAGAGGCAATCAGCCCCCCATCATGCGACTTCTCCCTTTTAATGCCAAGAAGAGAAGGGGCTGGAGTCCTCCCTCTCCCCAGCTGAATGGAGGTGACCTGGGTGTACTTAAACATTAATGTGTAAAACCTTCAATTATGTGCTAGATTGAAATACAAAACCTGAAAGCAGCTCGTGACTGCTCATAGTAATGAAGAATGGAAAGAATGCAGAATTAGCAAAACACCAAAACATGTCAGTCACTTCAAAACATGATCCTGAGAGACCTTGGGGAGGGGGTCGGAGGCAGGGGCAGCTGGTTCCCTGTGCCTGTGGTGGTATGGCAGGAGGTCACAGCTGGATTTGCTTTTTTGGATGGTCACATCCCCACGTGCCAGAGGGCTGAGCTACCTGTCCTGGCTGAGTGGGCATAAAACCACAATCCAGCATGAAACTACTGGAACTCCTTATTTTGGATTTGGGTGAAAAACCCTATCTCCCTTCCATGTTTGCCAGATCTAGGCTCTGGTTTCCCTGCTTCAGCTGGTATGTCCTTCTCAGAAGGCTGTGAGGTAACTGGGTTCTGCTTCTTGGGGCTTTGCTTTCCAACCAAAGTACTTAATTTTGGAATAAAATGAGGACAGATGAGATGTTAGGAGGGTGTGGGATGGCATATGATTCTCCCTGCTCTTAGCTGGACAATAATATTCATTTTCTTAATGCAACTTGGTTGACCAAGTACGTAGCATGCATGTCATGCCTATATTAGCAATGTTATAATTCTATCTCGTATTGGCCTTTTTAGTCACCAACGCGCTTGCAACAAATGTGGGTAGAGCCCTTCCCAAATCTTCATTCACGAAGCCTAGCCATGATGATTATAATTTTTTAATTTATTTTTTTTTAATGTTGCTATACAGCAGCTGATCTTTTCAAAAAATACTGAAGAGCCCTCAGCCCTTAGTGAATGGAACTGAGACCCAGGGAAAGGAAACCTGGAAACCTGGAACATCTGTGTGTGGTCGTGCTAACAACAGGCAATGTGTTGGTAAGGTTTGGTCTTCCCATCAGGCACTTTACACTATGGATTTAGGATGTTTATGAAGGAGATTAATTCTTTATGTATTAGCAGTGGCGGCAGGGCTTGTCAGAAAACTTCGGCCACTGACCAGGCACCTGCTCCTGTCTGCAGAACCTGTGCCTCTGGCTAATGCTGATCTCCTCTGTACCTGTGCGTGTATGTATGTATAAAAATCCTGGTGCAGTGGGTTTCTGAGCGATATATATTTGAATTAATTGTGATAAAATGTTCTCATTAAATTTTCTTGCAATTTGATGAGAGATAATAGATTCATGATTTGATTTTTTTAGTCTGTCTACAGTAAAAATCTAACAGAGTTCTTCATGTGTTCTTTCAAAGCAAGTAGACATAAGTGCAAATTGACAGTGCAATTTTCAAGTGCATTTTCTGTTCCGTCATCAATAAGGAAAATAGTGAGGGTGCAGTAAGCAGTCCTTGCATGAGGATGCTGTCCCTGATGATTGTGGTTTTATACAGTTTCTACACCTCTTTCTTGTCAAAAAAAAAGCCAAAAAATTAAGATGAAGCTAATGCAAACAGAGTCTTCAAAAACGTGCATTTTAGTGTTGTATAGAGACTAAAAAGAAAGATCTGAGCTTTTGTCCTTCTTTTCTTTATTGCACATTTCAAATCAAATCCAGCTCTGGGCTCATTTTTGGAAGTTCCTAGGGCTTTTAAATCTGGGATTTCAACATATTTCTAGCAAGGTAAGCTGCTTTTTATGTGCTAGGAAAAGGGATGGATGATGAAAACAGCCAGATTTTCTCCTTTCATTTAATGCAACGTAAATTAAGTGTGACTCCTCTGAAGCTGGTGCAGGACCTGCATCAGAGGATAGAGGTAGGTGTAAGATAGGGCTGATTCCCCTCCCGTGGGTTACATCTGAGCAACCAGTTTGTACTCAGAGAGAAGAACTGGGAAGTGTGGGGTTTTGGAAAGGGGAACAAAGGAGACAATTGTGTCTCAGCTGTCAGGGAGCGGCGGGATGCTCAGAATCTGCGTGCTGGGCATTTTGGCTGATCCACTGTTCAGCTTTTCCTGAACCACTGAGGTTTTGTGTGTTGCTCATGTCCACAGCTGAGAAGGCCGTGTTTGCCAGCTGACCCCCCACAAAGCAGTGGGGATTGACCGTGGCTGATGCGAGCTCTTAGGCTTCCTTGCTGGGGCAGAGCCTTTTTCTGTTGCTTGGCAGCAAGCACCAGCACTGGTGATGGATGGCTTGGCCCAAAAGCAAAGCAAGGACCATGCTGGACTGCCCACGTGATCCAGAGTTACTGCACAGGGATGGGGTGACCATTCACTGTGATTTCTTTTCTGCTGACATTGTGCTCTGCAAACTATGAGGTGCAAAAAAAAAAAGTGAGGAAGTTTCAGCATCAATTAAATGACACTATGACTGTATTAAATCCATGGACCCATTTCCCAAGAACAACAGGAATATAGGACAGCGGGATTGAGTCCTTGGTATATTTCCGTCAAAGGCAGCCATTTGTCATTTTAAGCTTGCACAGGTTTTTGCCCTAAAGGTCCTGTAAAAAAGGTCTCTTTTTAGAGTGATTTTTGGTTTTTTTTCTTCTGTTGAAAGTTGGACTGCTCCTAAAGATGGTTATGCTTGTGGCTTGTAATTGCCTACCCTTACTGATTTTGTGGACAAAGTATAAACCAGAGCAGTGATGAGGGGCACAGCTTGGGTCTCTGTTCCAGAAAAGCCATGTTCACTGTTGGGGTACAACCCCAGAAGGAAATGCACAGGTATGCATGAAAGGCCATCAAAACAGAGTTCCCTCACCAACCTCCCAGATCACAGCCCTGCAATGGGGCACCCTGAGAGCTCACTGTGCTTCAGCCTTGTGCTAAAGTGCAGCTGGTCTCGTCCTAAAGCCAACCCAATAGACAAAAGCTTTGTCAATAGTACTTTGAAGGGCTGGCATCTGGCTGTGGCCATGCCAGGCCGTGAGCCAGGGCTGGTGTGTGTACTTTGTGGGAGGCAGAGCTGACTGCCAGCACCTTCATGACTGGCATCAAGAGAGGAGGTTGCTCTCACAGTCAGGTCTTGCATTGTTATGAAGTGTTAAATAGCCATCATACATCTCACTGGGGAAGACCAGGAAAGCACTGGGTCCTCTAATCAAGATGGTACTAAAAACAAATTTTCTAACAAGGATGCTCCCACATCACACTGGATAATCATCTTCTTGTACAGAGGCCTCTTTCCTCTTTAGTTTCAGAGCAGGAGATGGTCAGTGACAGGAAGAACCATACTTTAAAAAAAAAAAAGGCAGATGGTAGGTCTGTGATTTCAGTGCTACAAATACCATTTATCATCAAGGTGGGTGTTTGGAGTCAGAGAGCAGTGCAAGGAACAAGGTGCCAGCCAGCCTGCTTGAACTTCGGTTCCTCTGAGCCAAGAAAAACTCTAATTATTTTATGCGACATGTGGCCCTTTGATTCTGGCAAGCAGAGGCAGAGAGAAAGTTGCTATGCAACCAAACAAGCAGCTGTCAAGTCAAAGAGTCCAGGAACTGGGAACTTTTACAAACAGGAATTGTCTTGAAAATACGAACAGGCAGAATTTTATGGTTACTTCCAATTTTCATGTTTGTCATCATCTTGCTTCTGAATTTATTTAACCAATGTTGGTGAAGGGTCATAGAAATGTTGCCCCAGGTGCAGTCTGGCAGCCTGTTTTGGGAGCTGTAAAACTATGGGAATTTGGCTTTGATGACAGTGACATTCTTTACATGCAGTTGACAAGGGTCTTTAATTATTTTAGTCTAGACTTGCACTGAGTTCAGAGTGCTCCCCCTGTGACTGCTGTGCTGGCAGCAGTGCCTGTTCTCCCAGAGGTTGCACCCAGGCCAGGGCTGGCAGGGATGACCTGTTCCTAAACCAAAATGAGATACAGGGTCCCTGCAGGGACCATCACCTTGGGGTGAACATTTGTTAAGATGAATGACTGAGTTTTGCTCGTGTTTTCTGTGAAAATAAATTTGGCTATCTTCTCAAAGATGGGGCAAACAACAAACTGGTGCTACTCCTCTGCTCAGAAATAGTTCTGATACATGTGCTAGCAGGGAAGCCTGTCTGGCATTAGCCTTTTATTAAATAATTGAATAAATGGTAGTGAAAAATAAGGTTCCTTTTCTTCCCTCAGATACAGACTATGAACTAGCAAAGGTCGCTGACAATATTTTTAGTGGAGTTACAACTGAATTAGAACAGGACATAAAACACAAACTCTGACTAACATTTGTGCTATTTCCCTACTTAATAAATTCCAAGAGAAAAGTACAAAAATCAGTGTTTACAGAGCCATAGTGCTGTCTAATCTCTTATACGGATCTGAATCATGGGTCATTTACCCCCACCACCTGCGTCTCCTAGAACACTTCCATCAACGCTGTCTCTGTACAATCCTAAACATTCACTGGTCAGATTATGTGACCAATACATCTGTTCTAGAACAAGCAGCAATCACAAGTATTGAGGCCATGTTACTGAGAACACAGCTGCGTTGGGCAGGGCACGTCTCCAGGATGAAAGATCACCGCCTCCCTAAGATCCTGCTTTATGGTGAACTTGCCACCAGCTGCCGCAAGAGACGAGCCCCGAAGAGAAGATACAAGGACTCCCTGAAACAACATCTCAGCCTTGGCCGTATTGATCAGCATAACTGGTCTACTCTGGCCTCCAATCGGGAGGTCTGGAGACACACCATCTATAACGCTGCTGATGCTTTTGAGAAAGCACGCAGGATCACCCTTGAGAGAAAAGACAACACAGAAAGAATCATGCCTTACAGAACACATCTCCTGAGGAGTCTTTCTGCTGTGCCTTTTGCAACCGGACGTGTCTATCTCATATTAGCCTTATTAGCCACCAACGCGCTTGTAACAAACGTGGGTAGAGCCCTTCCCAAATCTTTGTTCGCGAAGCCTAGCCATGAAATTCCAAGAGAAGAGGGCATTCAGGGCTGTAAACAAGTCATTTATGACCATCCCTTCCCATAGAGGCTGTAGACACTGTTTAGACACTCTGACTTAAAAGCAATGAATTGTAATAATCACTTCTTCCCCTGCACCAACATGTAATTCATTGGAGTAGCAGAGGGGGCTATTAGGCAAAGGCCCTGCACAGGCAGATTGGTGGTTAAAGAACTGGCAAGTAGAACTACAAATCCTTCATCAAATTACATCCAGGGTGTTCAGGGTGCCTCCTCCAGCTCTTATTGATAATATCTAGACAGCAAATTATCATATCAAAGTATAAATTCAAAGCAACAAAGTGATAATCATCTCCAATTCCTGGTGTATAAGCAACTAATGAGAGATTCAATATACTGCAAATGCAGGAGATAACATAATAATTACAAAATGGTAAACTGTTGAAGACTTTTAGGAAGAAAAATAAGGAGAATTTTTTTAAGTAGTGCTTGTTATAAGGAAAACATGTATCAACAGCCCATCTTTGACCAGATGCATTAGGGAAATTACACTCAGAGGTGTTGGGAAGTGTTCAAGGCCAGGTTGGATGGAGCTCTGAGCAATCTGGTCTAGTGACAGGTATCCCTGCCCATGGCAGGGATTTGGAACTAGATAATCTTTAAGGTCCCTTCCAACCCAAACCATTCTATGATTCTATGATTTTATATCCCTTTGGTATGTTTCCTTGTTCTGTTTTTTTCTTAAATTGTGTTCCAACAAGACATCATCATTATTTTTTTAATAGTAAAGCTCATTTTCCTATTGCGGTAATTAAGAGTCTAATTTGTCTGTGATGGTTTGGCATTTTCAGAATAAATACAGTGAATGGGTAATGGTGCGGGCCCTCAGGAAGCCTTTCAGACCAAAAGGCTCTTAAAAATATCTATTATAAGATGTTAAATCAACAAAGGAGGCAAAAGGGAAAAATCAGAGATTTCTGCCTGTGAAGCTGCAATGTGTCTGCCTGGAGCCGGGAACTGGTGAGTGATGAGGCAGTGGGGGTGGTTGGGTTTGCTGGTGGCAGGTAAATGTCACGCAGCAGTCCACTAAAGGTTTGTGAAAGGGGATGAGCTACAAGATTGGGTTTTTGAGGCAAGATTGTATCAGATGAGAGATGTACTGCTGGTGAAGTTTTTTAATGGCTGATTACATAAGAAAATTGCATCTTACAGATATCATGCATCAGGAATCTGCAAAATGGAACCATGCCCTGGATCTGGAGAGGGGAGATGGAGACTGTGCTCAGGTCCTGGGTCTGTCTGTGCGAGGGGATCATGCTGGTTTCAGTGGAGACTGAGGCAGCTAAGGGAGGTTTGGAAAAGGGCTGGAAGGCAGACTTGGGCTCTACATGGCAGGGCAGTGAGGAGAAGGCAGCAGGAACTGCCTAGGCAGCTGAGAATTTAATTTATGCAGAAGCCCAACAACTGAGCAACAGTAGAAAAGCAGGTAGGAGCTGAGTTGAGCTGGAGGATTGAATTCCTTATTCACTTTGGTGACCTTACGCTGGGTGACAGCTTGAGAACAACAAACCACTCCCTGGGGAGAAGAAAGCGCTGTTTCATGTGTCTGTGAAGCCATCATTTGTCTCCTGGTGAGTGCACAGGTGGAGGCTGATCTCCGGCCTGTTTTCAAACTGTAAGTTGTTGGAAATCCTTGTTCCTATGAGCTTACAGTCAGAATCAAAAGAAGACAGAGAGGCTAGTTCAAAAGAAACAAGGACAAGAGAAATTTAAGTGTGCAATATTCAAGATGTCACTAATTGTAAATAACGATTTGCCTGACCTTGGCACTGCTCCCAGGAAGTCACATCAGGCTCAAGAATGCAATGCGATGACGCACGACTTGAAAATAGTGTCAAGCCCCACCTGGTTCCTGTTAACTGAATGCCTTGTTGACATTGCTCATTTGTTCTTCACTGAGCTGAAGACTCATGGACTCATTGACAGATGGAGCCTGATGGAATTGCTTGGCAAATCTTAATGGTTTTAAAATGTTTAATAAATTACTAATTAAAGGAGGAGAAAAAACAGAACTCAGAAAGGTCTACAAACATGTGCATTGGTTTTCTTCCCAACATCTTGTAAATTAAGTGTTTTCAATTGATTGACAAAAAATGTTTTATTTCTTTTTTTTTAATCTGCCTTAGGGATGTTTATGAGACTACTTTGATAGATATACCCAAATACTGACAAAGGTCCTTGACTCTTCATCAAGGACCTTGTCATACTATGTGAAGATATGATTTCTCTGAAACCTGCAAGTGAATCACACCAATTTGGTTTTTGAACCAGAGTCTCACAGGGGTGCCTTCTAAAAGCCCAGCTGACAGCAGATACAATGGTCATGAAGTAATAAATACCCATAATGGGTTTTTTGGAGGAGTATGCATTGAATATCTTTTCATACCTCTAACACAAATATAGAGAAGTATGTTAACTACTGTCATCCCTTTTAGTCCTGCAGACTATCCGACCCATCTGCTTTTCTTGCTATTGCTGCAAAACTGGATTTTAACTTTGTGAATGAACTTTGAGGTAACCATAGGGAAAATATCCAAGAGGAAGGCATCACCTCACAGATTCATGTGCCTTTCTGTCCCCTTTGAAAAACAGCATGAATTTCTTAATAGTGGAATGATGTTTGCTCTTATTTCCTTTCCCTTTGGAGACACATTTTTGACTTCCATAACATTGTGTTTGTGTGTGTATGTGTGGTGTATGTGCTTATGCAAGTTATGCACATGTGGATATTTATGTCTACATATCTGCCTTTCTGTCCCAGCTTGCTATATTCTTGATGGAGAAAGCAGGGCTGAAATGCAACTTGAAGGGATACGGGAAGCTGGAGTGCCTGATGGCAAAACATCTCTTGAGGAATGACTCCAGTTCCTGAGCTCACCCTCACAGTAAATGGCACACACTTTGCGAGAAATCCTCTGAGTCAAGCTTGTCTCCTCCTGTTGTGCAAATGAACTTTGATAATGAAACAGATGCAATTTTTAAGATTGATGCATCTAATGAACTTCTGCTCATTCAAATTTGTACTGAACAGCTTCTCCATGTGAAAAGTGAGTAAGAGGAATATAGTTCACCTATCTTCCCTCCCATCTTATTTCTAGATAATATAAATAAATATTGCCAAGTTACTTTTTTGAGAGAAATGAACAATTTCAATGAACAATTGTGAAACCAACTGTTTCCTCTTCAAAAATATTGATTGTAGCTAATTATTCAAATCAGAAATATGAGGACCATATAGTTCCTTCTGAGGCCTGAAGATATCTTGCTGTGACTTCAAAAACCCAGTAAAACCAAAACCAAAACAATCCCAAATGATGACAGCTGAAAGGAATGGTGGGGATTCTTCCTCTGAAAGTCTGAAGTTCTACAGGTATCTATGTTTCTTAGTCATATAAGATCTCCCACTGGTAAGCAAAATAACAAAATGGAGAAAATGTTTGGAGTACCATCCATAAGAAAACAATGAAATCATTGGGAACTTAGCCAAGATGTAACTCAGACAGGCAATTAAACAGAGAAAGCATTCCTGCCTTAATCTTACTGTGTGTTTGTTGGTCTTAAACTAGAATTAGAACTTGTAGATTTATGAACTGTATATAAGATAAATAAAAAATCCCTGCTGGAAGAGAGATTCTTTTATGCATAAAAAGTGATGTTTGACAGAGATGATTCTGCACCAGAAGATTTGACTTTTAAATATTCTCACAAATCAAAGCGATTTCTTGATGAACCAGTTTAACTCTTCTGAACACTGAAGAAAAGCATCCATGGTGATATAAGCTGAAGCCCTAACCTGAACAGCTGCAGCCAAAGTTGTGTTTCTGTTGACAGCTGGAATCCCTCGAGCCAGGCCAAGCATGGCAATGGGAACAAGGCAAAGGAGTATAAATACCTTAACACCTCACAACCAAGCCAACCCTTCCCTCCTGCTGCCCTTGGTAGACCCTTCCCTCTAAATTAGTGTCCCTCTTTTAGGCTCAAAACTCTTAACTACCTGTAGAATATCTCCTGAACCAGCTCCAACCCCTTTTTTTTTAATGTTTTTTAAGCTTGATTCACCTTTTGCTACTGAAACTCTGCCGTTCTCTCAGGGTGAGTGACAAAGCCTGGATCGGAAAGAGTTTGTAAAATTTGCTAACTTTTCACAGGTGAGTGTAGCTCGATTTGCTGGGTGAGCAAGAACCTGCCCATGAAAGAAAGGGCCGGGTGAAGGAGTGGAGAGGTGTTGCTGATGCTTTCGTGCAGCTCTTCCGCCTTTAACATTAGGAAGTTTCCCTGGCATTTGTTTCTGTATTGAGGGAGGTGTGAGGAGTCAGCAAGGCAAGGGCTTTTCACAGTGTGAGATAACAGTGCTGTGTTGTAAATGACCCTTGTTCCAATTCTGTGTGGCCCAAACTGCTGTTAAACCAAAGATAATTCTGGTTCTGGGAGAGGTGGCTTCTCCGCTTTGGTAGCCATAACTGTGCCATTAAGAGAGGGAATCAGAGAACCTGAATATTACAGAGTGCCTCTGCTTGCCCTTAAACCATGGGGATTGCCAGGGTTTAGCAGAGACATGGGCTGAAGAAAATCTGGGCTGGTGAATGACCTTCTGCTTCCAAACTTCTACAACTTCATGTGAAAATAGCAGAAAACAGTAGATGTGGGGTCACACAAAGCTCTGTTTCTAAAGGCATTTTCAGAAGAATCTCATTTTAAGGAAGCACTAGCCCTGGAAATAACTTATTACACTTATTTATAAGATGCTCATGAATAATTTATGCTACATTAACTTGTAAATGTGATAGCTTTTGAAACCATTAAGCTCCAGTAGCTTGCTTTGTAAACCCATTGGCTGGGTCTCATTATTAAAAGCTAATTAGCTCATTCAACTGGAACACATTCTGTAAAATAGCTATACTAGTATTCTTCTTATTATTACAACAGATTATATTAATTTTAAAAATATTCCAGCAATGGCAGAATGGAAATATTTAATAAGAAGAATATAGCATTCTATACAAGGAGATAATTTCATTACCACTTTAACAAGTTTTCCAAAACTGGGTAAGTGAGGTTTCAGGATTATGATTGTTTTTATGAATGTATGATATTAGAAATATCTGATCTATACATTATTTATTTAAATATTAAGGATTATAGCTTATACATGGCAGGGATATTTTCAAAGTGTTAATTTGGATGTGTGAGAAGCTTGGGTCTTTGTTTGAAAAGTTATACTCCTGAAGTTAGATTTCTAAGCCATGTTTGGCTTGTTAGAATGCAGATTACAAGTAAGTGTGAGCAACATGTCCATAACAGCAGGTGGAAGAGGAGGGGTAATGTGTGAGGCTGCTCTTGCCCCCACTCCCAGGGAAATACTGTGGTCATCAGTCAGTTAAAAAGTCTTCGTTTTTTCCATGAATTGTGTTTTTTATTTGCTATTGAATTTTCATATTGAGAAAATACTGCAGTTTTCTTCTGTGCTGTTCTTCCTATAGGTGTCATTCCTGCCACTGTGAAGAGAAATAAGAGGAGGAGATGAAAAATAGGCACCCACGGAGTATATGGCACCTCCAACACCAGACCAAGAGTCACACCCAGCACAGCTCCACAAGTGCCAAACCCAGATGTCAGAAACACCCCAAGAACCTGCTGGGCAGTACCATGGGGAAGTTTATCCTTTCACAAATGACTTGTTCCCAAGTCACCCCATCCCACCCTCTCTATGAAAGTAATTACAGTGTACCTGTCCAACACAATATAAGAGGAACTGTTTTGTAGAATGTTGTTTTTTTCATCATAAAGTGTCATTTAGGTTCATTTGTGCTAAAACCCTGGCTGTGGGAGAAGAGCCTCTGTGGGAAAATCAGTTGCCACTGGATATAAAAAAATCCAGCTGGTTTGATAGTAATTATCTGTTGTTGTATTTAAAAAGTATTTGTTATGTAAATTATCCAAACATTCTTTTTTTCCCAAATATTTTGGGTTTATATTTGTCTTTTCTTCAAATTTAAACATTTTTAAACTTCAGTACATTTTAATCCCTATTACCAGCTTTTAAAGGGATTAGGGTAAATGGCTTTTATTCTGCAGTCACAATACTATTGCTTTCAAATACATCTTCTTGGATTTCCTGTTCAGAAGAAAAAAAAAAAAAAGAAAGAATTTAAATAATTCACAGCAAAGCTACAACGTCTGCTTCTGCTCTGATGAATGTTTCCCTTTAGGAAAGTCAGTTCTCTTATTAATATAACATCTGGCTTTCATCTTGAATAAATACAACAACTCAGAAGCAGGAGAAAAAGAGTAGAAAAATGTGAATTTTCTGGCATATCAAGCAGCCAAAAGGCCTAATTAACAGAAAAAATATCTAGCTGCTTGAGAAACAGCCATAAATGAATATTTTGGGACAAGAGGATCTGCTTGGACACTTGGAGAGCTAAGAGGAGTGGGATGGCAAGAACAGCAAACAGCACAGATCTGTGACTCTGCACGTCACAACAGCCACTGTCGGTGGGCCCTGCAGGGAGCCCTTGCTGTGTGAGCTGCAGCAGGGAAGCTGTGCAGCCTCACTGACTGCTTTGTACCCCAGCCATGGCCCATTTGGCACATGCATCCACCCTTTGCTGCCCTTTGCCCGTCAGGCAAAGATATGCACATGGTTCTGATGGAGGTAGGAGGCCAAATTAGCATTTGCCCATGACCAAGGTCTTCCTGGATTGAACTGAGTTCATATTTCTCGCCCCTCTCCTTTCTATTGGGAGTGCATTGATCTGCCCTTGTCCATCCTTGTCCAGCCTGGTGAGAATAATGCAGATGGTTATTTTTGTGCTGACAGTCACCAGTTGTTATTCTTTAAGGATGTGAGTGGTCTGGAGATGCCACACATGGGGCAAGGACTGCTGCTCTGCTGGGATGGCAGTTGCAGTGTGGGGGTGATATCACAGGGACCTTCTCAGGTGCTGGGAAGTTCCTGAGTAGAGTTTATTGCAGCTTCAAAAATTGTGTTCATTGCAGCTGCTGACTGGAAGCTGAGCCCAGCCTGCAAAGCAGTGGTTGGCAGGAGAGCAGTTGGCTATAAATGCCTTTTTATTTCTGTTCCATTTGAGCTACTGTGTAGCATTTTGATCTGAAAGCTCTCATAATTTAGAAGTTTTAATTTAATGCTGTAATTTTAAGAGGTAGCTAATGTCATGTTTAAATTTAAGAAGACTTACTTTTTTATTTTTTTTTTTAATTAAAGCCCTTTGGCCCTGTTTATAAAATGCACTCTAAGGGCAAAGTCCTGGGAAATGCCCCCAAGAGCTGCGTGTGCCTGGGGACTTGTATCTTGTCCCTTTATTAGGTCTGCTCCTGTCAGCCTTAAAGCTCTGCAGCTTCACAGTATGCCCCTATAAGGTAAAATTCAATTCCCCCTTTCTGTAGAAGGAAAAACTGATGCACAGACCAGATAAATTACCTGCCCAAGGTCAGAGCATGACTGAGGGAGCAGTAGCACACTGATGAAACCACCTCTATCTCTTTTTGATAAGTCAGAAATTGGTTCTTATTAGGAAGCACTAGAATGGAATATCTGTAGCAAACCTTTACATAAGTCTTGGTGGTAAATTTCGTGGTGGAGAGATGACTAGGTTACTAGTGCACAAGTGTGAGTGAGTAAAAGTACATTTATGGGGAACAGGCAAAATGTTACAAATAAATTTGCAAGAATGCACTGTCTTCTGTCCTGCAAGACCATAGGGACCAAGTTTGGCCCCAGCCATCCTTACTCAATTCCCACTCACCCTGATTACTGTTTTTCAGCAATTTCTGAGGTGACAGACCACGAGGGCACAGTCAAGTTCTCTTGTGATGGCCTGTTTCCATTAGCTGAAAGCAAAGACCTTACATGTCAAAACCTTATGTTTCAAGAAGCTATTAGTTATTGACTTGACTTCTGCTTGACAAGTACAATATTGTTAATGAAAAGAGAGGAGTCACTTTGTCACTATGGTGAAAATGTAGAGAAAGATTTCTGTTGTGGGTTAGACTTGCTTCGTCCTGAGAAAAAACAGTCTTTTATCTCTTTTATGACTCTTCTGTTCCTAAACAGATAAACACCAGTTGCCCAGAAAAGTGACATCAAAATGAAAGAAGACTTTTGAGCCATCTTTGTCCACACATTGAGGCAGCTGAATTTGCAGTGCTTTCTTTTATTCCTCCACCCCTGACCCCTGAGAGCCAGGCAAGTCACTCACTCATCTGCATTTTCACAGGCACTTTCCCTCCCTGTCAGCTCTCAGAGCACCTTAGTGGGCTGGTTCTCACACTTCAGTGCATTTTGCAGATAATTTTCATCTGGTGATGCATTTTAGTGCACTAGATTGCTACAAAGAACTCTTAGTGAAGTATCATGTGATTAAAACAATGATTATTTGAAAACTGTAGAGAAGAAGTTAGCTTAACAGAGATTCACAACTCCTTTCAGAGCCTATCCCAGTTCCCACTGACATCTAGGGGGATGCTGTCACCAAACCAAAGGGAACATGGTGACATGCTCAGTGTGAATGGATATTGAATGCTGCTGAATCCTTAGGTGGGACCAAGAAAACACAGACACTCTCAATAACTAATTGCAGCTCTGGAGGTCTGGTGAAATTAGGAGGAAAATGCATTCCTGGATTCAGATACAGATAATCTGAGATTTATTTTTTCATCTCAAAAGGCATAAAGATCAGGACAGTGGTTTTAACTTAAGCACATACTAGTTGTTTTTTCCCACTCTTCCTGTATGTCTGCAGGAAATTACAACCTGAAAATAGCCAAGCTGTGATAACTCCATCACTGCAAGGGTTCGTCTCTTGCTGCCTTTAGCTCTGTATTCTGATGTGTTTGTCTTAACCTGCTCTTCTCTTTCCAATTACAGCACTGGCCCAGGAGCTGGGAGCATCAGCACTGACCTCTGCTGTGCCGGCCGCCCTGGGAGCCCCACTGTGACATCAAATAGCCCAAATGATGATGCTGAAAGCAGCAGCAGGAGATGCGAGGAATTTTTCCCAGTCACAGGACTTTCTCAGCAGCATGTATTGTTCGGTCTTTCCATTTGTAATCATCACAGAGTGAGTCTTTCCTTACAAGTACGAGAGGTGCAGTCCTGCTGACATTGAAAGCTCTGGCAAAGGGCTCTAGGCATCAGCAGGAAAAAGACCATGTTTTAATGGGTTTTGTATCTTAAGTAAAACCTCAAATTGAATTATTTTCTTGTTGTGTATAACCCTCTCAGTAATCTAAAAACATTTATTGCTGTCACCATCAGAATAATTCTTCCCTTTAACAAGAAGATAAACGACGTTCATAGTCCATAGAGGTACCATTCCTTTTGGGAAAAGAAAGTCTCAAAAACATTTTTCTAAGAGGTTTGTGCAATCTCTCCAGATGCTGAGTAAATCCTGGACAGCCCAACTGCACTCAGGTGTCCCCTCTCTCAGGGGCTGCCCTGTCACTGTGGTCATTATAAAACAGGTCAGCATTTACATGAAGCTGAGTTAAAACTCATCTTCATGAAAGAGTGCATTATTAAAAATGGCTCTCTTTTGCTAGTCTTCTTTGCTGCAGGAGTGGAAACCAGTTTGTTTCAGGTAGCTTTAAATGGGAGTGAAAATGATAAAGGTGAGACGCATCAATGCCATGAAACACTTTTAGTGAACAGGCAGACACTGGACATTTAGTATTTTTCTCAATCTACTTAATAACAGTCCCTTGTATAACATGGTCTACTTCTGTCATTTATTAAAATCTGTGATTTGGAGGGAAGAAAAAAAAAGCAATATATTTAAGCCTCAAAGGGTTTCGGCAGGGTTCAGTTTGTTTAAGTTGTCATATGTTTATTATTTTCTTCCAGAAGAAAATCCTTATTCTTTGTTGCAGAAGGGTATTTTATTAAGTTTAGACAAACTGAATTGGCTTTCAGCAAATGGCATTTGGCTCTTGAACTAGGAGGAAATAGCTTGGTATGGTGTCATCATATTACAAAAGTGATATTGTGGCTAGAGGTCAGAAGTTCTGGTGTTGGTTCATTTGTATTGAATATATTGAATTTGTGATGCATTATTTGAGTCCCTGTCAGTGTTTTTCTCAATCAGAATTTCACCCTAGTCCAGAATGAAATGCAATGTGGTCCATGTTCCTAGAAACAAAGGACTTCTTAAAATGTCCATATCACCATCGGTGGGTATGGGACACATGAGCTGCTCCAGGTGTGCTGAGCACGTGGCCAGCCCCATGCCTGCCCCTGGGACTGTGGTTTGGGGTCTCATAAAAGCAGGTGGCTGCTATTTGCCTCCAAATGGGTGAGAGACATGACTTGCAGGGATTGCAGACGTGTTCATCATTTTGGGAGAACCTTTTGCTCAGCTGCCCAGCTGTTCTTCCCTGAGCTTAGAATTTGTCTATAACAAACTAGACCCCCAGCCAGCTGCAGTGGTTAATATGCTGCTTAGCTTTTTCTCGTGTGGCTCTTGGGCAGCTGAATTTCTTTATGCCACCACTGCATGTCCCATTGAGGCCAGTTTGCTGCTGCTCACCTTAGATTATAGGTAGCCTGAGTGCCTGGCCCAGGTGTGTGTCACACAGCGGGAGGGCTGAGGCTGCTGCCTGTGCAATACTCACTGGCTTTTCTATCAGTGACTTCTTCCAGGCCAAGGGCACCATGGCTTCCACTTGCTCCCTGTAAAATGGTGTCACTAGCTCATCCCTGGAAGTGTTCAAAGTCAGGTTGGATGAGGGTCTGAGCAACCTGGTCTTGTGGAAGGTGTCCCTGCTCATGGCAGGGGCCTTGAACTAGATCGTCTTTAAGGTCCCTTCCAACCTAAACCACTCTGTGATTCTATGAAATTCAAATCACCTCCTCATCTTCATAAGTCACCCAAAATTTTTTCTCCTCATGTGGTGGAAAGGTCCTTGTGTCATATCTTCCTGTGGATTTGCTGGCAGGGGTGAGAATATGCTTCTGCCTTCTGTTCCTAAACACCAGTGTATGACGAGGCAGGCTCAGCCAGTGGTGTTTCCATGCATTTATGCTTATCCCGTCATAAATGAGAGAACAATCTCTTGGGCAGGAACAAAGCAAGGGGAGGGAGGAGATAACTGAATAATTCTGGTTGGAAATATTCTATTTTCTTATATAAATATTAATAATTTCACCAGGAATTGCAACTGAGTGCAAATACAGTTTAGTGGATTTTATTTTTTTTAAACCATATTAGCAAAAGCACAAGTGAGGGAATCTCTGTGACAACTGTGACCAACAGAAAATTAATTAGGATTCTGAATCTCTAGTGCTGGTATCTTAGGGCTCTTTGCTTCTTTGGATTAAATTGCATTAAACTCTTTATTAAACAGAGCAGGGAGCTTGGCACTGGAATGAAGCCCACATCTGCACCTGGATTTTCCTATTAAAAGTGGATAGAGTAAAAAGAATGTTAAATCCTTTTATCCATGAATCAAGACATACTAGACAGGACATAGAAAACATGTTTTCTTTTTTAAGGTTTATAATTTTGGGTATTTACCTTCCATGGATTTACAGTGGGGTTTTTTCCTGTTTGTTTTGGAGTGTTTTGTATGTTTTTTTAATGCTTAGAACACATCCTTTAGTACCATTTGCTTGTCTGGGATCCCAGGATGAATGTTTTTCTTGTATTTTTAATGAGGCTGAAGTTAACATGGGCATGTTTGTTTAGCAACAACATACACAACTCTTTGCACGTCAAGGCGCCTTTGTTTGTGTACCACCATCATCGGCTCTTTCAGCAGGATCAGGGAATAAAGCTGGTAGTTAACTTCAGATGTGGATGGAAAATGAAGCATTGAACCTGAATCTCCTCTCATTTATGTTGCTATAAACTCTCTCTAAGTCAGCTGAATTATATTAAAAAGAGGGAATTTGGCCAAAGTTATTCACAGTCTTGCACAAATAAGATATTTGAGTCTGGTCTAAGGATCAGTTCTTGATTACTGAGCATTTAGCAGTAAGTCTTCAAGGAGCAATAACAGGGTAATTTAAAAAAAAGAAAAAAAATAAGGAAAATAAAAATAAAAAAGATAATGTTTTCAGGTTCCAGAAGGGAACATCATCCTTTCTGTCTATTCAATAGCTAATTTCTTCCTAGGAAATTCAGTTTTTGAAAATAAATGAAGTGTAGTATCAAACCAATTGGCAGCTCTGAACGATGAGCTCTGGTTTCTCTCCCTGTGTGCTCTTGGTGACAGTCAGACCTTGAGGCCCTCTGCCTCAGTCTCAGGATGGAAATTTCAGAGATGAGGTGATGATTTTGATCTCTCTCACAGATTTCTCCCCTGTAAGCCTCAGTAACTCACTCTGCTTTGATTTTCCACATAGGAAAATAGTTTGTCATCACCATCTTCCTGTCATGGTTCCTTGCTGGTTGGTCAAGGACAGTGATGCTTTGACTTGCACTGACTGCTCCCACTGCTACCTAATCTGGCAATATGCAGGGTAGGAACTACCTACCCCTTGGTTTGCGTTATGTCTGGTGTGCTGGCTCTTGATCTCAGGGTTTTGGGTCACTACCTCGAACCTGATGAGTTTAATGTGTTGTGTATAACTCAGTGGAGACTGAGCATCCTCCAGCCGGGGCCAGCAGCAGCAGGGAGCCCCCCTGTGTGTTCCAGCACATGATGCTGTGATGCTGTGTGCACTTTTGAAAAACGCTGATTCTGTGACAGAAAGACCATCAGTTTTTCTTTTAAAATATTAATATCAAAATAATATTTCCCAGACACATGCCTGAGTAGTGGTTGTTGCTAATATTTGGATGGTAAAGTGTTTGTCTGAGAACTGTCTTCATTCATCTGCAAAAGTAGCTGGATGAATGTCCTGCTTTCTCACTGCACAGCTATGTATCCCACCATAAAACAGAAAGGGGGAAGAGCCCTGGCAGCTCCCATGTTTGCTGACACTTTGCAGCTGCTGAAGGTTGTTCTTCCTGATCTGCTGCAGCTGCCACAGAACCAGCCTGGGAGACATGGGGTGTGAGAACAGAGGGTTAAAACTAGTGCACTCCCATGGTGTTTAATGATGTCTCTTTTCTCTTTAGATAATGCCTTCCAACCATAACCCATGGATTTGTGTTGCCATGTAGGGCAGTGTCAAAGTGCTGCAGGGTATTGAGCACATTGAGCAGCCTTCACAGTAGAGAGCAGGGACAGTGCCTCCAGCTGACTACTGCTAAATATTAAGGGGAATAAAATATGGATTTGCTGGATTTGAAGAGGTTTGTAGCCTGTTTTGTGGACAAAGGTTATGCAGAGGCTTCCAAACCTTGTAAAATCAACCCGAGTAGGGACAGATATGAGATGAAAGCATCTAAATGTGTCTATACAGCCAAGGAGCCTTTTAGAGCCAGAGGAGGGAACTCTAGGGGTACCAGTCCCTTGGCTGGCAGCAGCCCACACAGAGACAACATGTCATGTGCCAGTGCCAACACTATCCTCTACAGGACTTCAGCTAATTCTAGAAATGGTTTTAACTTCAGAAAAATCAATGTTTTTTCATCTCATTGGTGAGCTCTGCCTTCTCTTGGAGTTGGGCTTTTGTTCCCAATGCAGTGAAAAGACGTGAAAAGACACGAGGCAAGATGAGTGTTCCCAGCTGTTTCTGGCCTCCTTCACATTTTATTTCCTGCTGCTACTCATTCTGCTCCACTATAGAGGAGTGTGCTGACTCCCACCTCTCCAGTTTGGGGAGCTGCAGGCTCAGCACCCACACACAACTCATGGTCCTGACCCCGTCCTGCACTTGCTGCCACAGCAGAGACGGTAACGGGAAATTGGTCTCTGGCTTATGCTCCCACCCAGCCCTTGTCAGCAGCATGGAGAAGGCCATGCATGTGCTGATCACACAGTGATAGAACAAGGCTGAAACTGAAAGACAGTAGGTTTAGATAAGATATTAGGAAGAAATTCTTCACTTTAAGAGTGGTAAGGCACTGGAACCAGTTGCCCATAGAAGCTGTGGCTGCCCCATCCCTGGAAGTGTTCAAGTCCAGGTTGGATGGGGCTCTGAGCAACCTGATCTTGTGGAAGGTGGCTCTGCCCATGGCAGGGTGCTTGGAGCTGCTTGATCTTTGAGGTCTCTTCCAACTCAAACCATTCCATGATTCTGTGATTCTATGATCACGTATTTGCACTTGTTAACAGAGAAGGTGAAGTAACAAAACCATTTGAATTTGAGGCCACTTTGCCATCTCCCTGAAAGTACTTCTCAAAGGTGTGAGTGACTCAGTAAACACACAGCAGTGGAAAGCCTGCATTAAGATTTAAACCCCATGGATGTGAACATCACAAAGAATTAAGGCCAAAAAACCGCGTTGTGCATTTAATAAAACAAGGACTTTGTCAAGGAAATCTTTGATTTTTTTCCTCTATAGCTTTTTCTGCATTTTGTTTAATTACACTTTGGCCATATTCTGCCTCTGACTGCTACAATGTGATGCACTCCTTGGAAGACTGATGATTTTGGAAGAATTTATATATTTCTACTTCTAATTCTAAAATTCAACAAATATTTTAATTTCTGATTCACTTAGGTCTGGCTCTAACCCAACTTGCATGTCTCTAGGCCTCAGGAATGACATCTAATTTTGAAAGCATTTTGCCAGGCTCAGCAAGGTAAGAAAAATGAAGTTCTCATTAAACATAGGAAGGCAACATTTTTTTTGGTTTGTAGTTTAATATTATTGTTTCTGAACAGCTTCTCAAGGAGTGGCTTTGGTCTTGAACAACAAAGGCATTCCTGCTTCTAAGCATAGTAAAATTTTTTATGAATAAAGCAAGAAATGTTATTTACAGCTAGAATTCCCTAGACCCTATAAAATATATGTGCATAATTTGCTAAAATAATGTGAATTTTTCAAGGTGGTCAAGGAACTTTATTCACTTTTCATACTCTCAACGATCCATTAAGACACAATGAAAATAAAATTAAAAAAGATAAAAAAAGAATGAAAGGCAACAAGAAAGGTATGTATGAAACAAGGCAGAAATGAAACACTACATTAATTATCTTGGAATGCCCTTTTCACTCTTGTGCCTGTTTTGGTGGGTTCCTGCCCCAGAATTACCTGCATTCATCATCATTGGCATTTGGCTGTTCATGGCAATTCTTGCTTTTCCTCTTGCTGCTCGTTAGCTGATTTGACAGTGTCATTTATGAACAGTTTTCTTTTTTGTTCTTTTTTTTTTAGATAGAATATAATGCTTGTCAATGCTGTAGCTAGAATAGCATGCACACAATTATGCAATTTTATGTCTTAAAGTAATGCAATTCTGTCCTGAGGAATGTGGCTGCATAGCACAGCCAGTGTTACTTTCTTCTGTGATAGTTTAATGATTAAATGAACAATCTGCACAAGGATGTCGTTGGGCTGTTCCTTCCCAGCCTGCAGAACTCATCCTTCTCCTTGCTGGTGCTGCAACACATTGAGTTGGTGTAAAGCATTTCCTCATTCTAAAAGCAAGGTAGTGACGGATCTCTGGTGGGATGTGGTGCATATTTTATGTGTGCACCCAAAATTAGTGGATGGAGAGTTTTCTTCCAGAATAGAAGAGGACAGACTGTTGAAATATTTTTAGGTGATTAAACAGACAGATTTCTCAAGAGAATTTTTGAGTCCTTCCTGGGAGCTGTGATAACATGGCCCAAACACATTCAGGTGTCTGGTTCTGTTGCTGTGTGCCCTGAGTCTCAGAGAGCCCTTGGGTATCCTGGGGTAGCACTTTACCACACTGGGAGTTTCCTGCTACCTGCCAGACAAGCAAGTCAGCTTTGAGCAGAAGGTCACTGTGTGCTGGGTTGGAGAAGCCTGAGGCTGTTACAGATGCAGAAGTTTGTGTCATTATTCAGTATTTCACTGACCACATAGACCCAGAATCATGATTTCATGGACTTTATTTCACAAAGTAGCCAATGCAAATATTATCAAAGAAATGATACTGCCAAACTTGCAGGTGGGAGCCTGTGGGATTCCATGGGGCCCATATAGCAGAGAAATCCTGGCCAAAAGCTCTGCCAGAGAGAGGGAAGTTCACTACAGAGTGAACAACTCTTTCCTCTGTGCTTAGCCCTGTTTGCTGCCTACCATTGGTGCTAAATGGGGCTTTGAGAGTCACCTGGGGTGATTTGCTGAAAGGTACTGGAGACCACCATAAGAAACTACAGTGATGTCTGACCTTACCTTGTGGCACAGTTCGCAGTCAGCGTTAGGTCCTGTTTCTGGCACCATTCCAGCTGCTTCTTCACTCACTGCTACCACAGTTTGTCCTGACAAGTCCTTGACTGGTGGTGTTTCAGCACTTGACAGTGAAATGGCATTTCATTAACTCCACTCTGTTTTCCACACAGTCTTCTCAGTGACACTGACACACTGTAGAGCTGCCTCAAAACCATTTAACTTACATTCCTTTAGGTAATTTACAGTGCTGATTGTCTTCAGATACTTTCTATTATTTAAATGTATATGGTTTAATGAATGAAAGCAGACAATAAATTTTGTCTTGCTGCTGGTATCAAAATAGCCATCTAAGAATTCAGTCTATCCTTCAGCTTCTGCTGCACTGCTGAAATGCACACAGAGAAATCAGATCACTGCAACTCAGCCTGTTGTCATAAAGCACAACTTTTTCAATCCATTTCTCAGCAAATCACTGTTAATTACCTGCAACAGGCAATCTTTTGTGAACATTGCATAGAAAACACAGTAAGATATAGCAAATTCCAGACATTTTATTTTCTGATGGAGAGTAGTATTTGTTGTAAATATAACCAGCTTAATGACAGCAGATGGGTTTGCTCATTTAGCTGCATAATCCCAATGCCATTAATCTCTCTTCCAGAAAATGACCTCCTGTAAGTGAGCAGGATTGGTGCAGAGTTTTTTTTCCAGTAGTATCAGTATGGTGTCTTCAAATTTGATGGACCATGAAGAGAGAGAGCGAGCCTTTGTATTACAACAGATCAGTGACATAAGCTCAGGAGTATTTGTGATGGGCGGGGATTTAAGCATTCCCACCTAGTGAGCAGGTAGAATGCTGTGAGATAAGGATCTATCCAGCTATGTGTTTGACGACATGGCCAGTATTTCTGGAGTTCAACTATATGTGCAAATTATATTTCTGCTGCCTGAAATTCCTATTCAAATGGAATTTTTTTTTTAAAGAAGTTAAGAACAAAGACATGCAAATAGGCAGGTCTGATAATACACATGCATCCCTAGGTAGAACATCTTTGGATGCCTCTGCATAAGAAAAAAAAAAGAGCTTTTAATTGGATTAACACCTGCAAGAGGAATATTTCTACATAAATGGGGGGAGCTGTTCTACTGAGTCTACATCTCTTTCCTAAGAATTGTTGTGATACAGACAGGAAACTGGTGCTGGCATTATGAGTAGGATTATTTGTTCCTTGCTGATGGCCATTAACATTGTCAGCAATTTGCATACAGAAAAAAACTGAGCTGCCTCTCCTGCAGAGATTACAACCTGAATCCATCATTGGCAGCACACCTCAGACATTACACAGTAAATTCAACACCACAGTAGATAAAAATCCGAAGAATTAAGGGGTTTAGTTAGGATTTTATCTGCAGCACGTTAGCCTTTTTAACAAGATCAGGTGTCTTTTAGTGTAAACAATCAGACTTGAATACTAGATCGTTAGAGGCAATACCTCAGAAATAGCCTGCAAGTGGACTTGTTTCACTTGCTGCAGACAGCTCAAACCAGATAAAAGATTAAAAAAACTCAAAAGAAAACAGAAATCTGTCAGCAGAAGAAATTCAACAGGGCTGCCGTCTCAGCTTGGGAATTCAAGTCAAGTCTTGTTTTGTCTTAATTAGTTGAACATTGGTGGCTGAAATTACCTAGAATGGGATGAAAAATGCTGGGGGACAGGGTGCAAACACACATTTTCCTCCTCTCTCCTGGGTTAGTGACTCCATGAGGGCTTTCCATGCCCTGCTGGGAATGAGATGAG
Organism: Neopelma chrysocephalum; assembly: GCF_003984885.1. Classification (NCBI taxonomy): domain Eukaryota; kingdom Metazoa; phylum Chordata; class Aves; order Passeriformes; family Pipridae; genus Neopelma; species Neopelma chrysocephalum. Next base: position 3,765,039 of record NW_020897730.1, read on the forward strand.
GATGTCAGCTGGGCCAGCAGCTGTGTCTGTGCAACCTGGGCTGTGACTGGGGGCATCCAGCACCCACTCACCCATCCAACGGGGACTGAGGTATCCCCAGGAGGAGAATGAGGGAGTGGGTGCAGCCCATGGGCACACACTACACTGCCCACCCTTGCACCCCACTTTCCTTCTCTGCTCTCTTAAGCTTCCTCCCAATAATTATGGGTTTCACTTGTACCACTTGTGTTCTGCAAGATAAATATGGACCATTGTGCCCCAGGTGTCTCTGCTGCTGTCAACAGTACACAGGGTATTGATGGTCTGTTCTTACTGCTTTGCTACCCTCACTTATCCTATGGTATTTCTACCCTCTACTGCCCTTTTTATTTCCCATACATCTTCAACTCCATTTCAATTTTTAATCCCATTCAATGAATGGCCAACTTCACCCTGTCTAGCATTTCTTTTGTACCACGTGACACCCAGATATCTTTATGTCTACCTGACCCCAGTGCCTGTCTGTAAGTGTGAAACAACTTGTTTTGGGTGGGAAGATATTATTTAGGTTGTAATATATTTCACTTTTTAAAAATTTTCCTTTATTAATAGCTCATCATAAGGACAGGAAAATGTCTTTGGTACTCATCCATACCCTTTTCTAACACGGTGTTGGAGTCGCCTTTTAATAATCATTTCAAAATAGGCATGAGCTCCGGAAAACTACTTTTTTTTTCATCTCAGATCATCTTTTATTGTGGAAACCAGCTGGCCTTTGAAGCATCATATCAGTTGTACCTTCATAAAAGTCTGCAGCCACTCAGGTGAGTTTTGAATGTGTAATCCTTTTTTTTGTAGCACAACACAGATAAACAAAACAAATTAGGCACACAGATAGTTTAAATTCTTATAGAAGATGTGATATTACTTCTAAAAAAACCCCAAAATAATCAGAATAAGATCTTCAGACGCAGTAGAAGCAAAATAACTAAGTCTGGATATTCCCAAGAATTGCATGTCCCAGATAAGTAGCAATTTCCTATCTTTAAGTTCAAGCACATAAATGCCTTCTGAAATCTCTCTTGGCTCTGCCCCCTGCCCCAGAAATGTTGGGGCTTTTAAGTTCTTTGTTTAGCACCTAAATCTGAAGTGCCTGATTTCTGAGTGCAGCCATGCTGGTGCAATGGCCACTGCCAGTGCTCAGAAAAATAGTTGCCTTTGTAGTGTTTGGGCTTGGCTTTTCAGAGCTATCTTTAAGTGTGTTGCTTCGAATGTTTATCCCACTGGAGACTCCATGGTCTCGGCTGTTTCCTACCACGAGAAGGAGGAGTTTCTGCAGAGCACTGCGGCAGGCAGTCTTTGATCCCCAGAGACGGGGCTGTCTTGGAAACATCTTGCACGTGCCAGAAGCTCACTGAGCTCTGGTGTCCCATGGGCAGCCCCAGTGAAGGGGGTGCATGTCTGGGGTGTCGTGTCAGGCACAGGGGCTGTTCTCAGGGGTCAGCACGTCCCGTGGTTTCTTATGACAAGTTCTGGCAGTGTGAAGGAGTCCCTGCTGCTGCAAACAGCTGTTTGCTCTTGTTCAGTAACAATTTGGCTGCTGGCAGAAAGGTCTTGCAGAGACATTTAGGAAGTGGAGGGGACACTGCCTTGGAGGTTGACCCCGCCCCTCTGCCCTCAGCACTGGCTCTGTGCCTACTTGCAGAAAGAGGAGACAAAGCTAAATTCATTTCTGTGGTGTGTGAAGGCTTTGGACAGAAGACTGGAACACCTCATGCTGCAAAATGGTGGTAGACGTTGTGTTGAGGAGGGTGACTGGCAGCATTGGTACAAGGTGCAGGAAATGTGCTCTAGCATGAGATCTCCCATTTGCTTTACTTTGTTTTGCAAGATGGAGCAAAATGGGATTGAGATTAAAGTAACCATTTCATGACTTCATTACTCTAGGTGGTATGAAGAAAAGAGAAAGAAAGTGTTCAACTACTTTCTGCAAATCTTGCAGAATCTCATGTGATAACTCAATATTTGTTGCCCCAATATCTGTTGAGGTAAAAGGCAGATGCAGAACTCTGCAACCACTGGGCAGTAATTGAGGTGAGAAGACTTTAACTAATGCATTCAGGTGTGTAGCCAAAATCTTATACCCACCCTACGGCTTTACTTCCAAAATCATGGTTGCAGCTTTGTATTCTGGAGGCCCTGTATCATGTGATGGAAGCAGTTGTACATCAAAAGGCAATCTCCACTGCTCTCCAAAAGCAAAGCTGAAGTGCTGTGTGCTCCCAGCCCAGAGCCCTTTCTTTACAGCCTTTCAGAAACAAACCAGCTGGTGCTTCCGCTGTTGGCCCAAATTGTGACATTAACAAGTAAACTGCTGGTTAGTGCTTCAGAGGTTTTCAAAGCAACCATAAAGTTGTTTGAGAAGTAAAGTAGAAAACCGGCAGCAAATCCCTAAGGGGCACAGTAATTTTGCAGTTTGCATTCACTCTGCTCCTGGCTACGCTGTATTTGGAGTCGCTTTCTTGTCAGCCCTGTGTTGAAGGGCTGCATATGTGATTATTGCAGCCTGCCCAAAGCAGCACAGGATATAAATGTATAGATGAGTTTGTGGCATTTTCCTCAGTTCTGCTGTGTTTTTGGATGGCTTTGGGTGGCAGTGCTGTTGCTACTTAAAGGAATTGGCATGTGCCCAGCAGCTGCTGCTCTCCTGTACGCTAAACTAACAACTGCTTAGCGTTGGCACACTCACAAGCAGCACTGTTTTGGGAAATGCAATAAAAGAAATACTCTAGCATGCACAGTCTGCCATTCTCTTGACTTCAAAAGGAGCTGGAAGCTCAGCTCAGCCATACACAACTCTGCTATACTTCCACATCACTCCCGAAAAAGCAAGACAAGTATCATGCCAATGGGAGTGTATATCTTTGGAGACAGCAACAAGAAGAAATGAAAGCCAGGACCTGATTATGAGAAAGTTGCACAGGGCTGGGAAGGCTATAACACTGTTTTCAATTGTGACTTTTCCAGGTTCAAGTATCTCTGAGGGTTGATCAGCCTGGTGTGCGCAGGAAAAAAGTCTGTGATTCATCCACTGTTAGCTAATTTATTTCTGGAAACTAATTACAGAGCATTTTTAAAGTATTCTGTAATATTATGATGGGCTTCTATTTAAGTAAAAGGAGTTGAAGCAATCTGGTGAATGATGGAGTATAATTCTGCATTGCTTTCCTTTACCCTGTGCAAAGCATGGCTGATAGTTGCCCACAAATCTATATTACTTCTAATGACATGGCACTTTTCACACTGGGGAAAACTCATTCAAGTAGGTGCACACTAAAGAACACACTTTTATAAGTGTCTTAATCTCCTTTTTTTTTTTCCTTTACAATTTCACATGTTGAAACACAGCTCCTAGGTTTTGCTTTCAGTGGCTGCATGGACTGGCATTCTTACAATTCAGACTGGTGTTACTCAGCATCTGCTGTATTTTCTAATAAATAGTCACCTGATTCAACTTCTTATTTAATATATACTTCACACACTGTGGAGCTTAAATTCACTTTCCTTTCCAAGTCTGTTTCGGTGAGCAGAGAAATGAACAATATTATTGTGTTGAATTTAGCTCAGCACTTTTCCTCAGGCTGGCTGTCTCCCAGAATTCTTCCAGAAAGAGCTGTACTATGTATTACCTTGCTGTGGACGGCTATACTGGTCTGCCTTAAATCTGTGAAGGCTCAGTGAGCTGGAAGAAAATACTTAATATTCCTTGATATCAGCACATGCCAAGAGGGTCATTTTTTTTCAGCCAAACCCTGTCTTTTACATTCTCTGATGTAGCATAGAAATATGGCCATTAATATAAAGGGTTTTATCTCAGCTGAAGGCCTATTAAAAATGACACTGTTATCTGTTATCTATCAAAGAGTGTCAGAGGCCAGATCCAAAGTAAGCAGATTTCTAGGGTTTGCCTTCTTTCTGTCCAGAAGTGATCCAGGGCTTGAGGACATGCCAGACAACAGATTAGTTTTCAAAATTGTACTGGTTTTATATATGCATACAGACATATAAAATGGAAACATAATGTGTATATGTTACATAATTACTACATAAACAGCTATGGAAAACTTAGATATGCAAGCAATTTCTTTTTTGTTTTTCTGGTATAAAAAAATTCAATCCTACAATTGAATACGTATTTATTTTTATCACTGTGCTGAAGAAACTTTTTTTTTCCACTATATATTTCCTTCTCCCAATAGAAGATTTTTTTGTATTTGTCCTGCCATTGTCTGGTACAGTAATATGACTCATCCCCCAAATCCTGGGATATGGAGTAAATCATCTGCAATCCACATTTACAGCCATTCATTCTCAATAACACAGTCCCAAAGAGACCTAATCCTTTTTTTTTTTTTTTCAGGAGAAAGTGAGCGTTTTCCTTTGGAAATGTCTTCACTGGTCATTGAACGCCTTTCCTGTTCACTTTTGGAAGAACACAATTAAGTATCTGATTAGATCTGTCAGCACAGTCAAGGGAGCAGGAAGTAATGGCCAGGCAGAAATACCTTTCTACAGCAGCGACTCATTTACACCAGGAATCCATCAGCCACACGATGCTGCTATAACAATCAACCCAAACAAATGTTGAATGATATTTTAAATATTCTTTAATTGATGGTATTTTATTTTTTCCTCAAAAGGAAAAAAATAATATTTGCCAGCTGGGATAGCTGGGATGCTTTCCTCTGTTTGTGGGGTTGGCTTCGATTAGAACTGTTCAAGGAACAGAGTCTGCTGGCCTTGACAAATACTCATTCCTGGCTTTTCTCTGCCTCTCGCCCAGCTGGGGGCCCTCAGTACACCCTTAAATGGTAGTGGTGGATGTCCAAGGATCGTGGCATGAGATCTCGTGTGCTGCATTGCTCTCTTTAGCTCAGCATCACGTTTTAGGACTGAGCCAAAAGAAGCAGTTTGGTTTTGGCTGACCTCCCTTGCCTTCTGTACCAGTCAATCTCCCATCCCTTCCTCCCCAGGCCAATGACAGCTACAAGTCAACCATATTAAACTGATATCTACCTGTTGGAGCGATTCCAGAGGAGGCCACCGAGTTGATTAGAGAGATGGAGCACCTCTCCTCAGAGGAAAGAATTTGTTCAGCCTGGAGAAGGGAAGGCTTTGGAGTGACATAATTACGGCCTTCCAGTATGTGATAGGAACCTATAAGAAAGATGGCAAAAGAGACTATTTACAAGAGCACGTAATGACAGGACCAGGGGGAATGATTTCAAACTGAGAGTAGGTTTAGACTAGGTAATAGAAAAAAATTCTTTAATGTTAGGGTGGTGAGGCACCCTGTGGTGGCACAGGTTGCCCTGAGAAACTGTGGCTGTCCCATCCCTGGAAATGTTGAAAGCCAAGCTGGATGGAGGTCTGAGTAACCTGGTCTAGTGGAAGGTGTCTCTGCCCATGGTAGAGAGGTTGGAACAAGATGATCCTTAAGATCCCTTCCAACACAAACCATTCTATGATTCCATGAGTCTGTACAAGCAGTGGCTTTCTCCAGGGAGCTCTGTAAGTGTCAAAGGCCATGAGTACCAATCAGATAGTTACCAGCATTTTTTCCAGAGTCCAGCTGGGATTGCTGGTTGCAGCTTCCAAGAGAGCTGGTGAGGATGTGATGCTAGGTAAGAAAGAGGCCCAAAGCATCCTTCAATTATACTAGAATGCTTTGCTGAATAATGAAACTAATAAGATGCTTTGCAGCACTGAGGTTCTATGTAAATCCATTAGAAAAGCCCCACTCATTTTCTTTAGGGTTAGGATGGAAAAATGACTCCACAACAAATCTCATTTTGAAATCCTGTTTATTTAATTGATGCAACTCAGCCTTAAGGATGAGATTATGTATCCAAAGATGTGCTAATGCCAGCTCTTGTTTTCAGGATCATCTTTTCTTTTCAGAGTGCAATGACATTCACATCCAACACATCCCAAAACAAAGGCAAAACTTTGTAGGAGGTTACTTTCTGCCACTGGCTGCAGAAGACAACCAAGCAGTTTTATTATCCACATTTTGAGGTTTGTTTGCTTGCTTTTGGAGGCACTGATCTATAACAGCTTGAGAACTATTGAAACATACAATCACACTACAGTGATCTTGTCAATATAAATTCATTGTACCAGGCCTATGGATGGAACTGCTTCATTCAGTTATGTGATTGTATCAGGCAAGTGTCCATTAATTTTCTGGTGATGCTGAAGGAAGGAAGGAGGGTGACAATAAATCTGCAGAGTGAGTTTCTAAGTGGTTTGGAACTTTGTGTTCTCTGTACATTGAAACCCCTTGAAGTTGTATTGCTTTACCACCTTTTACCACAGTGAGTGTATTTCTGGGTATTCGTACATGTTATGCTTACTGCATATCTAGGTTTAAATCACACTAGCTGTGCGTTTGAGGCCTCTGCAGTGTGTGACATGGAGGAGAAAGTGGCCCTTAGCAAGGTACTGTTTAAAAGTGCTGATCATCCCAAAGGTTTGTTAAACACTCTTCAGACAAATATGCTAACACTAAACAATTACTGCATCTTCCTCAGACAAATGTTGCAGCTGTTTGAAACACACAGCAGCTGTACATGATACTTGAGAAAGGCAAGTGCAGGATGCTTTTTGTTTTGACTTTTCAGGGCATTTAAGGCAGGTTGCATTAAATTACCCATGTCTTGCTGTCATTATCACTCGTCTTCCCTGTCCAAAAATTCTTGGAGCCTTTTTTGACAATCAAGTCAATAGGTTTTGTTCCTTTCAGAGGCTGCAACATTAGCAACCTCTGTATTGGTGGTAAAGAGCTGATCATCTCCTTAGGCATTAGGTGGTTCATCCACATCAGATCTTAACTGTGCAAGTATGAAACTCACATATAAAACTCTGCACCTGTTGGGATGCTTAAATTCACATCAAAAAAGGATATCTGAGCATCTTAATTTCTCATGTAGACTGAGCACATTCTTACTCAAGTCCTGAAAGTATCCTGATGATCAGGTAGTTTCTCCCATCTTCCACCTTGCAGAGTTATCGTGTCTGGAAACTCCCTCAAGACCATAGCAGAAAAAAAGCAAGATACCAAGATACAGTATTGCAAAGCTGGGATAAAATTTTATTTATGAATCTAGAGCCTATTTCTTTCACTTTATTTTCATGTTTCTGATATCAAAGACAAACTGAGTGTTGTGAGCAACAAGTTTGTTATGGTTGAGTAAATGAAGCATAGTGGATTTTGATAAGAGTTAATTATTTTGGGGAGACAAATGTGCAACATCATCAGCTTTAAATAGTTCAAGAGACAAGGGAATTAACAAGATGCCTTATGAGGTGAATTAATGTACCCATCAGAAATTATTTTTTGCCTTTATTATAGTGTGTGTGCAGATTTTGAGGGCTTTGATGATATCTAGATCTATTAATCAATTTAAAATTCACTCAAGGTGAAAAGAAGGAGGAAAGTAAGAGTCATTTCTGATTTTATATTAGTCACAAGTTCAATGCTAAGGTCTGGTAATTGTTTGAATAGGACCTCCCTTTGCTAGCTAGTCAGGAGACACTGAATTTTATTAAATGGGATTACTGGGTCATGACATCCACTGTATTGTGAATAGCATTTGATCAAGGAGAATACAATGAAATAACCTTCAGACAAGGTTGTCAACACACAAAGACATCTTAAATGAAAACCACTTTACTATGAAGCAAATCCAACAACCTTCAGGAAAAATTTCCTTTGTCTGTAAAAGAAAGATACTTAACTGCAGACTTATAGATCAGGTTCAGAACTCAAAAAAAGGCTTCCATTTTGTATACATCAAATAGCCTGCTCCACAAGGGCTCAATACAGTGAACAGTCTGGGGCTGGGCTCTGCCTGCTAGCCCAAATAGACAGTCAGCTTTGATGGCTAATTCCCAATGTGGTTTTTCTAAGGAAGCTATGGGTTATATTTGCTGCCTTCTCTGCCAAATGTGGGGTTGTCACTTCCTGCTCTGCTGACCACTGCTGTAACAAAAAAAAGTAGGTAAAGGGGCAAATTACTCATTACAAAAAAAAGTAGTCTATTTTTTTCCTGCCAGAAATGCCTGCTCTGTTAGACTGAACTACTTCATCTTCTTCAGGAAATACTGGTAACAATCAGTGGACAAATTCATAAGTGTTAAGGAGAGGACTAAGTTAAAAGTCATGTGCTATGAGATCAAAAATTTAGTTATGGATGATAAACTGCAGCGAGTGCCCACATGACTGTCACATAACCTAAACCACTTTAATCCAAGTGCATTCAAATTCCTGAATATTCCTAAGGAAACAGTGCCCAGTGGTGGCTCACCATTCCTATCCAGCAAACAGCTTGAATATAGTTCATTGAACAGGAAAACAGTTCCTGTTTCCTCCTCCAATCCTGTATAACCAGCTGCTTGTGACAGAGCAAGATACCAGGGCTGTGCCTTTCTTTTTCCTGGCTTCTACAAATGTGGGGGTCAAACTATCTGAGAACAGGGAAGGACTGGCATCATGTCAACTGAAGTTCCTGGTGGACCATGTACAAACACACTGACCATATCTCAGTACGAGCAATGTGGTGTTAAATGGAGCCAAAACGGAGAGAAAATACTCAGGTCAAGTAACTTTTCCTTTCTGTGGCAGTTCTGTGCAACAGGTAAAATTATAAGCATTATGCTCAGTGCTCTTTCACCACAGCAGGAAAAGGAACCATGTTATTAATACAGTTATCGTTGCATGTGTGTAAACTGGAGTTAGCTTATTACTTGTGATTATTTTTTTTGTAAGATCTTATAAAGTCATCAAAGTTTATTGAAAAGTAAAGAAAACAAAACAAAACCCTAATCAAACAAAGCACTCAAGTGGAGTGTATGTTCAGTGTGCCTGGACTGGTCATATTTAAGTTCAAACATCTGTTCATCAGCTCAGAAAAAATACTGAGAAAACAGTATTAATTAGGACAGAATTTTCAATCTATCACTTTTTTACTTTTCATTTCTGCAGCCGCAGGGCAAATTGTGGGAAAAATGTGTAATGGACGAGGACACTGAGGCTTTCAAAGCCATGCTACTGTGGCCTTGCTTATTCTGTGAAAATATCTAGGAGCTGAGAAGGAAACCTTTTCATAAGTGGAAGCCATAGCATCAAAGACAGCTGTTCCTTGTCACTTTTTAGTGTGCAGTACCAGTCTCAATTTGGCATGAATGTAGTTATTTCATTAGGAACTGGGAAGGTGAAATCACTCTTTCAAAGCTGAGCCTTTAAAACAAAATCATTTCAGTTCGCTGCAACCCAGAAGGCACCACAGCAATAGTGAAGCTCTCTGTGTGACAACCTTCCTCTTCCACCATGCCTTGGAAAGTCTGAAACCAATTCTGTAAAGAATAGTCACTCAACCTGGTTATAGAATTCATCAGAGGGAAATGCAAATGGCTGGTAATGTGGAGGAATAGAAAGACAAAAGACCAATTCATTTCTATGAGACAAGGTGATGCATCATGGTGTGACACACTATTGGGACTGCAAAAGAATGAGCTCCTCTTAGTACTCATGGGTTCAGTGATTATTTATGACTGCTAACATCCATCTCCAAAAGGGCAGGGTAGTGGTGCTGGTGCTGCATCATTGCTGTGTCTATTGGAAATGCACAGGAGTGGAGTGGAGGGCTGTCTGAAAGTAGATTCACTCACTGGCTCTTTGGATTGACTCTTCTTCCATAGCCTAAAAAAGCATTGCATAAGAAAATTATTGTTCATTGTGTTTAAAGGGAGAGCTGTGGCATGTGAGAAACAGATCCACTTGGCTCTATAGCATGTGCTGGGAAATACTGACACAAAGAGAATAAATGCTCTGCATAGCCCACATTTCTTCCCCTGTATGTCACCTGCCTCCTTTCCCTAAGCACATGCACAGAGAAGGGCTATGCCAGGGCTGGCAAAGGATAGACTAAGAGAGGTAAATCTTCAGTGAAAAGAGACAGGTTTGGGCACAAAAGTGAGCTATGGCCTGCTCAGAATCACTACCCTGTATGCTCTGTGACACCTTCAGGTTAGGACACAGGAGGTAAAAACAAAATCAAACCAGCTTTTTTCACTTTTAAACTTCAGTAAGTGCAAGTACCCTTTAAATACACAGCTGCAGATTTGGGGATGGAACCACAGCATGTGTAATTCAGTATAATTTTAGGGAAGTCAGAGGAGACATACTTTACTGTAGCCAAAGATTTAGCTCTTAGTAATGAATGTTGGAAATTGAAAGGAAAAAAAAACCAATTTAAAAAAATATTCCTGCATCAACACTGCAAAATTAAACGACTTAGTAACATTGAAAAAACCTCATAACATTGTATATCAAGTCAAAATAACTTCCCTCCTCTGCAGCAGCAGTTTATCCGCCCTTTCTGGTATGGCAGTCCTTGCCGTGTGATCCCTGTCACTTGGGACTAGGATACAGCGAGTGGAAAGGCGATGGCTCGGCAAAAATGACTCAGCCAGTTCTAATTTGTAAACTGACAACTGTATACTGGAAAACATGAAGAGCAAACTAAGTTTGCTTTGTAAACAGTGGGAAACATCAGCAATATCTGGTGTAACTGTTATGTAATGCCCGAGACACTGATTTCTGGGCGATGCCTGCAGTGCCGTAACAAACACTGGAAAACAGAACATCAAAGAGAAAACACAATGTAAGAGGAAAACCAAGTAAAACTCGAAAAAACTTGAGAATTCAGAGGCTACTACAACACAGATTATGAGTAGGTATTGATCGCAAGAAACACAAAAAGCAAGCATCATGCATCAAGAAAACCAATTCCCCACGCTCTCAGTTCCTTTGTATAAGAGCTTTGATCGACTCTTAAACATGGCCTAGCTGTTGGGCTAGACCAAAACCTGCCCCACTCTCCCTGTGCCCTGACTGCCTCTCAGAGTCCAGGGCAGAGATACAGAGCAATCACACACATCTGCTTTGGCTGGTCTCTCCCTGGTCCTTTCACCCAACTGTTCTGTGCCCCTCTTGGCGCTGTGAAATGCAGCTGCCCCTGAGTTAGGTCCCCACAGGGACTGCACAGGGTGATTGGCTATTAAACGAAACAAAACAGAAGTTTAAAAAGGAAGGAAGGAACTGAACATTTCTGTATATAGCAGGGTTGGGTAAGTTTGTTGCAAGGGTTACTTGGGAAGGCTCAGGCTTGGGTGAGTGTAAGCACGCAGCACCCATGGGGCTGCTGGTTCCCAGAGGGGATAGTGCAAATGCTGTCTCTTTGATGCATGCAATATAATAAATAAAAGTGTTACTACTGTGGCAAAAGCAGAGATTTTTGTGGGCTGACTGTGAGCAATCAGCAGTGATATGGTACCTCTTTTATTTTAGTACCTACTGGGTGACCTGTTTTTTGGCTTTGACATGCATAGTGTGTATGTCACATATCCTTCAGGGATAAAGTATTCTGATGTACCGGTATTCTGATGGTAAGTCAAGTTGAAGCTTTGCTTTCATATTATAGTGTGCTTTCTATGTAGTTTTACCTTTTTTATGCATCTGGTCACATGCTACAATTATCTGCACAGCTAAGCTACAAGAGGAGTAGAAATCAGACAAAGGTACATCTGAAATGATCTGAAAAAGGGGAGAGAAAATGCCTAGATCTGCACAATATTAGTGGTGTCAGTCAAAACCAACCAGTGTCTGAAGCATGTGAATGAATGGCCTTTTCTGTTATGCCTCTAAAATAGAATGAGACTCTATTTCTGTCCTGCTAGGCTCAAAAGACAAAAAAAAAAAAAAGAAGTTAAACTTTAAGCAAAGCAGAAATGAATTGCTGCTGAGCTGCTGCATTGCAGATGAGTCCATGGTTCAGCAAAGCAGCTATACACTGCTAACACTGGGTAGTGTCTGAATGGTAAAGGAAGAGAGGTATAAAAAAACCCTTTCAGCTTTTATTTAATTTGAAAATCTTTCTAAATTTAGGGCCTAAAGCTTATCTGTTATAGAGACCAGAGTTGAAATTTTGGAGTGGTTTACCACAGGTGCAGAGAAAAAAATAATTTGAAAGTGTGTAGACAGCAGCTCCATCAGCCCACAGTGGTCCCTCTGGCCACATGGCTTCTTAGCTGTGAGAAGAAGTAAATTGCAGCTATCGTTTTGAAACTGGATTTTTATTAGCAACAGGGCCAGTTCCATACATCTAATCTGCTAGGGAATGAGTACATGGACATACTATTTTCTCTGAGTTAAGCTTTTGTGTTGAGAATCTTTCTATGACAAAAAAACCCTCTTTGATTTGACCTTTCTACCTCTTGCAAATAAAAAAACCCTTCATAATTTCTCAGACTATCTTTAACACAAGTATTTCCTTGAGAACTTTCTGGAATTACCTCTTCTAGAAAGCATCTCCCAAGGTGATCGTCAGCTGTAAATCAAATTACTTTTGAGCTTCATTATTTCTATCTGAATTACAGCTCAGTGACATTTCCAGCAATGATTTACTCTAATTAAGTACAGCTTGAACCAAATACTGAGTCACAACATAGGCTCCTTTCCTGAAAAGAAGTATGACACTGATTTCTTAAGATTGAAATTGTAGCAGACAGTAACAGATGCTTAAATTGCTCTTCTTCTGTGAGGACCTGCACGTCCAGATTAAGTGCTGAAAATTCCTGTTTCTTTTTCATTTGCTTGGCTCCCACTTGCCTTTAATGATCAGAATAATTTTCAGAGCTGATCTATCAATGACTATGCATACACCATAACTGAGCAGCACTATGCTATTGCTTCATACAACATTTCTTTGGTTCCTGGTTACTATTAGAATAAAGAATTCCAGTCTTGCAATTATTCTTAGTAGATAGAGAGGGGGCTACTCATGGCTAAATTCTACTTTTTGTGGCTTTGAAGGTCATTCTTAATGTGGTGATAGCCTTCCCAAGCTGATGACTTTAAAAACAATAGTACTCTACTGCACACTAAGAATCCCATGCAAGCTTCCTCTGAGTCATGGTGTTCCCTAAATACTTAATGGACATTTTATTCAGAAAAAAAGGAATCACACAAGTACAATTTAAATAGAAACAAATGATGTTTGGTGCCTAGTTTATAAGATGTATTCTCGGGGTAAAAGCAAATCATAAAACAATTTCTTTTTCCACATTGACATTGTTCTACTCTTTGATTTTTGGATGGTTGCTAATTAAGATAACTGGCTGGTATGGCCATTGAGCTAGACTGAATTAGATTTTCTCCTAACCATGCACATACTTCAGGGACCATTAATGCTCAAAAGTTTGGTGCCATTTTCACTGAATGTTATTGTAGTAGCTTTGAGCTATTCTGTTTTACAACTAACCAAAAGCCAAAGCTGGAACTTTTGAAGGGAACAGACAAGCAGGAGAGGTATGGGAGGGGAGAGGGAAGCACCAGTCATGTTGTCTTTCTCCTGGTGGCACTGTGGTGTGTGCATCCCTGAAGCAGGTGTCGTGGTTGGGAGGCGCTACTACATCCACAGGTTCCCCTCCATTGCTCCCAGATGGGTGTGCATGTTTGGCCAGGTCATGGGCTTTCCCAGCTTCTCAGTTTACTTGTTTGTATATTAATTTAATATTTCTATGACAGAAGGATATTACGTGAGCTAAGTAATTCATTAACAGATCTCTTCAAGCTCATCAGTGAAACCCATTACAGAAATTACAAAGCATTATTTCTAAAGATAAAAAATGTTGTGCCTTGCTGCATCTCCTGCTGTTTGTTGTTCTTTCTTGTCTTCTTTCCAGTTTTACTCTGTTTGTGCTGTAATATACTTGGAAGGGTGCACGAGAGTTGGCCCCCTGTGAGGGGCCAGTTCACTCACTGCACTTCCCCATGTCCAGAAGTTAACCCTCAGGCTCTCAGCACGGCAGTTCATTGAGAAAAGGAAACATTAATGGTTGTGAGAGCTGCTTGAATGGACCTTGGGTCGGGCATGGCATTTACTACTTGTAAACGGAGAAAGTTTTCCACCAACCAACTCTGTTTGGAGCGCACAAGTTTCTTTGGTGTTTTGGGCAGGGAAGGGGCACTGCAGCCATGGAGGCTCCAGCTGGGGCCTTGCTGATGCCATGGCTGCCAGTTGTGCCAGATGCTGTGCAGTGGTTTGATGGGGGTTAGGGTTCCCCTAACACCCAGGGACCTAGGAGAGACCACCAAGCTTGCTACACTTACAGCTGCTTCAAAATTAAACTCTGTTTTTTAAGTAAAAGCTTGCTACCCAACCTGATTTGTTTTGGCTTGATTCAGTTTTCCTTCGGGCATGCCTTAATTCCTGGAATGTTCTGCAGCAACCATTGCTGGAAAACTTTGAGACTTGCTCCCTGACATACGTAGACTTTTCTCCAAGACATCTTTTCATGGAAGTTCATTTTGCTGTTGCCATGATGACTTCACAATCTGTGCCAGTTTTGTCTTTTGGACTTGATTATGTGAAGTTTTGCACAGCTTCAACACCCACTCCCATAAGTGGCCAGAATTAGAACTACTCAGAATGACAAGCATTAGTACTACAGGTACTCAGTCTAAGAAAATATTTGGAGAAGAAAATACAGAATGAATCAAAATAAAGAGCAAGGGAAGCTGGTGCCAGACAAATGCAGACAGAATTATGACTGCTAGACAGCCGTGTTTCCAGCTTCTAAATTTTATCTCAACTGTGGTGATAAAGACATCATTATGTGTATCATTATGTGTGCCAGACTTTATGCATTTCTTCCTTTAAAACATAAGTTCATGCTGGCAGGATCCTGAAGGTGTCTGATGCTTAATCTTAGAAATATGAGTTCAACAGAAATAAAGTGCACAGGAAACAAAAGACAAATTATATTTCCAAAACATTTCTTTTGTAATTTGATCCTCCCATGTAAACAAGAGACAATAAAACCTTCTGGGAGTCTTGTTAGCCAACAGTCTCCAAACTGCAATGAAAGAAGGATTTCAAAACTATTTCACAATTGTGTTTGGATGAAACATGTGTTTACTGTATGTAAATGAACAAGACATTCTGTTCTTTTAGGGTTCATCAGATCCTCACTATGTTAGCTGGTTTGGCATAGGCAGGAAAGTGGTCTTCTTTAGAAGATGTTGGACAGACAAGGAGTTGTTTTTCAGTGGACATTTCTACATTTTGAAAAAAAAATATATATACTTTAGTGCAAATTTTTGGCTCAGAAGGCATTTAACTTGACACTCCCTTATTTTGCTAGCTAGAAATACTGTCAAAGTATGTTACTTAGTGAAAGAGATGTGGAGACAGAATTTCCCGTGCCAATAAATCGCTGTTGCATAGTTCACGTGGTCAAGGGACATGTATTCAAATGTGATCAGTCACAATTTCTCTGTATGAGAATTTCCTTTAATAGCTTGGATGCCTGCATATAGCTGGTCCATGGCATGGCATGTGTACCAGCAAGCCTCTTTCCAATTAGCTAAGGGAAAAGCCAGGATCCACGGCAGATTGGTAAGCTGCTCTTTTACCTCTCTCTTTGTGTAAGGAAGTTGTGTACTTACACACTTTATTTATTTGTTTTTCTGTTCACTGTTATGACATCATTTAGTGAGTTAGGGAGGTTTCACCATTGGGGTGGTAGTTTGCGTTTGGATGGTTTTTTCTGGGTGCAATCGGAGAAAAAAACCTAATTGGGACTTCAAGTATACATGGGCCAAAAATGTCTGCACCTCTGTGAGCCGTGCTGCAAAGGATGACTGCTGTGAATCAGAACCTGGGGCACTGCATTGGGGTGAAATAAAGAGCATTTTACTGTTCTTCAGCCTCCTCTGCACTGCTATGTCACCACCTCCACTGTTGATAGAAATCCAACTCAGGCATATGTGTTCATCTCTGCTGGGAAAGAGGATGTGCCTCATGGAAACTGCTGATGGATCTGTTAATATGGGCTGGCAATGGCCTCATATGGTGTTGAGGAACAAATGTGGAGCTGGACAGTGATTTATTGTTCCCAGGCCAGCATGCAACAACAGTTGTTATGTGCTCAGACTGCTGACACTACCCTATAACCTGTGAAATTCCTCAGTCTGAGTTGACTTTTGTTCTTTCCACCATTCCATGCAGGTACTCTGGCCAGACTAGCCATGCTTGACTGAAGGCTACAAGGAGCTGGGAGGGAGAGTGGCACAAGTTATCCCGTGCTCTGGCCAGAGGGTCTCAGCGATAACTGCTTTTATTGCTCTCTTTCATCTTCATCGCATCAATCTTATGACTTCAAATCACTTCAAGATTATACAAGCATATTTGTCACAAAATTTTGCTCCATGTCATAGCAAGAGTATTTTTTTGTTTGTTTGTTCCTTATGTGAATATTGAATTGATTATTTAGTTTCTTTCCTTGCGTCAGTCCCACGCTACTAGTGTTTCTAGTGAGGGAGAAAACAAACCTTTGTTTTCCTCTTACAGTTTCATAGCTGGGCTGTTGTTCTGCTCAGCAATCATAGTTTAAAATATAAAGGCCTCTTTTCCCTGTTTGATCTCTCTAAATCTAAATCTCATCTAAATCCATCAAAATACTGCACAATCACCAGTCCAGCAGTGTTTTTTGTAGTAGCTCTCAATTTCAATATTGCACTAAGGAAAAGTGTTACAAATGTGCCAACTCCCTGGCACAGTCCGCTGATACCATTTATGACATGTTAAGGGCATTAAGGTACTCCATCATTTTCTCCCCAGGTTTCTAGTGGTTGGTTTTGTGAGATACTGTGTATCAATCCCTGCTGGAATCAGTGGGAGCTGAGAGTCCTCAGAATCATAAGGCTTTAGGAGTGAAGACTGTGGCACAGGTTTGCTGTGCATAAACACAAACCAAAAGGGCCAAAACAAGGCTGTTTCAAGTTCTGAAGAGCCTGAAAAAATCTCAAATATACAGTTAGGCCAGCTTCTCGCAGATATTAGGTCCATCCACAAGAATGTTTCAATTTGGTTCAAGAATGTGCCCGTGAAGCAGGTCTGACCACCTTGACTGTGCTCTGGTTCTCTCTGCACAGTGGTGGTGGGGTGCATGTCCTGGGCTCCTTCTGATTACAGATAGAGCAGAAAGCATCTCCAGGAGGGCATCTGATGCATTCCTGCAGCTCACTGGCATTCAGTCCTCAGGACCAGGCTACAGTTAACTGCAAAAAAACCCCCTGAGACATGTAGAGCATGGTGTTAGGTCCTCAGCACTGATTGCTTTGGCCTGTGTATCCACGCTTATTACTTCTGCTTCCCACTGGTGCTACTACAGTTATCACTGTCTTTAGATTGAGTTTCAAAGATGCAGTACCTTCCTACTTGCCACTGAAATCAACTGTAGAAGCTCACAATTTTTGTGAAAATATACAGGATGACCACATTCCTGAAATCATATGTCCTGTGAAAGATGTCCAGCTTTTAAACCTGCATAGAAATTTTGTTCTCTTTCAGTTAATAGAGGAAAAATATGTGGGGAAAAAAAATTCCCAGCATCTTGCTTTCACATCTGAAGTCTGTATTTTTGTTTGATAGCTTGCAGTATTTTAAAGTCTGCAAGTTCTTCTGGACTGTTTTTTTTTCAAACTCAGTTTGCTACTTCTTTATTTGGTTATCTAGAAATCAGCACAACAGTGAAAATATTTTGAAATAATAAACATAACTAAATACTTAATAAATGTCTAAGAAACTCTCTTCCACTTGATCACAATGCCAGCTGTTTTGCATTCATATGGTAATATAGGGTAGAGCTACCCAAGAGAGAACAATTGTTTTTAAATAACATGTGAATACTTATTTAGCCATGTATTGGGCAGATGCTGTGAGCCTTGGTGCAAAACCAGTACAGATTTGAAAAATCTGTTTTGACATTAGATGCAGGGATTAATACCAACAGCTACACATAGATACTTCCCATATCTGTCAAAGAGACACAGGGCATCTTTTAGAACAACTTAGTCTTGGTTTTGGTATGGTTTTTATTGCCCTTTACTTTGTACCGACTTCCTTCCATTACTCTATTCCTAGCACTCTGCCTGTTTTTCCATTTATTATATTATTCACACTAAAATATGGAGTTTGCAGCATCTATCCCAGGATGTTTTCTGCTCTCCTGCCATCTATTCTGTCTCTTTAGCTATTCTAGATATTTTGTAATCTTTTACCATGATCTGTGTAAGATAAGTTTAGGGATTTTGCTCCCACACCCTGCTACTCAGCCTAGTTTGTGGAGTTGGAGGATGGGTTCCCCAGCTTCCAAACAGCTTGAAGTATCACTGCTGGAATGCTGGCACATCACCTCCTTCATGGTACCAACTACTGCAGTGAATAATCTGAAACTGCTTTTAATGAAATGTTCAGCATTAACAAGAGCACAGTTAGCTATTAAACTGGCTAACAGAGGTTAAACCACAGAAGTTCTAAAATTAGCTTTACACTAGATATACCTTTCAAACATCCTAACTGGGCTGAAGTTTTCAGGAGGAGGCAGAACTGGTGCAAGGCTGTTATTTGAGAGTCTACTTGGTCCACATCAGCACAGCTTCCCATTTCATCCAGTTCATTTGCCCTCGCTGGCCCCCCACCACAGTGGAGGACAGGGAGTTGCCAGATATTGGATAGAGTCTGTTGTAGCCAATAAAGCAAGCTCACTTTACAATAAAGGTTTTATTTCCATCGTACTCTGTTTCATCCTTTCACAAAGCATAAGCCTCAAAGTACGGTGCCTGCCCGGATGTATGGAAGGAGACTGTAACTGCAGAGCAGGGCTCTTGCATCTGCTGCTCAGGGCAATGCCAACTCAAGCAGCTGGTGGGGGTGTCACACGTAATCCAGTTGTATTGGCACGAATAGGATACACTGCCCCCAAGGCTGAGAAATCTGTAGCAATACATCCTTTTGTGGTTGTAATATGGGCTGTGACCCTTAGAGGGGTCCAGAGGCAGCATACTGTACCTGCTGCTGGCTCTAGGGCAGTGGTGGGCTGCTGTTACCCCAGAGAAAACACAGCACAGCATTGCTGACACATGGCCATGACACATCTCTGTACACCTGTGTGCATGCATAGGTATACATAAACAAATTCATGTAATTTTATGAACTTGACTATAAGGACTGGGGAGGCTATTGGAAGTGGGGATGGGGAGGAGACATGGAAACACGCCTTAAAAGAATGGTTCAAACTGTCACATCAGAGGATGTGAAAGGGGAACTTGCCACAGGGTAGGCAGTGACCACATCTGCCAAATGTGCACAATAAAATTATGCTGAGACTGCTTTCCCAGAAATGGCCCAGCAAGTCACTGTCTCCCAACTGGAGCTTTGTCCTCTATTGCCTCTGAGACAGTGAACTGGGATTCAGGAGTGGATGAGCAAAACCTCATGATGGCAGTCTGAATATATCAGTATATCAGTATATATCAGGCAATCACAGCAAAAGAAAAGGTATAAAAAGGCATGAAACAAGGATTATGTGACCTTCCCAGTCTTCTTCCATTTAAAATTTGCTCAGTAGTCCTCCAGTATGCACACAATCTGGCCAAAAAACTAACTAAATTCATTTTTTTCAATGTGCAGCCATCAAGACTATACTCTGGTATCAAAATCCTAGAGATGTTTTAACAGAGAAATACACTTTGTCAGTGCTATTTGGCAATTAGAGAAAACCAGAGTGCTGCATTTTTCGCTTCTAGTTGTTTTCACTATTTATTTTTACAATTATTCTTACCCAGCTGTTACTTTTTAATCTGGACCTGGGTTTTTTTGCATTTTAGAATTTTTTCAAAAAGTTACTGCCTCTAGACCTATAATTAAGCAAAACAGCCAAGTCGAGAACTGATATAAAAGTAAACAGTTCTGAAATATCAGTGACTGTAGCTTACGATAGACAAAAGTACTTCATACTTTAGTCCGTCTGTCACTTTAATTGATAAGTACTAGGTCCTATTTCAAAAATTCAGTGAAATGAATAACACACAGTTACTCTGACCTTGCAAAATTAATATCAATGCCCTGAAGACACACTAAAAACATATAAGGAAATAGAACTTTTTTCTCTGTTTTAGACAACATTTCATTCAATGGAAAAAGCCAAGGAACACATTTTTCCAGATGATTTAAGATGTAGTATGCTGATTCTTGTCTTCCAATAGCAACAATTAAAATAGCTTGCTTGTGTAATCAGAGTGCAGACATTATTTTCACTATTAGTCCATCCATCTCTAACAGCAGTAGTTGCTAAAAAAGTGCAGTTCTTTTGGAACACAAAAGCATTTGATTTTTCAGGATTTGTGCTGGGATTTTTTTCCCCCCTTTTTGCCTCAAAACCTACTATCATAATGGCAATTAATGATAAGCCCACACAAGAAAGTTCAGCTCAGAACTCAATATGTAAGACTCCAAACTTGAAAGTGCTTTTATGCTGCATTCTTCTCAGAATGTTTTAAGGAAACAGGGTCTGACAAGTTATGACATCTTGCGTTGTCAGTCAAAGCTTCCCTAAAAGTCAGAAATGTGCTCAGGTTTAATTTTTCAGTTTGCAGCTTTTTATCAACAGTGCTGTTTAGAAACAATTACTGAACAAATCATTAAAAAAAAGTTTGAACACAAATGAAGGCTTTCCTCAATTAAAAAGTGCTCTGCAGGTTCTAGATCTGTGTTTGATTCTCTCAGCTTAATTCTACTAGTCCTTTGCCAAATAAATAAATAAGTATGAATCTCAATAAATATGAATCTCTTCTTTCTCTGTGATGCAGAGAAACACAATTGTATTGCTTTAGTGCAGGAGGCTTCATTCATGCTCAAAGAATGAATGCTGCTGCTGCTCAGATGAATAAACAGATGAGAGTCATTTCAGCCCATGCTCCAGCAGGAAAAGGGGAAGGGGATCCTCACCAAAGTAAAAAATGCAGAAATAATAAAAAAATATATATTTTTTTCAGTTTTTCAGTTTTTCAGTAGAAAGATATAAAAGGAATTTTTTAGATTGATGATAGGAACCTTAGGGAATGGGGCTGAACCTCTGTGCAGAAGATCAGAGGAACTCCCCTAAACACTCATGCAGCAGTTGTATTGTCCTACTGTGGCAGAGGGGTGTGTGTAACAGTTGAACCAGGCTGGATCTTACTGGCAGGTGGCCATTATTCAAAATCATTGTTTACCAGTATGTACAACTCACCAGCCTAAGGTTTTTACCCATGTTATCCAGCTTTATTGTGTGGTTAATGCTGGTTGATACTCAGTTCTTCAGTTCTTGGTCGCTCATAATGTCTAAGGGGGCCATGGAGAGGCAGAACTGTCCTGGGGGGGGCTACTCTACACTGCAACTGCCTGGCCCCAGAAATTCAGAAAGACATAATGTTAAGGAAACTCTTCTTTCCCTCCTGTTGTAGGCACAGCAGTCCCATGGACCTGAGCCAGTGTTTCTGGAGGTATCAGTATTGTACCAGTGATTGTGTTTCTTTTGAGGGCACCTCAGACCCACAATTGCAACTGAAATCAGCTCTACCTTTAGCTTTCACCTCCTGAATGAACTAGCTCTCTTGGGCTTTTCTAATTTTCTTGGTACCTTTATGTAAAGAATGCCTTTCAGATTGCACTACATACATCTGAGCATATTTTTTTATGGAAAGAATGCCTTTTAGACTGCATTAAATACATCTGAGAAATTTTCTACTTGTTCCTAAAGCAGGAAAATGCATCAGTTGATGCAGCTCCCATTCCAAATGCTGCCCCATCTCTTCATTTTGTCAAAAAGATTTATTAAGGAGAGCAGAGGTCATGCACATTGCAAATGTGCTTCTGCTAAAGCGGCGTATTCCTGGAGGAATAAACACAGACAGTGTTGAATTACTTTGTCATCATTAGAAATTGTCAGAGTCCCATAATGTTTGGGAGAGCAGACAGGTTAGCAACTGCACAGACCAGAAAATTAATGCTCACACTGAAAAATACACTGCACTCCTTAGTCTAGTGCACACAGCTTTCCTCAGCTGGTAGTACAGAGTGAGCTGGGCTGCAGAGAAGGAGTACAGGTTTGAGCTGCTTCAGTGGCTAATGTGGGAGGTTTGCTGGAAAAAAACTCTCCTTGGTGAGATAATTTCTCAGTGAATGCCTAAGGAACTTCTTATCTTTTGAGAAAAACTGCTAACTATTATAAATAATTTTCCAGAAAGTTAGGAAAATGGTCTTGTAAGTATTAATGTCCCATTTCAGGGCTCCAAAGAAAAGTTTCTATGCTTCGCTATTTTTGAATGTGAAAGTGGGATGTGGTAATCACAGCCCTTTTTAAAAAAGTGTGAAGAGAAATCATTCATTTGATAAATACCTATCGAAGAAATGCTAGTATGTTCTTGTTGCTTCTTCCTTATCTGTAAAGATGTTAGTTTGAAATATTAGCTTAAAAAGTTTGCTTTGCTATTGTAAGATTCATAACCAAAAGTTTTTTGCTTATCCACTGCCTTCCTAATATTCTGTCAGGGTGGACAATCTTGAGGCAGTGATGATTGCTGGGGACATGACTGCACTGCTCCACGGATGATCTGGCTTCTTTTCTTCTCTGAAAAATGTATTTAACACAGTAACACATTGCTGCCACACACTGTAATTAGTAGCAAAGCTGAAACTTTTTAATGGGCAACTTCAGACTGTGGTTAAAAACCCCCTTAATTTAAAAAATAACCCTTCCCAGATTCTAGACTGAAATAATTCATTCTGGGTGCTGTTTTACTGATCTTCATCAATAATCTAGACAAGAGAGTTTCATTTATGATTGGTACCTCACAGCCCAAACACTTGCAGGTGTGTCTGCCTCTGAGTCTTCCTTTGCTGGTCAGACACAGTTCCAAACTCCTAATTTAACAGTGTCCATTAAGATTGCAGTAATCCTCTGTCACTCTTCACTGCTCACATCTCCCTTTGAAAGATACAGTATTCACATTTTATTCCAGGACAGAAACCCTTTCCCTTCTCCTTTCTTGTCTATTTTCCATTAGCGAGAGGTGGAGGGCGTTTGACTGTTCAGGGCTTGTGAAGCACAGCCCCTTGGTCCTTTCAGTGTCCCTGTGTGGATAACAACATTTCAGTCTCTGTCTCCAAAGCAACTGAATTTTAATTGATCCAAGTGCTATATCCATGCACAAGGTAAGAAAAATGCCTTGCTGAGGCTATGTCTTCAGTCACCCTGGTACAAAGAGATCTCCTTCGTCAGGTTTGCCATGAGCCATCACAAATGTTTATGGACTCTAGGGGTTTTACTCACTAGCTAGTAAAATAATTTTTTTAGGATAAACAATTTCATTTTTGAGAAACCTAATGTTCAGCTACAACTGTTTCTGATACAATTTCCTCTCAGTAAAAATTGAGGTATTTAATTTTATTTTGCTAGAATCAAAACTTTCTCCTATATTTTTGGAATATATTCATTGGGGGTGGGAAAAGATGCAAAAACACCACAAAAAAATAGATTCTTCACAGTTTGCAATAATATAATATGTAAGATAAAACAGAATACCATGCTGCTATACAACCAAATTTACATTTCTGTCCCTTTAGAACTTCTCAAAGATTTTGGGATTTGGGCACCAGCATAATTTCCATCTATCCATGAGGTGAAATTTCATACCTTTTTCTTGAATTATTCCTGGAAATAAGTTTGTTCAGTTCCATATCAAACTTCTGAGAAAAGGTATTAGTGCTCAAGTCTTAATCACTCAGAATATTGCAAGTAATTAATTGTGTCAATAATTCTGTAATCTTTAAAATGTATATATATATATACAGTAGAGATGAAGTAACTGAACCTTATCTGTAAGTCTCTGCTACCAGCTCTGCAGTTTTCTTTAGCCTCACAGAACGGTGTTGTCTTGAAAAAGCCCAAAGGGAAGATATCCATTAATTTTTAGTATTTTCATAGTTCTTGGGGAGCTTATGGAGATATAGCATGCAAGGACCCTCTGAGGCCAACTATTCTGATAATGTCTGTCTGAGAATTTAGTGGATTTCATGATTCCTTGAATAACTAGAGCACCATCATGAAAATGAACACAGGTAGAGCTGAGCCCATCCTTGCCAGATGCTAGGACGAGAAAAGGAAATTGGAACCATGTGACCATTTAATAGGATAGGATATATTGCAAGAGGGAAAAAACATACTAGAACTACTAACATAGAAAACTATGTATTTTGATAGTTTCTTGAAAATTTCTTTGTCCTAGAATCTGCCGGAACTCTCCTGAGGTTTGTTCCTATCAATGCGCTGATTCAAAATAACAAAGAATGCAGCATTAAAAACATTTGTCTCATAGGAACAAGCTTGTTAGAGCATGAGGCAGCTTTCTGGTGTACATTTTTCATGTCCTGCTACAAAAAGATCAAAACATTGTGAAGGATTTGTATTCAGTTGAGAAATGCTAAAAATGCCACTTCTAGCATAAGACTAGAAATACTTTTGATACTGTATCTACTGCACATCTAAAACTGTCAGGCTGCAATGAAATTTGTCACCTATATTTTACACTTTTATTAAGTGAGAATGTGAAAATTGACCTCTAGTAACACCAAGTTTGACAATTCTTGTACGTATAAGTATTACCAGAATGATTTCATAAACCAAGGCTGTCAAACACATCCTGTTGTAATCTTTTGGGAGCCAGAATGCTACACTGTATTTTTTTAAGGCATTTTTACTCTCTTACCATGTTCTCTCAGACCATATTAAATCATTTGCAGTGAATTACTTTGTTAGGCAGAAAAGCTTGTCAATGCTGAAACTAAGAATTGCTCTGTCAAGTTAGAGGTGCAAGAATATCTAATTTGTAATTAAATCCATGTATCCTTTGAAATGAAGTAGCTGATCTAAAAGCAACCAAAGCGAAATGTTTAAAAGCACAAGAGACAAGTGATACCCTGCCTGGTTAGCTGCTAACTTCAAAAGCCATAAAAACATGGCTCAGGCTTGTGCATGAAATTCTACAGTTTGTTTTGTTTTTTTTTTTCCCATTTCATATCCCTGCACAGTCTGTGCCTTGGCAACACCTGCACTGGTGGTTGTTGTTTGCCCAACTCTGCCTTGACAGCCTGGGCTGAACCCTCTGTTTAAAACTGGGCATATGCCAGAGAGCAAAGCTTAGCTGAGGCTTTCACATGCATACCTTACACCAGAACACCTTGTAAATATTGAAAAGAGTGATTTGGGGTTTTCTGCTCTATTCCTAATACATTTGGGAAGGCACAGAAAAGCATCTAGATGTTGATGGAAATCTTGTTACACTCACTGAAAATACGGAATTCTCCCTGAGAATTGCAAGTAAAAAGAACTTTCCTTGGTATGCTAATATAAATGCTGGATGATTCTTAAGAAAATATGCAATTTAATGCAAGACATTTTCCCTAGACTCTCTTATCAGAAAAAATGATGTTAGTTAGGTGAAAAAGGAAATTAAATAAGAGGAGGTGGGAATGGAACCCCACAGTAAGCAGGACATTACTGGGTACCAGCTGCCGTTAATGGAAAGCAACATGCAGCATTGCATTACACCTGAACCATGTACTTCATGGGAGAAGGGGAGAGCAGTGGGAGACAAGCCACAGGCCACTGCACTTGCAGCTCACTCACTCTCTCACTTGTTTAGTTTTACAGTTTTTATCTTGAATGGGAGCTCTGTATTTTAAGAGCTGCATAACAATGTATAACTAACCTGAAAAATGGGTATAACTCCAGCTCAGACCTTTAGGAGCTAAAGTTATTGCTTGCACTGTGAGGAGAAATGATTATGTGAATTACCAAATCTCTTCAAAGGGCTACTCTTTCACATGACAAGCCATGGAGACAATTTCCAACCTGGCTCCCAAATCCGGCAGCGCTGCACTCAGCTTGGGGGAAGGGCTGCTCTGTCAGAACTCTTGGTGAACATCTCCATCTCTCATTAAATGGAGGGTGATATTACTATCCTTCTGGTGTGTTTTCAGAGCTCTACTGAGAAACAGAAATGCCTTCATCTCCCTTCCTTTTAGGGAGTTTTCCTGTGAATGCTGATACCCCACGTAGGCTCACCTATTTTATACCAGCCAGACTCTGCTGCTTGAATGACATTTTTGCCTGACCTTGGTGTGCTTTCTGGAGCTAAGCTCAGCTGATGTGAGCTCATTAGCAATACTTTCTGTATTCCCCAAATTCCTCTCAGTACTGATGTTACCTTTTTGAGAGTGTGCTATGATCCTTTCCATTTCGGTCCTGCACATGACATGGCAATTAATCGTCCTCCTTGTGCTGAAACTTCTTGTTATACAGATCTTCTGGCAATTGCATTATCTCTGCAGTGTTTCACAAGATACCATATCAGATTTGAGCCCAACAGCTGCAGCATTGATGAACACTGAACCAGGGCATTTCAGTCAGGGACTGACAGACTGTTCTGCCTGCAGTAGTTCAAAAACAAGTGCATTCAGGTTTGTCTTTCTAAGCTGCTTTGATGCTGACACCTATGAATTTGTGTTCCTCTTGTTAACATGTCCTATAAACTCTTACTGTATCTTTACTTCTTGTTTTAAAATGATCAGAAACTCTATGCAGTTTGATAACGTGAAATGTGCCAGTTGTGCTGAAATGAAATTTTGCTTTGATTCAAACAGTTCCCTCTGTTAATTTTCATATGGTGTTTTGGAGGTGTCAGTTAGGTTTATTTAGTTTTATTTGTTTAAGCTGTGTGTAATACTTGCTGTGCTTGGCCACATGTGTAAGTTCAGAGTAACAGTTGTAAAATCAATGGGATTATACCTTAGATTCAGTTAGTTATAAGAGAAAGAGTAAATGCAGCTTCAAGATTGAGCCTTTAATCACATTGACATTCAGTGGATTTGTCTCTTTATATCAAGTCCTGCATTTCTGTAATGGGTATTAATAAACAATTAATGTAACAGTTATATAAGCAGATGCCCATAACAATTGAAAATAATAATCAGAGAATAAAAAAAAATCTTCTTTTAACAAGAATATTTACTTACTGCACAACTAAGCTTCCACAAGATTTTGCTCACATGTCTTCTAACGGAACTCTATATTTATATGTCAGAATTAGAATATGGTCAACAGTTTTAAAATTTATGGAAAAGAGAAAAAGTTTAAATAAAAACACCACAACTCACAGGAACTGCACAGTGCAGATACAAACAGTTTATCCAGCAGATGGTATTCAGTGACAGTGGGCAGATGCAAGGAGCTGTGATTTTAAGTTTATCTATTTTTGAGCACAAGCTCAAAAGTTGTTGAGTTGTAGTAAGAGATCATCCATTCAAAATGATGTTTCTACCATTTCCAAAGGATGGAGAACTTTTCCCACTGGCAGACAGAGTGTGTTGGTGTGCACCAATAAAGAAAACTCAGGAATAGTGCTCTGAAAGAGACATTGCATCCAATGATTGCTTTCCAGCAATAGTATTTTACCCCTAAGAGATGAAGGAAGTACTTTGACCATGCACATACACTGTGCTTTGTCTGATCTGCTCTGGAGAAGTCCTTTCTTCAGCTGCTCATGTTCCTTTGAGCATCTGCCCCTGCATCCCACAGCAGATGAGGGGCAGATCATTTGTATTCTCCCGTGCTCTCTGAGACAATTATCCACAGGTTGTGCCTCAAGAAGTCAAGTGGAGTCTTACCCCACTGGTTAATGAAAGTTGTAAGGTCCTTTACCTCTCTTTGTCTGAAAAAGAATTAACAACCCTGGAGAGGCTGAAAATTTAATTTTGGAATCCTTGGAGTGAAATAGGAAGATCTGGGGTGGGGTTTGCGGGTAGATGTTTATTACCTTGTCCTTGCCAGAAAAGCTAAAGGATAATCTTTCTGGGCACTATTAGTGGTTGAGGTGAACTGAATTTATGGCTGTTAGTCACTTGCTTATTTTGGAAGAGTATTTGAACTCATATATATTGGAATAGAGTCCAAGACAACACTTCTGGCATTTAAATCTCGTAATGAATCACAAGTTGAGGATATGATTCAATATCTTAAATTGCATTATCAGATTTGTGACTCACAGTTAATGACACCAAGTCTGGCAGTGTTCTGAATGATACCTTCAAGAGCAACAATTTTTGATCATTTTTCTTATTGTCATGAGGTCAAGGTGGGGTGCACTTGGGTCACAGTGCTGTGTTATTGCAGCATAACCAACGTGTTGCAAGGGAAGTGCAACACTGCAAAAAAACTTGCAAAGAGCTGTTGTCCTAACTTTTACCAGCTGCTCCAAACTATTGCAGGAGTTTCAAAATTAAATACCCTCAAAATATACCATGTGTGCTACACTGTATATGTACAATTTTAGATAATATTAAAAAGGCGTTTGATCCCTCTGTCTCTTCTACTTCTCATGGTACCTATCAGAAGAGAGGCAACATTTCAAGCTGTCCTACTCTTTGCACCAGCATCTTGATATAGGTATCCTTCCTTGCTAGGCTGACTTATGTCCCTACACGTTCCAACGTTGTGTGACTGGCAGGAACTGCAAGACAGACCAAATGACAATGCCTCAGCTCTGTGCTGCACAGGCAGCAATGATTGCACTAGCAGCAAGGCACTGGCGATACAAGCTTCTTAAAGCAGAGCTTTTTAACAGGAAGAAGAAATTAAAACCAAGAACAATGGGATTTTGAAGCAAG
Source organism: Neopelma chrysocephalum (assembly GCF_003984885.1). Taxonomy (NCBI): domain Eukaryota; kingdom Metazoa; phylum Chordata; class Aves; order Passeriformes; family Pipridae; genus Neopelma; species Neopelma chrysocephalum. Next base: position 3,793,694 of record NW_020897730.1, read on the forward strand.
AAGATTAATGAATAATCAGCTGCAAGTGTGGGTACTCAGAATACACCTTTGGACAAACCTCAGGCCAAGAGGAAGAAAATAAGTGAACTATATAGCCAAATTAAAGAACTCTTTGAGTTAGCTTTACAGTTCTCTTGCCAATTTGAGAGGAATTACACTATACCCAGTGGTATCAAAGGCTGTGCTGAGGTCCAACCAACAGCAAATACTCATTCCCTAGTTCTAGTTGCATATTTAGTTATCTTTACAACACTAACCACAGGAATGATTCCCTGGTCTCTCCAAGGACTACTCCACATTAAAACCATAAAGGATAGTGTAAGTCAGGCATTGTAGAAAATGTCTGTGAAAGAATACGAACAGAAAGATACCCTAAGCAGCCCTTCTCATGACTTTGTCTACAGATGCTGACAAAGTCATACACGTTGCTTTGCTGCAAGAAAGTATCTGGGATCTTAAGGTCACAATTTGGGTAACATCATTCAGCAGAAGACAATGTGCTTCTAAACCTCCTTCTATGATTCACACAGTGAATAGTGCCACCCACATCTGATCTGTGTTTGGCTGAACTGCCAAAACATTAAAGTCTGTGAAGAAAGCATCCTACTGAATTTAAAGTGGGTGTCTGCTTTGAGAGAGCACGTTCTTAGGACAAACACTCCAAGCTGGGGGAAGCCTTGGATAACTCAAAGTCTGGAGTGGCTAGTTATGGTGGGAATTAAATAATTTACTACTTTCTGACTCCTGGTAAATACTAAAGTGCACAAAGCTAGTGTGTGCCATAGCAGAGGAGATGCAAACCGGGAAATTGTCCACCTCATAATTTATTGTTTCAAGAGAAAGTCTGTTCTTTTAAGATGCAACAGACCTAAGTGCTGAGCAAGCAAAGCATGAACACAGCTCATGGATGGTAGATTTAGTGTGTTTTCTGATTACTTAGCTGCTGGATTTTCTCATGAGTATCCTTGTGCTTTCCTTCCATATGGCCAGTGTGGCTCAGTCATAATAACATTCCTCCTTCATCCATAATAATATCTTCCTTCCAATCCTTCCTCCTTACCAGAGGTTTGGTGGCAGTTAAGCTTCCCAATGCAAGAGGGCTGTTGCTATCCACACTGATCAAATATTGGCTCACAATTTCCATGGAATCCTCCAGCTTCATGGACCCATGTGTTATCTTTATGATTGTAAATGCAACATGGCAGGAACTCCCAATTTCTGTTCACAACCAAGAAACTAAAATCATTGTCCAGGAAATGGCTCCTAAGCATAGTAGTAACAAAACTACAAATGCTCATGCAAATGTAGTAACATTAGGAACATCTTGAAGAGCCCTGAAAAATCTTGAAGAGGCTGATCAACATCCTGAAGGATAAACCTTTTTTTGTAGACAAGCATGAGCAAATTGTATCTATGCCTCAAGTTGGCAGGAGGTTGGATACAACAGGTAATTAAGATACACTACTAGATTCTCAGTTTTTATGCCAGAAATTGTTCTCATTTCTTTCTGCTGTATTGTAATCCCCTTACTGATGCTCAGGTAACACAGTTTCTGTGTTTTGGGTGTGTTACAGCCTTAGTGTAAAGAAAGACGTTTAGCCTCATCATCTAACAAAATGTCTTACTTTGTCTAGGCTGGATAAAACTAGTTAAAACCCAAACAAGAGCTGCCACATGTTCAGTGCTTTCTCTTCACCGAAGTGGTGCTCATTTTTCAGAAGCAAATAGAACAGATGGGCTTGGTGGCAGGCTGACTCGGATACACACTTTGAAACCTGTGCATCTGTCATGAGTGGAATTTATTGGTTTTGTACAGACAATCATTTTGGATTTACACAAATCTAAACTTTTAATTTGACCTGTTCAGTCATAGTAGCCAATTAGTATGGTTATTGTGGGTCTGAGATTTTTTTATTAAAAGGAACCCTTTTGCTATTGACACCAGTAGTAATGGTGAAAATCTAGAACTGACAAACTTTAGTTGGAAAAATCCCATGTATACACTAGGATTCTCTTACATCCCAGCATCCCAGGTCTGGCACATGTTTTTTCTTTCAACGTTCATTCTCCCATTCCTAAAATGATCTGCCAGTCAATCTCACTTCTTTACTTGAACCCTTCTAATGGCAACTGTCTGAATTAATGCTTGTCTTCAGAGTAACAGCAATTAAAAAAACCCCAACACCCAAACACTGCATGATAGACCTAATACCAACCTCCACTCCACTCCCCCCCTTCCCCAGGTAATTTGTTTTAGTTTTTGCCTACTTTATTCCAAGAGAAAGAATGTTTTCCTTTCAGGAGAGATAAAATAAAGAGTATTAAAAAGCAGTGTCACTAGACCACTAAAGGAGAGCAAGGATATTCTCTCATCTCCACTTGAAGATCAAGTCTCTGACAGTAAGGTCTGATGTGGGACTAGCAGTGGTATTTCTGTGCTGGCTTTTCCATCATGTTTAGTTGCCATCACTGAGATGCAAACACACCTTTTCAACATACTTTCCCTCTGAAGAGCTTAAAGCTGTCCTGTAACATTTTATTTACCATCACACTGGTGTTGTGCATGAGTCTAATCTCTCATTAAGATACATTATATGAAAAGGAAATGGAAAAGAGAAAAGCACAAGAACAGCAAGAGATTTATTCCCACAGACTTTGCAGTTTTTCTAACTACTGTCCCAACCTGCCCCCAGGGAGCTCCAGGGAACATGATGCATCCATTGCTGTTGCTCTTTTGACCTCTGACACTGATCTGTTGCCCAATAAAATATCTCTCAAAGGATGGCGTGGTGTCACAGCTGGTTTAGAACCCGAGAAAACCAGCTCTTTGCATAAACAGGCTCCATCTTCCCTTTGTCCTTTTAAGAAATGTACCAAAGGATATATTTTTATGGTATTATCCGCAAGTCAGTGCCCTCCACTTTATGCAAAGCACAATACAGAGGGTCATTAACACAACTGAAGGATGTCACATAATATATATCCTCTGCTCTGCCACCTATTATATGCATGTTTGTACTTGACTGAGTAGATTAGGTAAAGTACAATAATTTATAAAGAAAGAATGTAATACAAAGAAACTTATTTTCTTTTGTAGTTTCTCTGTTCTTCTCTCTGTCATGGATCTACTCCCTCCTACTGCAGTGAAAAGGGTACATTAAAATTAATATTCTAAGCTGGGATTTTCAAAGCAGACTATGGCAGTGAAGTGTCCAAAAGCCACTGACATTCAATGCAAGCTAAGTCTTTAACCTCTTTGAAAATTCTTAGCCAAAATCCATTAGTGCATACTTCAAAGAGATAATATTCACAATTCCAGGAGTAATTTTCCTAACAGCCTTTCATTCTCATTTCTGACAGGCCCTTCCCCCCTAGATCCAAGCCCCCTGTTGAGGTACAAAACCAAATTGCTTCCACACTCTTTGTAATTCAGACCTCAGCTTTAGCTCTGATTCTTTTAGGCATTTGTTTTTATATTTAATGACACACAACAATCTCTGTGTAGAAGAGACAAAATGCAACTCTACAATATTGGCTTTCTATCTTTATCTTGTCTCATCTGTCATTATGCCTCTTACAAATGGGTGTAGCTGGTGCTTTATAATCAGGAACCAGTTCATCCAGGTATTTTGACTCCTTACCATGAGAAGTGAATTCACATATTGTGTCTTTTGTTAATGGTCACTTCTCATATTTTGGCAAGTATTGACCCATCCCCACCAGTCTGCATCCCACTTTGTCAGCCTTTCCTTCTAAAACACAGTGCTGCAGCAGTTGTGGCTTGTCACATTTTTTACTTCAGTCATTTATACTAATTTTTCTCCCCCCACCCTCCCAATCATAGCACAAGAAGACTTCATTGATTAAATGAATCAGGTACAGAAGATGTGATCTGACCTGAATTTTTGCAATTAGCGATTCAAATAACCTATCTGAAGGCAGGTTTTAATTGCATTGGAAGTCAAAGGATGCTGTAGTAGCAAACCCTTACGGAGAATCTGCTGCACTATATTGACACCTTGTGGTTGGTTCTTCATAATGCAAAGTATTCACTCAGACTAGTGGGAATAAGAGGGAGTAAAATGTAAAACTTGTGGGGAAAATATTTCCATTTCAAGTTCTCACAGTGAATGGGAGCTTGAGAAAGGGTGTCTAGATCAAGCTCCATTTTAAATCTTAGTCAGATCCCTGTCCAAATTCAAGCCTATAAGTACTTCAGTGCTGAACATAGGGCCAAGACCTACACATTTCCCATTTTCTCCACAGTTCAGATCTCTATGGGATCCAGCCTTGAAATGTGTGTCCTGAGTGTACCTCACACTGCCCATCTCCTGCTGACATGTTGTACTTCAGCATTCATGCTAAAAACAGCAGGATAAAGAACTAACAGCTCTTGCTGCAACCATACCTGCTGCCAAAATAGAATGAAATTAAAATTATATTTGCAGAAGGAAATGCAAACTTTAAAGTATGTGTGTGAAATAACGTTGTGGAAAGGTCAAACGGAATGAAGATGCTGCGTGTGAGCAGTCTTTTTACTGCCTACCCGATGGAGAGGAAATGGCACAATGCAGGAAGCCTATTTAGAACAGGCAGATGGGCTGTGACATAAACCCGAGACAGCTCATCTGCTCAGTGTGTAATCATTGTGTTTGAAACCATTTTCATACAACCTTCCTGAGTAACCACATAGGAAAGGAACTGCTGAAATGCTAATCGAGGGAAGGATTTGAAAAGGATTCGGATAAATCAGTTACAAACAGTGCTCTGGCCAGCAGTCAGTGAATCACTGAGCAACATGGTGATTTCTCAGGAAGACTAACTCTGTCATATGAGCCTTTTAGGCAAATAATCAAATAGCAATGCTAAACCTCACAAATAAATTACCCTTCTGCAAAGACCATAGAATCTGCTTTGGTTCATTCCCTTACAAAGCTGGAGAATCCCTGTATCAGTCAATGCCATCACATGAAACTCTGAAATTAATTATTTCAGTGAATAACCATACTTGAAGCATGATTTTAGCCTTCTGTGAGCAAATACACTTCCACGAAATAAGGGCTACTTATCAAGTTTTTAAGAATGAGGGAACTGGGCATCAGGGAGTCCCCCCTTTCTCCTGCTTATTTTCTCCTCAGAATAAGAGGAGGCTGCTTGTGGGCCCTGCTGCTGCCCTGGCAGATGCATCAGAGTAAGCCACAACTTGAAAAGGCATTCACACCAGGAGCTGGGGTGGTGCTCTGGTGTCTGTGGGGACCCTGGACAGATCTCAGATGCCTTTGGGCAAAAATGGCTGAGTTGCAAGGCTGACTGCACTGATGGCAGGGGCTCGCTGGGTTGTGGAGGTATCTAAAGAAGTAGGGCAGGAGGAGAGAAGATATATAGGGGGTTTTATGCACACACTGGGGCCTCTCAAGTCTGGAAGAGGAGATTGTGTCAAAGCCTCCACAGTCCTCCACATATACAACACTATCCAGCACACTCCCAGTTCCAAAGTCAAGGATGTGAAATGGCAGTGGAGGAGGGTGGGAAGGATGCCTGGACTGACCTGGTCTGCGCCCATTTCTGTCTCCATTCAGAGCTCTACAATAATTGTTTTGAGGTCTAGACTGTTTAAGGGTTATTAATTTCCTGTGTCAGTTTAATTTTATTAATTAAGAAAAAGAGCATGGTTCCTGATGGTCTTTTGACCACATGGGATTCTCTAGTGACACAACTCCAGCAGGATGTGGGTAGGAATGGGATGATCCATAGCTCTGCCTGTGGAAGAGCTTCCAGAAAAGTGAAGATCTGCTGGGTAAACCCTTCCCTTCACCATGGATCTCAGCCAAGTAATCTCAGCTTAATGACAGTCATTAACATTAAACAACCTGCAAAATTTTGTTAGTTCAAAGTCCAGTAGAGTTAAATGATGATTCTTTGAAAAAAATTACAGTAATCTATTCATTGTCATGGAACTAGATACAATTAAAGAAATTCCTTCAAAAAAACTCAATTATATATATTTTTGTTCTAAACTGTTTTCTTTAAGGATTCCTTAAGTAAGCAGTAATTACAGACCACAAAACTGTAGCTTAATGCAATAATAAGTATACATGATGTGGCCATGCAAGGAGTTAGTGGAGAGAAAACCCCAGTCTTTGAGGAGAGGTATAAAGGCAGCATGTCCTAAACATAACCTGAAACCTTGTGTCAATACTGTTGGATGTAAATTGATTGTGAACTTCTCTCACGTCTCCATACGCTCTTATACCCAGTATTCATAAAAGGCAGCTCTCCAAAACTTATGTGAAGACATTACATATCTCAGCCACAGGATTCTTTTCTACTCTTACATAGGAGTGATATGTACAACCTGCTGCATTGAATATCAACCGAGAGCTGTGGCCATTCCATATGTTCTTTGCATTAAAAGTAGCTTTCTGTCTTAGCAAGTTCTTCAATATTTAGAATTAATTTTGCAACTTACACAGCCCTCTTCACCATGGCACACCATTCCCAGCAGCCAGTTTGCATAAATGCATAGTGTTTTGGAGACTGAGGTAAATTCACTAACTTACATGTGAGGTGTTCTATGCCTATGGTCCTCAGGGTCCATGATATTTTCCAGGGATTTTAATTTTTAAATTTACTGAACCAGAGCAACCAAGAAACATGTCCTAGGCCACATAGAAAGTCTCTGGCAGGAAATTGAAACAGATATCAAGGTAATGCTCTAAACACAACCAAAGTTTCCTTTTTCTTTCTTATTCTTCCCTAAAAAAACCCATTAAATCTCTTCACTCCCTTTTAAATCCCTGCATTTATACCCTTTAGAATCCTGCCCAAACCCCTTGTGCCTATCAAATATTCTCACATCCCTTCTGCTTTGCTCTTCAGGTAACTACTGAGCACAGCAGCTGCCTGGATGATAGCCATCAACCCAACCCTCTCTGCTCTGTGGTTTACATAGCTCTTGCAATGAGTACATACTCACTCATGAAAATGATAACAGATGTGAGAAAAATTACAGCTTCACCACCTGTTGCTAGTGTAATGGATTTAATTACTGGCAGACAGCTTGAATTATTTTGAGGTCTTTTATGAAAGGAAGATTTTTTTTTTCCCTGTGGGAAATCCTTGTTGAGGACATTGTGGTTCCATGAAGGCAATTCACTACAGGGGACAACCCTGTGCCTCTGGTTCCTCACAGATTCCTCCCTGCCAGCAATTTTCCCTTGCACCATTTTCTGATGTGTTAATTATTTCTTTGCCTAATTGACCTGATGAATTTATCTCAGTTATATACTTTCAAACTGTCCATAAACTGACCACATGGTTGCTTTGCCCACCATGCTGGTATTCACCCTTATACTGACCTGCATTTTTGCTAACATCATTCACACAGAAGAGAAGGAGTGGTAAAACTCAAGCCATACTCACTCCAGGTACTTATTGCAACTGGAAAGATAAGTGTAAATACATCCTGTGTGGGCATTTTTTCATTCCAACGCTGACCTTGTCCATGAAATCGTTTCTACTCAACATCTATATGGATATCTGAAATTTTCTGTATTGCCACTAATAACTGTAAGACAATAGATTTTTAATTGAGCACTAGTATGTTTGAAGTAGATCGTATCCTCAGTATGTGCTTCAGGCTGGGAGAGTGGGAATGAATATCCTTATTTGAAGCATGATTTCTGCTAAGTGGCTGTGGAGTTCAAGAGGTTAAACTGAGCTTCTTGACTAGAGATTGACTTAGTAGTATCCATTCAGAGAAGGTAGAGGGCAAGAAAAAAAAAGGAAGCTCTTGTGCTATGCACTCTATTCACTAGTGAGAGAATTTTATCTAAGATCTGGAAGGGCTTGTAGAAAATTTTGACTGAGTCCTTCACTATCTGCATCAACTGAAAAGATCAGTGTGGGTACTCTTGGTTGCTCCCTGGTTAGGAAAAAAATAGAATAAGTCAACCCCTGTGCCCACAAGAAACACTACTTTCTACGTGTTGTAACAAAATGGTTCAAGGAGGTATCTAGTGAAAGCAGCCAACATGAGATGGACAACTGTAGGTACGTTTGCCACACTGAAAAATACCACTGTGTAAATAATTGTCTGAAGACACCACTAGAGATACACTGTCAGTTTAAAATATACCTGCTTAGCTAAGTGAGAACTGTTGGAAGAGCAGTCAGTGGCAGAAACCTGTGACTCCAGAGACAAGAAGTAAGCAAAACAAGCAACCAGCTAAAAGGCAACACTGATGGCCTCACCTCAGCAAGCAACTAAAGCAGCTAATGTACATGTCAAATCACAACATATGTGGTGTTGAATTGTTGCAAAATAAGAGCTAGAAGAAAGAGAGAAAGTAAAACCAAATGGAAGAAAAGGAATGAGAAGGCACAATGTAAGATGTAGTCTTCCTCCCATTTTTCTTTCAGTTTTTCTCTCCAATCCAAATTTTCTGCATAGAGCAGTGTATTTAATTTTCACTACCATCATTGTCAGCTACACTGGAAGGTCATTTGTGCCATCATTATCAGCATTGCCTTATTGACTGCAGTATGCAGCTCAGCTTTTGCTGGTCTTTTGCCTAGCAAGCTCTTCCCAGTTCCAATTTTTGTCATTATAGGACCATTGGTAGTTTTTTTGTATAGTTAAAAAATAAAGGAAAAAAAAAGAAAAAAGAGAGAAAGAGAAGAAAAGACATATAGAAAAAAAGAAGCTTCTTTAAATTCAGCTCTCTGCTCTTCAGGAAACTGGTCACTCCTCCTGAAAAGAGTATCGGGGGTTGCTTAGCAATAGAAAGATGGCATCCTGCCTGTCAGATGGCCTTTTTCAGATTATTTCCTAGATAAGTACAATAATTGAAGGGAAGCATCTTATGTGGCTGACTGCACTCCTGCAATGTCTAGGTTAACACAAGGAGAAATGCTATGCTTCAGCTACTTGTACTGCAGCTGATGGCATCTCTTTTCTGGGGAACTAAAACACAACAATACATGATAATTCTTTACCTGGCATCACCTCCAGCTAACATTATTTAAAAAATATTATTTTTAATCCTGTAAAGACATATTTAGGAATGGCTGTCATCTCTCCAGACATAAAAGTACATAAAATAAATGTTTCACTAATGATCAGGAATGAAAGTTACTGCTCCTCATAAAAGAGGTTATTAAAAGTCTAATTTCTATAAGCAAGTGCATATTATGTTACAAAAAGATTAAAATGGCAAGACCTACATGAGAGCACCCGTGTCTGTATGTGTGTTTAGGAATTTTTATAATTTTAAGTTGTGCATGCTCATCATTTTGCTGTCACTGTTACAGCCGCCTTAATTTTACTTATTTTTAACTCGTTATCACAGGGAAAGAGAAAAAAAAGCCTGTTACTCCTTAGACCTGCGTTTCTGCATGTGGCCATGCAGTGGCACAGGAGACCAGGAATCTGTAGAACCGCACAAAGCATTTGGTGATTCTGAGGCGGGACTTGGCTCTGGTGCGAGGGGTGGGAGCCTGACGAATGACTTACCCTGTACCTTGGGCTGGTGCGCGTTACCACAACAGCCGTGATGCCTGTTCGTCCTGCCCCGATGGGCTCCGGGGCTCGGACGGGCCAGCACAGCCCGGGTCCAGCAGCCCGCGGGCTGGGTGTGTGTCTTTATGGGGCGAGAGGCAGAGGGTGCGTGGCTGCCAGAGCCGCTGCCCTTCACCCCTCTTTCTTTCTTTCTCTTCGACTATACAGAGCTGATAGGCAGCATCATAGAATCATGGAATCATAGAATCAGCCGGGTTGGAAAAGACCTCTGAGATCATCAAGTCCAACCCTTGATCCACTACCACCGCGGTTACTAGACCGTGGCACTAAGTGCATCATTTCTGGTACGCTCTGCTCCAGCTCCTGTGTGAGTTATCTGCCCCCCGCTGTCGATGTACTCACTGCCGATCCCCGGCAGGGTGGGAGCTGCTCACTCAGGCAGACCTGACTGACTTGCCCGACTGAGTGCTGCTCCTGGTGTTAGTGCTTCTTGCTGGGTTAGTGGCACGCTGCGGCAGTTTTGGCAGTCCTGCAAAGCCTAATGCCTGCTCTGGGAAATGGCAGTAATTTCTCTTCTTGCCTGGGAAAGGCTCAGAGCGTCCCGTGTACTGCAGTTACGAGCTTTGCAGGTGTTACCTCCATTAACCAGGCTCTGGACTCAGAATATCCGTTTCACATGTGGTAAGGAGAGGAGGTCTACAGGTCGCCCATGGTGGTCCTTGGTACACAGTGAAACCATCCTCAGGGCAAATCTTCACTGAGTGTCAGAGGAAGGCAAAAGCTGTTTCATTCAGGTGAGGAGGGCAGTGTAATAAGGGCTGTGTCCCTCACAGACATCCTGGAGAGAGCAGCAATGCAGTGGCTGCAGCACACTAGTGCACTCACAGCGCAGCACTGGTGAGGTTCCTGTAAATACATAAATGAAAGGTAAGTCCATTTTGTACAGCCCATGCTGGGATGATCATGCTTGCTGTACTTCAAGAGATATTACACTTCATACTTGGATAATTTCTACTGCAGGAAACATTTCTTCCCTTGGCAGCTTACAGGCAGCAGGGAAAAGAGGAAGAGCCTGTGTGAGGATACTTAATGGCTTTGGCTGGGTTTTATTTCAGGCTTTAACATCTCCTCAAGGTGAATGAAACAGGTCTAATTTTAGAATTAATTTTTGATTTAGAGATTGAACTTCCTTCCCGTTTTCCTAACTCTAAGATTTAGAAGTTCAAGTCAAATTCAAAGGAAAAAAACTGAAAAGAAGCATTGAATTCTGACCCCTTTCACTATCAACATCATCCCTCCTGCCTCTTCCCTTAAGCAAAAGAAGACACACCCAGGAGTTTGTTCTGAAGGCACAGATATATCGTCTGTAGAGCGCAGTAATAAACAAGTGAGTGTCCAGGCTTTGCAGTTGTTTATTCTGGTCCAAAGACTGATAAAAGGTGTAACTACACAATCAGCTGGTTCAAATTACCCCTAATGATAACCCCAGTGCCAGGAACTTCATGCCTCTGCGATTAAACCCTTTTGCACACCATACACGTCCCGTCCTGTGGAGCCAGTCATGACTGGGCGCAGGTGAGGACACGCCGACCCTCCAGGTGGCGATACAGCCATTTTTTCCTGTACTTCTTTTTCTGAATGTTACAGAAAAGCTGTTTCGATTCTACACAGCAGGAGCTGATGATTTGAAATTTATATGTAAACATTGCCTTTCTTTACAGTATTTATTTATAGTGACAACTATTCAGTGTGTATATATAGATGTATATACATATATTCAAAACATATGTCTTTCTGTCTATACATAGATACCCACATCTACTTCTCACTGTAGCTATGCAAGCTATGTGTCTGCATTCTGCTCTGCTCTGCCTGGGCAGAACTCTGCTGCAGATGAATGAGGAAGATGTCCTGCCAGGAAGGAATGAAGAGGGATGGCAACAGTGTAATTTCTAATTAATTAATCCATCATGATTAACTTCGGACATTGAAGCAATTGTGTATAGTGTCTGCTGAGTGTCTGATCCAAAGACAGCTGCAGTCAGTATTGCAAGGGAGAACTGATCCAGACTGGGTGCTCCACTGGAGATGGTGCTCCAGTGTTCTTGCAGCAGGCACTTCTGTGGGTGCATGGGGTAGCCTCCCGTCCCTCATCCTTCTCTGTGCTGGTTTCCAGCCAGCTCCAGAGCAGGAAAACAGGTAGACAGGCTAAAGGGAAATCTAGTTGTAACAACAAACTAAAAGAAGGCCTCTCCTTGCCTCTTGCTACTTGTAAAATATAAAAGGGTGAACTGAAAGCGGGTGTAGCTCTACTAGACTCAAAGAAATATGAGCTTTAAATCAAGTTGTTCCTCTGCAGTGAATAGTCTTTCTTGGCTGTACTCACACTGAAGTGGATCAGGAATTTTTCCAATGCATTATAGATTCTACAGCAATGTAAGATACACCAACTGCAGTTTAGATTAGGAAAAATGATTGACAAAACATTATTGTTATGAGTTTACTTCTGCGTATAACCCAAAGTGGCAGAGTTAACAGCATATTTGCCTCAGGATGCCATTTGACTCTGACATGTCTTCTGGCTGACTGTCACCTCACCCACAGTGCAATAGGGTTTACATTTGCTGTTCTAAATCTTAGATTCCTGCAGACCCCTCAGAAATGTTCCGATTCACTGTCCCTGTGGCACATGCAAGTTGGTGAGCAGCCAATACAACATGAAACACTTTTGGTAGAATTTGGGGTTTTCTCTGATGAATTAATAAATTATATAGCTGACCTAATATCTTTGAATATTAGAAGTGGGGTTTTAGCTTAAACATGAAATGTAAATCAGTGGCTGAAAAAATATTCCAAAATAGCACCGTGGAAACCAGATGAAATGAGTTAATGTATAATTCAAACAGTATAGCTGGGAGCAACATTTCTATTTCAATACTATGAATGTTTCTAAATCAAAACCAGGTTCTGATGTTTGATTTCTTTTTCTTTAAGCCTATTTTTTGTTGTTGTTGGAGATATGAATGGTAATTAAAAGCAGTAGTGAATTATGAAGCTATTAAGAGCTGATATTAAAAATTAAATAATGGAAGTCTTATGTTTTATGTTACTGAGTTCCTAAGGCACATATAAAGCAAACTCACTTAGAAATTCATGCTACGTCCCTGTCAGCCATTTTATTCAATACAAACCTCATTTGCTGAATATAGCTTACCAGGTTCCAGTTAATACTCAGTCTAAAATTTAGTTTGTGGTATAGGTCAATAGAGTAACTTTTGAGAATTATATTGTTAGTAGCCTCAGGTGGAAAACTGCACTAGAGCTTGCTCAAGGTTAGCATTTTTTCCTGCAGAAGGAAAGGTGATGTATTTTGTGTGGGCTCTTCAAAGCCAGAGAGTAGCACAGTCCACTCATGCAGCCCTTTTTGGAAGCCTGAGAGGACTCATTTTCTGTTATTTATTTATAAAAAATTCAGGTGTAGCACAATGATATTTTTCTGAGGCCTTGACACTATCCATCAATAAAGAAAGATAATTTAAATTACTCAGCAGTGTGGAGACAGGGGTGATTACTGAATATCATCCCACCTTAACAGGCAAGCAGATAATTTTCTGTATACTGATACAAATGACATGGATAGTTTGTTCTTTGAAATGTCATGATGCAGAAAGAAAGAATATATTTGTTGTGGTTTGTTTGTTTTTTTTTTTTCTGGGAATCTAGAAAATCAACATAAAAACAAATGCATGTTCTCTTTTGGTTAATACTGAAACCCTAGGGGACAGGTTTATGAACTGCTGGAAAGCATTCTGCATCAGAGGCATTTAATTCATAGAGGCCTCTTTTCTCACCTTTAATGAATTACAAAAAAAAAAAATAATGTTAAACCCACTGGGACAGATGGGCTGTAGATAGACCGAAAGTGTGCAGGGACCATCATTCAACTTGCATCAAATGAACCAAAAAAACACAGGAGCAGAAAACTCTGCTTCATTACCTACAACCTTTTCCTTTTCCTGCTAAAAAAGCAACAACTCCAAAGGACTGGCTAATCAGGCATGAGTTATAAATTATCGTTGTCACAATCACTTTATTCCCTTTTCCTTCTTTACACTTTAAAAACAAAATCAGATCAGTATGCAACTAGATAACAAAATCTAGATAAGGAGATGGCTTCACAGAGAATAGGATGCATACCAATGCTGATGTTGCTGGTATTGAAACTGATTATACCTTATCAGGAATTATTGTTATAAATCTTTTTTCATGGAAGGGATATTTTATCTCGGAGTGCTGTGCAGCTAATGTTTTGAGGTTTTCATGTAAACATCTATTGAAAGGAGAAGCTACCAGGTCAAACTGCTCCTTACTGGAGAAGGGAAAGCACTGAGGTCCAGTAACAAAACTGAGGATATATACTGACCTGGGCAGGAACTTGGTGAAAATTGTAGTCAGAGAAAAATAAAAAAAAAAAAGAGAAACATGGCTTACCCCGTGCATCTGGTAGCTCACATGTTGTTCAGCTTCTGTCCCCAGGCACCTTGAGGAGGGAAAATAGGACTTGACACAGAGGAGTGGCTGGAGTTTGTAAAACAAGTATACATTTGTTGTAAAACACTGCTGCTCTTCCTTTAACAAAGCATTCGCTTGGCCATGACTGCTGTTTACCACATAAAATATAACCTTCCTGTTACTCTGTTTACCTGTTCATTGTTCTTCTCATCCAGCTCTTGTTTCACCTACAAGCAGCTTGAAGCAAGTATGACATCTTTGGATTATGTACTTTGAAAAGATCCCAGTGCTTTGAAGCCCAGGTGCCCAAAGGAAATGTTTATGCAATAATAAAATTTAGTGACAAAACACAGAAGTACAACCACAAAATGTCAAGGACAAATACAACGGCCTGAACTGTATCCTTCTGATTTTCTGGTTTTGATGGTCCTGATTGCACTGATCTCTGGGAGATGGCTTGGCTGGGACTGAGAGATGATCCAGAGCCAGTCACCAGCAGTTCAAGCTGCTGCATTAAAATCCTGCCATAGGATTTGCCTACATATATCTTTAATTATGATGTCATTGACTTCACATTGATGCAGCTTACTGGGTGCATTTGTATTGACAATTTGGAGTTGTAGCTGGTAAATGGAATCTGGGAAGTTTAAAAATAAAGCAGCAGGGAGGCAAAACATAGACAGAGGTACATTTCTTTCATATTGCATGCAATGCTTGGAATTTTAGCCCGGAGAGGCGGAGTGATCGAGTCAACAAACCTTCTTTGCATTGTCTACTAGAAGTTAAACCCGCCAAGGGGTGACCAAACCATAGCTAGAGAGGAAAAAGCAATGTTCTCATAAATTTGGTTATCTGAAAGGAGCGTGAATATTACAATAGGAATTAAAAATGCTCCAAACAAATATGTCTTTGAAGGTCTGAAGCCTGCACCAACCCTGAGGATATGTGTTATTGCTTTTATTGTTATTTCTAATAATATTACTGGAAAAGTAAACAATCCAGGATGATATTAATGAGAAACTGTAGCAGAGATTGTGGGTCCAGAGGTGTCGGTGTCTTATAGGATCTATGCTGAATATTTAAAAGGCACTAGAACTTTTTCTAAAAGCATTGATTAGATTATTATTTAATTTTGCTCACAATATCATACCTTTTTGGTTTTTTAAAGAATACTTTGTTTTCTCCTGTTAATTCACCTCATTTTCCTGTCCTCAGATCTCGTTTATTGGCAGGCTTTGCTCTAATCTAATTCCACAAAGCTGTTCTGCATCCATTCATACTCTCAATTACCTTGTGTTATGTGCCCTTCGAAGCAAAGCATCCTTGCCCACTACGACTCCACTACTGCACTTTGTTTACCTGTCACTGCCTTGGTTTATTTTCTGCTTAAAGTATCAGTTCTGCCCCTGAGCAAATCTTAATGGATTTGGTGACAGGTTGCTTCTCACCAGGCAGATGAGACCTGCAGAAGTAAAGCTTGATAACATTCCCTTGTTCTTTTCCATAGAGTCTGAGCAGAACTAAAGCACAGGGATAGAGGATCATGTGATTGCTCAAAAATCATTTCTGATTAAGCAAAATAATGAAAGTGTATTATCTTTCATTTATAAATGGAAGTTCTCTTATCCTGACTTTGTGAGCTTTGATCTCCTGCACAAGTGACTCTACTGGTGTGACTTTCAATAGCAGCAAACTGCCACTGTGCTGTAAGAGACACTGAGATTATCAGGTAGATCCTGCTGGATCGCTGGAAATGTTGTCAAATGCTGGCCACACTGTGCAAATCTTTCTAAATTGCATACAAAGTAAGTCTGACGCTACCTATGGCAACGTATTGCTGATCTGGGCTTCACTTTGAATCAACAGCTCATGTACAGGTGGTTTTGCAGGCTGCTCTCTTTAACCTAAATGTTAATAGTTATAGAATGGGAGTATTTATCATGATAATAACTCTTATGACAATTGGAAGGAGCAACAACGTTATAAATAAGACAGCTTCCATGGTTAAGTGGACAGATTTTACAATCCTTATTCAGTCAAATCTTTCAAACTGGTGAGTAAACATATTCCATGAGAAAACCTAGCTGAGGAAGCATTGCAAAGGTAGGTCAAGCAGCTCCGCTCTGAAGGGTACTTCATGATGAAGAGCATTGTAGGAACTCTTCTTAAAAAGTTATAATTGTCTAGATGTGAGTTCATCAGCTATTGCTTTTTTTTCTTTTCTTTTTATATTATAGCTACAGATATAGATATCTAATATCCAATGGTAGTCCAAAAATCACTGAAAGTATAATTTTTAAATGTAAAAGTTGTAGAACTTATTCATATGTAGTAAAGTCTAACTCAAATATAATTCACGGTTGTTTTGTTGTGCGGAGATGACCATTAAAATAACGTGTATGTCATCGACAGCTGAGTTCGTAAAATGCAGTGAGGGACAGAAAAGAAAATTAATTTCTAGAAGTTTGGAAGTGACTTGTGCTCTGCTTGCCTCCTGAGATTTTCAGGTTCTGAAAGTGCTGGATTAACACCCAGGGGGTCCTGTCTTCCCCTTAGTGGAAATGCTTCAGTGACATTTTATGTTCCCTTTGGAAAATCTGACACACGGACATCTTTGAGAATACTATCTCTGAAAATATAGAAAACACTATTTAGCTATTAAGTACTTTATGAGGATTAATAATCCAGTTAATAAAAGTACTGATGACAATTTCCTGTCAGACAGGACATTTTAATCCTCCGTATGAATCCCCTGTGGTTAGATGGCTGGCTGTGCTAAGCATGAATTCCAACAGAATTCACTCACAGCACTTGGTATTATCAGGTGTAGTATGTTCTTGTTAGAATTTATGGGACCTGTGTGATAGGACTGCTGTACAAACTGCCATGCTGAGACAAAGAAAAACAAACCTCCTTAAAGAAAAATAAAATAACAGATCTTCCCTAGGGAAGATACATTTGCTCCATTTTAAAGAAAGTCATGCTTCAGTTATTTTACTGACACTGAACAGGTCTGTCCCTGTTCAGAATTGTTGCTGACATTGTAGATGACCTGTTATTGATACAGAAGGGGAAAAAGAACTTAATGTTGTTATGGGGAACACAATGTACCACAGAGAAACACGATGTACTATCAGCTATTCTAAGAGAGGAATCAAGGTTGCTACCTGAGATGCTTATGAGAAAAATTAACAGCATGAGGGGGAAAAAAGTGCGCAGGACTTCATGGTTTGTTCTGTGAGAATGAAAAAAAGAGTAGAGAATTCAGCTTAGAGTGAAGTCCTTGTTTGCAGACCCATCAGGGAATGCATTCAGCAGTGGCTGAGCTCAGCTTCATACCCAAGGGTGTGGGCATTGATTCTGTCCACTTTTAAGGCAACTTCACACACAAACAGAAACCTGCTGGTGACAGCATCTTAACATTAGCTTCAACCTGAATGTAAGGGTGACCTTCCAAAGGCACCCCAATCACTCAGCAGCAGGAGCAAGGGGACAGGGCTGCTTTTTTAGACACTAAAAGGCAACGCAGCACAGGGTTTATAGTAACTTTATCAACAAAATTTCTTTGCTCTTGTACCTTCTGGCACCTGTCCCCAGTTTAGCCAGCTGCACCTTAAAACTGATCAGATTTTTATTGTAATAGGATATTACTGCTGGAAAGCAGCTTGAGAGTCCCAGAGTTATGGTAAACTGAATTCTAATTCCAATTTTCATTCAAATTGCTCTTATATTCAGCATTTAAAAATGCACTTCTGTGCTCAGCTCTGCCCTTCTGCCTAAGCATCCATCCCTCCCAGCTGCCATATATCTCTAAAGTTTATAGCAAGCAAAAAAGTCCTCTCTCAGCCTCTGTTGTGGCAGACAACACAAGCTAAGCTTATCACTACCTTTGTGCCAAATCAACTGTCCCTCTCCTGGTCATCCCAGAAACACTGTTCTTCACCTGCTTCAGTTTATACCCATTTTCTCTAATATGGGTTGTCAGGAATGCATGGTTAGCATCAGTATATCAAAAGGACTTTGAAGAACACCACTAGAATTACAGAATACCGGATTGGAAGGGATCTCAAGGATCATCTGATCCAACCTTTCTTGCCAAAAGCACTATCTGGACAAGATGGCCCTGCAGCCAGTTGAGGTGAATCTTAAAAAAGTGACCAATGTTGGGGAATCCACCACTTTCCTGGGGAGAATATTGCAATGGCTAATGGTTCTCATTGTGAAAAATTTTCCTTATTTGTCCAATTGGAATCTCCCCAGGAGTAACCTGTACCTCATCTTTTTCACATGACTCCTTGTAAAGCGTGTCTTCATCTTTGTAGCCACCTTTTAAGTACTGCAACATGGTGCACACTAATAATTCCTTGTCACTGGGTGTCCTTCCCCATGCCATGTTCAGAAATGTTTAAAGGTAAACACAGCTGTTTGGAGGAATCTGGAAGATATCCTGCCTGTGGCAGCACATATCAACCTGGCGCTAAAGAGCATCTGACAAAAAGATTGTGAGAGAAAATTGCCTTCAGAAATGCTGACCAAAATCCATGTCTAGTGTTCCCTCTCTAAACTGCTGCAGATTTATATCAGATTTTATATTGCCACTAGATTTACAGGGCCAGGCTCTCGGACAGAACTAGATGATTGTTGTAGGTCCCTTCCAACTCAAACCATTCTCTGATTCTATGATACAATATTGGGTAGGATTTAAAATATAAAGAGAGATGTAGGGCAAAAATTTATGTGAAAACTCTGCTCTCCACAATTGTAGGGCTTTACTCCTTTAGTCCCTTTACTCCTACTATCTGCCATGCCAGCTGGGTATGGGCACTGTGCAGAAAAGGCATAGTGTTTAGTCGTCATATAAGTAACAGCAAACATAATTATCAAAATAAGTTTTAAATGGTTTTCTGGGTAGCTTTTGCATTCTCTCCCTTGCACAGCACCTGCTGAGCTCTGACCAACAGCCATGCTACAGAAAAAATATTTTTAATTTCTTTTTCCAGTGCATTTTACAGATTGACTGCAGAGCCTCAGCCCTTATAACGTTGTGTCTCTGTAGTGACTTCAGTGATTTAAAAAGGACTTTGACTTGCTGCAAATCTAGAGTTGTAACATCATGACTTGGAAAAAAATCTAAAATTAAATTTAAATTTTTTATCTAAATTCTTTTCTAAAATCCACATTTCATCGCACAACACAACACAACAAGAAGGTAGAAGGAAATGCATAATTTCTTTAGAAAAAGAAAAAAAAATTAAGATTATCATTACTATAAAAAAACATTGTTACTCTGTGACAGTAGGTACTGTTTCTTTCCCTGGATAGTGCTCTAAAAAGTCCTGTGTTATGGTTATGACATTTCCCCTTCTCCATTACTTAGCTGCTCAATAACCAGAATATCATGAAATATATGCATCTTAAAAAATGGCTGTTGCTATGGAGACTTCATATATTTAATTGGAGAAAAACTAACTGAATAAGCTTTCATTTACAAATCCACAAAAGGTGCTTTGATAGCCTTAATTCAAGGAATGCTTTCTTTTCCTTTGCTATCCTTCTGCTTCCTATTTTAGTTTTGGTATATATTCACAAAACAAACGTTCCCACTTAGTTTGCTATCCTGTTTCTGTCTACATTTGAACAGAAAAGGTTTTTAGGAAATTCAGAATGGAGACTTTCACTTGAGATAAGAATGGTGGCCTTTATAGATTTCTTGTTACAATAGCACTGATGCCTGAATGGGCTCCATTTTGTGCTTTAACCAGGACAAATTGGTACCCTGAGCACACACAGCAATATTACAACTGCAAAAAAAAAAAAACAAAAAAAACCCTGTACTCCTCAGCTGTGACCAATTATTCTTCCTTACAAATGCCTTCAGTGTCTAGGACTGATCTGCTGAGTTTGGGATAAGTGAATATACTGCTTTTTAAAGATACCCCAACAACTATTTCCCATTTACACATAGATGAGTTAGAATAGCTGGTTTGAAGTTAAATGAGGTTCTTCAAAAGTCTCAGCTCCAGCCTATTTGTTTTTGGGGAAGAGAAGTCTGTGCACATCTAAAACTTTTGCAAGAACAGTTGTGCAAATCAGCCAGAACCATCAGCTATGTTTACAGTTTCACAAGTTTCCAATTTTTTTTAAACCTGAGCTGATTCAACCCCCCTATTTGCATTTCTTCCTTTCAGAAAAGTGTCAAATATATTCCCTCAGTAATCTCTAAAACCAAACTTTCTTTCAGAGATTTCAGCAGAAATCCTGTTTCCTCACAACCGCTACACATGAGGCTTGGTAGAGTTCTGCTTCTCCCCTGACCAGCTGATAATTGCAGCACAGATAGGGGAGGAGAGAAACTTCAGCAGAATGACATAAAGAGGTCTGGTTTGGATTGCAAACTCTCCAACTCTGAGTATGACAAGTCACTCCAGCCCTGATCTAGCCTCTGGATAGGTGGCTGATGGGGTAAAGTGAGGGCTCAGCCATATGGTGAAGCCTGATGGCCATGTGTTCTACATATGCTTTAATATTGCTTGTGAAATTCCTTAATAAATTAATACTAAATTAAAGGCCTATTTTACAGTATCTAAATACAGATTTAATCAGCGGATTGGCTGATTTGCCTCACTACTATTTTCAGTTCCTGGATCATTTTTTTCCGAAACCACCAGTAATTCTACAGAATAAAGTAGCAGTATTTGTATAAACATATAAATCTGAGATCACTGAATTTCAGCGTGCTTACAAATACTCCAAAATGCCTAAAAGGAATTCATAGGCGTCACAGAAGTAGAATATTCACTTGGTGGTTCCTGAATGCCTGTGAGACTTCTAATGTTTGTTCAGTTCCTCTGGGATCTCTTTATTTGATTTTGAACTCTCTCTTTAATTGCTTAACATTTAATACAGAAAAACAAATCTATGAAATTTAACTAATGTGTATTGTATCAGAAGATGGATCATAACTGTTAGATGGGAGTTTATGTCTTGGAAAGAACCAACTTTCTTGATGAAATCAATGACAATTCTTGAATTGATGCCTCAAGGTAGAGGAAGCTACAGGAAGTATTGAAATTAATAGAGAGCCTTAGAAGCAATTGTGAGGATGTAGAAGAGATTTGAAAGACTTTGCGTGGCTTTACTCATAAAGGACTCTGCCATTAAGGGAATTTTCAGGTTGCTCTGGTGCTGTATCAATGGCAATAAAGTTTTAAATCCTCAGAAAATGAGTATCTTTGTATCCTGACTGCTGCACCTTTGGAGTGACTCTAATAATGATTAAAAAATCATTAAAAAATGCACTAAAATCCAGTCCTCACATGAGACATAGGGGTCCCAATCAGTTTGGGGATGGGAAGAAAGGTTGCAACACAGGAACTTTCCCAGGGAAAACCAGGCTTGAGGTACTTACCATGTGCTGAGACTCCCCAGTCATTGAAAATGTTCCTCCAGAATGGAACAGTGCATTGCTGTTTTCCAGAGGTTTTGAGAGCTGCATACATTCACTGTGGAGGCGAGGGCACTGTTGTGTTCAATATTCCATCAGATTCTGCTGGATTCCCTCATGATGTGTTGGAAGGAGTTCTTTTATATTGTTCTGTGTTTGTGGTTTTTTTTAAGAAATCAACAACTCAAGCAAGTGGGAATTACGCTTCCTACTGTTCCATCATGGGAGCTTGGGAACTGTTAATGCACATAGACAAGCATCAGGGTGAAAGATAATAAATGTAAATAAACTGTGAATTGAATAAAAAGCATACATCAGCTATTCTGCATGGATCTCACAAACAGTTTCATTTGTCTTTCATGAAGGGTCCCTTGTGTCCAAGTGGGTTCATCTGTGTCCTCAAGAGCTTGAACTGCGCTGTGTGAGCACTGGAGGTTCAAACTGCTGTTCTCCGCTGATTTCCCAGAGCAGATACACTCCAAATGAGGTTGTGAAAAACGAAAAGCTTGAAAATAAGTCTGACTTCTAGTAGTGTTTCAGGTAGATTTGTGGGGTGAGGAAAATGTCTTTTTAAAATTTTTATCAGATTAAAACCAAGAAATTAAATGTTCTAAATCTATTTTTCTACTATGGTATCTCTTTCTACAAACATACTATTTTTTATTTGATATCTTGTCAATTCTAGGGACTCTAAGGGAAAAAAATGAGTCATTTTTAGATCATTTACCCTCTGAAAGTAATCTGAGATTTTGTAGAAAAAGAGTATTAACAGAGACTAAGCTCTGCAGCTCAAATCCTTCTCCATGGTCTTCACTTTGCCCTTGCTCCTGGGCTCTGTGCAGTTGTCACAGGGAGGCAGGTGCTGAGCTGGCATTTCCTCTACCTAAAACTTGATTTTGATTTGCATTTTAAAATATGCATAGCTAAAACTGTACGCATTACCAAAAAAAAAAAAGGCAACTAGAAATTCTTAGCTTCAAACAACGTTTATTCCTAATTAAGAAAAATTTTAAAGATATAGCAGACAGTTTAAAAGGCTGCAGTTACAGATCTATTTCCAGATTCCTATTTTTGGTCTCAAAGTCAGATGTTAAGTACTCTGCTTTATTTTAAAAATTTATATAGTCCTGTTGTCTTCAAATGAGTCTACTCCTGTGTTTAAAGTCCTGGATGAATCTGGCCTATATTTAAAAAAATTGCATTATGCATAAGGAAACTCTCAAGAAATGTCCTATTATCTCTTGTGGAAATATTTGAGTTAGGTCAATGTCAATAAGACCCACAGCTTAATACCTGTGTAAGACAGAGAGCTTTACAGAGCAACAAACATTAATTTAAGTTGCAAATATAATAATAACATGGAATAACAGTTCCAAAAGATTATTTATCAGTATGTCTTATGCATATTTTATTTGATTTTCCCATAAATTTGAAACTGATATCTTCATTAATAGTTTTGCTGTATTTTATGTCACCAGATAAAATTAGTTTTAATGAACTGTTACTTTTTTCTAAAGGTCTCTTGCAATGTACAAGCAGAATTTGTGCAGACCTTTTGAACTTTTTTTTACTTTTTTTTTTAGGATATATTTCATGGCTTATCTGGACTCTGCCATGAATTGTGGGGTTTGGCTACGCTGTTGATCTGGAAGCTGTACATTTCATCTGTCTGTGGAACGGGCAAAAAGGTTTTTCATGCAAGTCCTACAATAATTTTATCTGATCTCAGTGAGGACAGTTTTGTTTTAGAAGAATTTCTCCATTTTACAGATAGCCCTGACCCAAGAAAACATGAGCCATGTTTTTCCTCAGCTTTACATACTCCCACTTATTTCAGCCCCTTGACAAGAAACTGAGTAACAATCATTAGAGATATTACAACTGAAGAGACTCAATTTCTTTTAGTCCCTAAAAGCTGAAAAAAAAAAGTTATTCTAATGGAATTTACTCTCGGGCTTGTCAAAACTCTGTGAATAATATAGGTTCACTGAAATCCAATTTGAAAATGTCACGATCTTCTTATCATCACTGAGTTTTGGAAGCTGGAATAAGTTATTCCCTGCTAGAAAAAAAACCCCAAACCCAATAAGCCAACACAACTTCAAAAGAAATTATTTATATGGAATGCCTGCAGATTATACCAACGTTATATATTCCCTCTGTATACAGCTCCATGTGTTTCCCGCTCTATATTTTGCTACAGTTATTTTGCAGTAGAGAATGGGCTTAATAAATAGGCAACATATATATGTATAGAGAGAGGCAATAATTCAGAAATCCATACTCAGAAACTTATAGCCAAACTCTTAATATTTTCTTGAAGCTGTATGGCTTCATTGAACTATGGATTGCCATAATAATATTTGACTGTGCGACAGAGCTGCGTGATGAGCTGTAAATCTGTAAGGAGTGATAGCTGGAAATGTGCTTCAGCTTTGGTTTCCACTATCTTTGCCTTTAATATATTATGAGGTTGTATTTTAGGCTCATTTCTATTCCACTTGTTTTGAGAGAGAGTCAGAATAGTAGGAAAAGTAAATGAATAGTTTAAATGTAACATTTAAAATTTTGTATGACATAAAATCCACATATTAAGACCAAAATGGGAAAAGCTAGTTACTTTTGATATGCTGTCTTCTGCAGGGTTTCATTTTCCCAAATGAAAGAAAACTCATAAAGAAACAAACTGCAGAACTACATTGCAGGCCTGAAAACTATCACAGATCTTTGAGCTGCATAAAACTATGCATATGGCATAGAGTGAAATAGAGTATTAAGGATGTAATTACAGCTATTTAATATGATCAACATCTTTTGACTGTCTTCAAGGGAAAGAAAACTAACAAAATAAGGTATTGCTCAGCAAAGGTCTAGTCTAACACATCGTTCCTTATTCGCAAGCTTTGTCATTAGATATGCTTTTCAAACACAATTTTCTAAAGTTGGATATCTGTTTAAGGTCTGAGGATACCACTTTTACTAACTAAATACTTCCAAATATGTAACAACTAGATTTTCTTGCAGTGCCTGGCCTTGGAATGGGGCAATTTATTAGCATTTCTTTTCTCTAGACAGTTAATGAAAGCCAGGTACTCAAGTTATTTCTCTTCAGTAAGGTTAACACTAATAAAAGGCCATACAGTAAGGTAGCATAAAGGTCAGTGGTAGTATGGTAATTACTTATACCTCTTGTGACAATTCAAGTGTTTCATCTCTCTTTATAGTCTAGTAAAATTCTTATTATATGCCCCTTCCCCTTTAATGGTTAGAGAAATGGCTGGTGCTTTATAGGAATGATAGAAGAGGAGCTGTAGGAGAGAGTGGAAGATTAAAAACATTCAAATAGTGTCTGACTTTAGCTTGTCATGGAAATACCTGATGGTGCTGATTCAAGATCCATTGTTTCACCATAGCAGCCAATTCAAGTGGAAATGTCACTCTGGTACTCAATGGCTTTTGGGCATAGAAACACCTCAAGTTAGGAGACTCTGAAACATCACTCAAGGTAACCTGGTAGTAAAGACAAATCCACACCACAAAACAAAATTAGTCTAATTTTATATCTCCAAAGGTACCTCTAAGACTTGCAGTATTCTATTAATCGGATTTTGCTCTTGGTACAGCTGTTGCATGGTTTTCATTGACTTCTTGTGAAAATGTTCCATTTGAGGCAGATGTTTCTGATCACAGCTCAGGAACAGAGGACCTACAGAAGCACATTGAATCTTGATCTCTTCAAAATGGTGGAAAAGAACAAACTGAAAAAAATAACTTCCATCTGTCTCCATTCCCTACAATTCTGTAAACTACCAAACATAAGCAGTTGTTGACCCCTGCTAACATCAATGTGGAATCATAGTGAGTAAAATCTAAGTGAGATAAAATGGAGTTTAATATTTATCTTTGGAGCAATAATTTCCACTAAGACTTTGGCAGCTATGCCTGTAATGAAGAATACTTTGGAAATAAAATTGCACTGCAATCTTTTCTCTAGGTGCAATAAGATTTGACTGGAGCTGTAACAGCTTCAGGAGAAGAGGAGAACCTTTAAGTTCAAAGAATAGATAAGCTAGTAAGGATGTACTGCAAATCCAAGCTGGTTTAGAGCCAGTCAGCCCTGTGCGAGGTTTTTATAGAATGTGCCAAGCCAATACACATCAAAGGGAAAACAAATGCCAACAAGTCCTTTCTTCCCTTCATTGGTCTACTATTCCACTTCAATACATAGCAACATGGTACTCATCCTTGATATGAGATCTCTACAGCTGGGATTATGACAATAATCAGCACAGCCCTTGGCAGTAAGTTCAATAACAATGACACTATTTGAAAAGTTGTTTATACTTCTCAAGTTTGTATCTGAAATATATCCAGTTTTAATTGTGCCCCTGTGCTCCTCAGTAAAGCCTCTTGACTAGTCAAGTGAAATAGCTGTTACAGAAAGAAATCTTTCAATATGAGAAAATATGAAATATGTACTTCCAGAGTGCGAAGGAATATACTTCAACAATCTGCTCGCTTTTGTATTTCAAGGTTGCTTTGCATACTTCAGAGCAGTCTGCTTTGCACTGGTCTGGCTAATACTTCAAGGACTGGGCCAGTAAAATAGCCTAGCAATAAAATGTTTTGTCAACTTGATCCTTCCTTTTCTTTACAAATTGCTTGAAGGTCTCCATAAATGCATTTACTGTTCACAACACCCACAGAAAAATCTTTTCGTTTTCAGGTTCTTAACAACATTTATTTAGTCACTCTTCAACTGGTTGGCTCATTGGCCTGTGTTGTTATTTTTATGGGCTTAGGTGGATGTATAGCTATTTTTGCCTAAAGATGCTGAGAGGAGAACTCGTGTGTTTAAAGCAGGCAACTAGTTACATTTCTGTCCCTTGGTTTCCTAAGGCTAAGGAGGGATTGACTAATAGGATACAAATACGCATTGGGCATAGGATAAGGACTATTTTTACTTGCAGCCTGTCATAGTATAAACACATTTCAAACATGGAAACAGTGACCCACTTTTGATTTGACACACAAATTGAGTTAAAATTGTCACTGTTATCCTTTCTTTCTTTCTTACAAGAGTTGTGGGTTTTTTTAATAGAAGTGGCAGTTCTTGTCAAACTGAGAGGCTTAGTATCCATCCCTTTAAAATGGGAAACAAAACATTTTGTGTGTGACTTGTGCATAGTAGAAAATAAGAGTTTAAAATCAAAACCTAAAAGAATCAGAAGCTGATTAGTCTGTCTTTAATTCTCTAAAAGAAAACCAATTTCTACACCTTTCTATATAATGCAGAAGGTTCTGGATGTTTTCACATGACATTATTTCTTGCAAAACATTTCAATTTTACAGTTTATTTTAAACTTGGTTGATTTGGGTTTTTTTTGTTTTTGTTTTTGTTTTTGATTCCAGAAATGCAGACATTGCTGATTAAAAGCGAAAACTTTTCATATAATAAGCTTTATTCAGCACGCATCTTTTCTTCCTGCTGTCAGCTGGAATTGACTGTCACAGGAAAGCATCAAGGAGAAAATGTGCTCTATACGGACTTCTAAATTTGGAAAATCTGCATTCTTCCTTCAGTACAGATGCTCTGAGTCCTAATAATTCAGACAGGAAGGTATCATGACATCTCTGCACACTCTCCTGAAACACCCTGTTCTCACATACAAGGCAGAGTCTAATCCACTGCTTACCTGAGGTGCCCCCTTGTTTGTCTCTCATTCCATCTTCTCTGGACTCTCAAGAGCTTATTAGTCATTTAATAAATGGGGATCAGTGGGCTTTATATGAAATGGCAGCAACAGTGGATTAGTAAAAGTATTCATTCTTTGGGTGGAATCAACAGTGTAAAGTCCTTCACTACTAAATGCTGGGCATGTCAGGGGCAACATCCATTTCTGTACATCTGCTTCAAGATACAGTGCCTTCAATTAACTTCAAGCTGCCCTACGCTGTTTTCTCATTCCTTCTCATTCTGCTGTGCAGAATAGTACTTATCCACTAAAATCTGAAACCTGGATATGAAATAACTGAGTGGTTACTGCTGCTGCAGCCTCTGTCCAAGGCGTTGACACCATCAACACATGATAAGTGCCAAAGTTGTCAAATGCTCTATTTAGAATCGTGTTGTTCCTAGTCATGTCATGCAAATCTCTACAGAGAAGGTGCAGAAAAAGCCTTGACACCGTGTGAGTACTGTTCTACACAAAACACTGGGGTTTAATCAACACTTCTAATGACAATTCCAAAACAAAGCACTGTACTGGCTGTGATGGAGAAAGTTAACTCGATCCCACCCATTCCCAGTACACTCAAGCTGTGTGGCTTTTATAATGGCTACTCAGATCCACAATTTCTCTGCTTAGGGATAGGCCAGAATCACTTCTGAATCTCTATAGCAAAGTATATATATTAAAAACCTTTTCAATAAATCAAAACCACTGCTATAGCTCAAATCCAAAGCTAAAGAGTAATGGGAGTTAATTTTCTCTAGGGACATGAAAATACCAGTAGTATTTTGCAAGCAGAGGCTTCCCTGCATCTTCCAAAGTAGGAATATGAAGGAAAAAATGAACAATTGGATGAATAAATGTAGATTAGTTTCTTGCACTTATTCACAGAAAAATTAATTAACGAAGACAAGCTGCCATCCCACAGCACGAGACTACCCAGGACAGAGGGGGAAGTTTTTGCAGAGATACATTTCTGCAAACATGCACCCCTGCCCACCTGCTTTTGGCCTTCCACCCTCTATTTACGCTCTCCAGCTCCTTTTGACTACTAGTTTATGTCCAGCTTCCTGCCCTTTTGCAGGTTCCAATCCACTTTTGGCCTCCAGTTTTTTTCTGTCTCTGATTCTCTTTTGTCCCCCACTGCCTCTTAACCTCGATCTTATTTTGGGACTCCAATGACCTCTGAGTCTACCAACCCCTTTCCTCTCTACTTTGTTTCTAGCCTCACACAAACTTTCAACCTTCCACCTCTTTCATCTGCTACTTATTTTCTGGCATTTCCCCTTCCTCTCAGCCTCTACCTTATCTGGGCCCACTTTCAATCATTTGTCTCTGCCAGGACAAGATACTAACAATTTGCAAGTGGGACACAGATCTTTTTTCCTTTTGAGCACTAATCTATACAGCCAAGGCCAATTACAGTCCACTTTTAAAAATGCTTTGTGCTCCCAATATTGTTTAAAAAGGCATATAGCAGATATGAACTGGATTTCTCATTTCACTGCTCTCGGAAGAATCAGAAAGCAATTTGTCTCACTAGGTCAAAATCTACTGTTTTGAATTAAGAATTTTTATTTATCTCCATGGAAATGCTATTTGCTAAAGACTGTAAAATTTAGCCTTATTTGTTATTTATTTTTCTCTCTCATCCCCAGTACTATGAATCCTAAACTTTTTGTTAGCTTTAACTTCTTGAGGAGTCACTACACCAATTTGTAGCATATAAATCTGAAACAGTTTTGATGGAGGAAATTTTAAAGACTAATTTTACACCACATATCAAAGGCAACTTTGATATCAGTAACAACCGGTGCAAGAGCAAGGCAAAAGTCTTCTCTGAGACATGCCAGCCCGCAAGAAATACTTGAGATAGGAGCCCAGAGATGTGATTTGTCCCTTAGAGATGTTTGAATGAGTAGCATTTGCTGGAGATGTTTGACTGCTTCCTCCAACTGCAGGGACCCTCACATACCACCTACTGCTACTTCTCTTCAAATATATTCCTTAAACATTTTGACCTATTTCTTATTGCTCCACAGAGAGGAGGCATCGACCAGAGGTGCCTAAGGGCTGAAGAGTCTCACCAGAGCCCCATCAGACCATGCTGACACAACTGAAGGGCTCCCCCAGACTCCACCTCACACCCTCTAAGTTGCAATGCCCGTGGCAGAAGCACACTGAAAGTCACTGCCCCTTTTTAGGAGCTGCTAGTTTACTCTTCACTAATTTGCTTGGCATTTTGAGGGATTTAGCTGGTCTCTGTCAGTACCGTAATTACCTTACCAGGTATTTAGGTGCATGGTGGCTGCATTTCTTCAAAATCTGTAGGGTCACAACAGGAGCCTGGCACACAGGTAGGCAAGACTGTGTAGAGAAGGGGCTCCAAACCATGGAGGAAAGGTGCTGTCTTTACAAATAAACAAATTCTAGGTGGAATATCAGCCTGTCATTTTCACTCTGCTGAATTCAGAGTGTAAGGAAAAATGTATCCTCAATTCAAACTTGACATTAAAGGTAAATATTTATGTCCCTCGATGGAGCACAGATGAAATCTGTTTGAAAATCTGTCACAGGAGTCTGGAAAAGACGATGGTATGGGGACAGTAATGGGAAACCAAGGAATTCAGCTACACAATCAATAGCATTTGGAAAGGACAAAACACACTGTAAATGTCTTAATATGAAGAAAATGTCCCCTTTTAATGGAAAAACAGAATGGAATACTCAATTGGCATTTTCTGTTGGTGTTAATGTGTGTCACTTTTATTTGATCTGAAAATTCATTATTATCAGAATTCATCATATGATTTTTTTCTTATTTATCTTAGTAAACTAAACAGAATCAATATGTAGAAATAAATACACATCTCATTTTCTGCAGAGTGCAGCAGTGAATTAAGGAAAGATTGGCTATAACAAATATTCGACTTGATGCAGAAAGACAAGGAAATTTTAAACTCCTCTAGTTCACCTTTTTTCTAGCCTGATGTATATATATAGCAATAGCATTTTTCTGTTGCCTCTAGATTTCTTATTTCTCTTTCTATGCTGTGCCTTTCTTGCCTCTCAGTCTGGATGTCATGGAAAAAAAAGGTAATGAATAATAGCAACTTTTATAGGGATATTAAGTTACATTCCTCAGCCTTAAGCCAATCTCTAATGATTACAGACAAATGACATAATGGGAGAAAAATTAAATCTTTTATCTGCAGAAAACAAGTTGCTTTCTGAAAGTCACTATGAGTTTCTTTTTTTCTGGGTGTGACCAAGTAGGACTAAAGGATCCCAGGAACAGGACAAGGGGCAATGGGCACAAAGTGAATACAGGAAATTCCACCTGAACATAAGGAAAATCTTTACTTCAAGGTTGACAGAGCACTGGAACAGGCTGCCCAGAGAGACTGTGGAGTCTTCTTCTCTGGCGATATTCAAAACCCACCTGGATGTGATTCTGTGTAAATTGTCCTGGGTGAATCTCCTTTAGCAAGGGGTTTGGATGAGATGATCTCCAGAGGTCCCTCCCAGCCAGTCACTGACTTTGTGATTGTGGGATCTCTACTTTTATCAACTGTAGTCGTGTGTTCCTATGATATTCCGATGCAGTCATATAAATTTATGAGAGATGAAGAGAGAGAGAGACAGAAAGACAGGCAAAGAAAGTCAAACAAAAAGATGAAGCCAATTTCATAAGTTTAAAAAAGTTTTTTTCAGAAGCTTCACATTAGAGATACATAAAAGGAAGCAGAGCACTCACTTATGTGTAAATATTAGCTTCTAACCAGTAATTGCTGGTAAGAACTCAAATGTTCTGCAATCAGAGTCACAGCCTCAGCAGTAATTTGAATGACTCACCTGTAAACTGCAGATGTCTGCACTAGCATTAACACTGTCATGTTATATGTGAGTCAAAATTCAGGACTCTCAACTTTTTCTGCAACTTGGCTTTCATCAAATCCAGTTATTTCATACTTAACACAAAACCAATCTCTCCTTAGTTTTAAATTAATCATATACCTTTTCAGATATAAAAATGATAAGCCCACATTTTTTATGAGATCAGAAACATTTTTCACAGAATTACCTTCTATCTTCTACTGTTCCATTCTGCAGGTGAGCTGAGTGTTGCCAGAGAAGAAGCATTAGAAATCAATTTACAAAAGATGACGGTGATAGCATACTTAGGGAGCCTTCTGCCCAGCTTTTACTCATCAACATCCTAGTCTCTATCTGGTCCCTCTAAAATCCACTAGGATTACCAATAGGGTCAATGTAATTGAAGTCTACTACAAATTTAATACCCTTTTTTTGTTTATAGCATCACTATTACATGTTTTGCCTGTAGCATCAATAATGCAGTAATATTTCAATAACAAAACCTGAATGATTCCAACACTAAAAAAACAAAATGGTGTTTTTCTATATTACCTTTTTTGCCTGTAATAATATAATGAGAAAAGGTTTCTAGAAGTGAAAGGAGAAAAGTGAAAGGAGAGCTTTGGAAGATTTAAAGATTCTTAATAGATAACTAAAATTGCACGGAATGATCACCCCATATTGTAATTATTCCAAAAATACCATTAAAAGACAGCACTGAACATTTTCACAGTGCCCAAGGAGACTCAATTACGTTCTTTTGGAATTGCTGGGTCAAAAGAGTATTGTTATCCTCAGCAATTACTAAAGGCAATAATTTAATCTCCTTAAGAGATTTCTTAATGGTCTAAAATGCTCTGTCAATGGAGTTATTGTGTGTCAGAGTGATTAAAGTCAAATTTTTCACTGTTTTTTATTACAGTAAGCTAAAAGTTAAGGATCTGGAAAATATCTTCATTTAATAAGCTAATTTCAAGGAAATTAAAGAATTAACCAAAATTATTAAATATATAATCAGAAAAAATTATATTCCAATCACTACTGTAATCACAAAAGCATGAAGCACCTTCCTTCACAAATAATGAATTTAAATGCTTTGGAGATCATCATACATTCTCCACATTTACATATATTCACTTTAGGTTCTTTGAAGCAGTTTATCTTACTCTTTAATGTTCATAGGAGTAAAGAATTGAAGGTCAAAGCCTTGTCAAAAAATGAGACTGAAACTAAAGAATAAATTGTTCCCTGTAACTGCAGATGAATTCTTTCTCCTTTAGATTATTAAATATGATTCTTGTTCATTTTAGACTCTCAGAGAAAGTGTTAGGGATTTTGACCTTTCTTGGAAATTGAGTTAATTTCAGTGGTAGTTTGTGTTACCAATATTTGAGCAGAATCCACAAAATTTCACTCAAGATCAGAATCTACATTTTGTTGAGTAAATTAAATGAATAGCTAACTCATAAATTATCACCAAGCATTTTATTTGAATGAATTTCAGGCAATGAGCTCATAAGGAACCATTGCCTTCCTTAACTTGCTACTTGTTGAGCTCAATAACTAACCTGAACAGATCAGATTTTGGAGTACTGAAACTTTAGTCAAAAATAAAATCATAAAATAAAATTAACTTCCAAGTCCAGATATAGAACTAGGTTGTAACAGTTAATGGTATATAGCAAATAGTATAGCCAGCGACTATTACACATTAAAACTTCTACAGAGACTGATGGATAAAATTCTCAGCCATTTTTTTATGCAGTTTCTCATCCAGAAGCTCTGTATCAAGAGCCCTTTGGAGAGAAAACTATCTAGGACATTTCAATGAAACAATTTGGCTTATTCCTATCATACAGAAAATTAGAGAAATGAGGATTTCTTTTTTTTTGGGGGGGGGGTGTGTTTGTTTTTTTGGGTTTTTTTGTTTCTTAAATAGACCCTTTATCAAAACCTTTCTGACACAGCCTCAGTCTGGCCTGCTGTGAATGAGAAGACACCTTAGCTGGCAGGAAGGGAAGAGGTTAAGCCAAAGGCACATCCCTGTTAGGGTATCTGTAGCTTCAGACTGCTCCCTGAACACTGCAAACACCCAGGATGTTGGGCAGGTCGCATGAGGTTGT
Organism: Neopelma chrysocephalum; assembly: GCF_003984885.1. Lineage (NCBI taxonomy): Eukaryota > Metazoa > Chordata > Aves > Passeriformes > Pipridae > Neopelma > Neopelma chrysocephalum. The sequence goes on from NW_020897730.1 coordinate 3,826,901, forward strand.
ACCTGTGGGGCTAAACTGGAGTGAGAATAAAAGACCAACTATGTTCTGAAAGGACAGGGAAAAAAAATTATAAATCCTTATCCTCTAGCTTTTCTGTCTCAATTGTACCAGAATTACCACATAATCAGCTTTCGTGTAAGAATTCACAATTTTCAATTTAGCCCTGTCCTCAGCTTTACAATACACCAAACCAAACAAAATGGATCCTCTGTTTATTTCAGCTCTCAGGTAGGTGGGATTGAGTTCAAATACAATAAGTAATGTTTCTTTCTTTCTTGAGAAATTCAAAGATTTATACGACATGTCTGTCACCTTGTCCTCCAGTCTTCCACATACATGAGCATTTTAAAAACAACACCAGCTAAATATCTTTTGAAATGTAAAGCATATTAAACATCTACATCAACACCAGTTCACTTCCATGAACAACATTCCCTAGTGGAACCTGTTGTTATACACTGAGTGGGTCTTACAAAAATCCCTCATGTGTTCCAGTTCAAATACACATCCATCCCACCTAAAACCACCTAGTGAGCTCTCCATTGTATTTTTCAAACACAACTATTTTTATAAAGGACAAATTTGTATCATGAGGAACTTGAGCGAGACAGTACTAAATTGCATATCTTCGGAGAACACTGATTATATTCCAGACATCTCCCACGCTGAACAAACTGCTAAGTATAAAGAAAATGTTCTCCACTCACTGAAAATAAGAAAGGAACTATGCTGTGGCACAACCTTCTCAGAATTTATTTACAATTTACAAATATCAGATGAGTAGACAGGTAGCTATAGACATGATAAAATTGGTTAAAATTGTAATTTAATTGTAAATAAAGCAGCAGAGACACAAGCTCTGAAGACTTCTATCCCTAATACTGGAGGTTATATATCTTTTAACTTTACCATTTTACCTTCAGAGAAAGCTGGCATCAAAATCTCTGGAATACAGAACATGATAGTTCAATACATTTGTCCAGTCACTGATGAAAATCTGCATTTCTATTTCCTACTTTTTATAATCTTCCGTTATTGTAATTGCCAATAATGGCCATCAGTACTGAACAAATTCTTAGACTTTTATACCCCAGATGAAATGGGAAAGAAAAAAACCCCAATAACTGTAACTAAATACGAACCACACAGACTTAAGTGGATGAGGAAGGTCAGCTTCTGAAACTTGCAAAGTTTTGTGGCTGATTTAGTTTTAGCTTTTCCTTCAATAACTATAGTTAAGAAAGAAATAAACCACTCTGACATTTAAACACAAGAAAAAAATTCCCAGATCTGAAGTTCCTTTGCCTCAGTAAGCAAGATTAGACCAAGATAATTAAATGTGCAATTTGACACAACTACTTAGAGGAATGACAATATTTTGAAATTAGCATCTGCAGTAGTTCCTGATATTGCAACCTTGCTTCTCAGTAGGTAAGAAATTAATTCTTCCTTTTCCCTTTTATGTACCAATTTCTGTTCACTTAACGTAAAAAAACCTCAGAAAATAAGAGCCAAAACACAAACAAAAATCCTAATGGCAGAATACTTCTCTAGACTTTCTGCTGAAAAATGTCAATGTGACCCATTAAAAATTTACAGATCGAAAGACATTTTAATAACTTTCTTTATGTCTTGAAAATTAAAGTAAGTGAGAACAGATTGCTATTTCCTATGAAAACAGAAAAGGTTTCAAACGATTTAGAATAGAAAATGTTCAAAGCAGAGGTTTAATTTTAGCAGTTCACATAACCATGGTAAAAAGATACAATGCTCTGCAAAAAATATGTTGTACTGACATTCTTCTTTTACATACCACCAAAATAAACTGTATCTTCATTTCTTCATATTATCTGTCTTTTTAAAGTATTGAGTAAAGCATCACTAAACTCTTCCTATGAGGACATGATGTTCAGTATCTACTTTTTATTAAGTCTCTTGAAGCCAACACTGAGACAAGAGCCATACACTGTGGAACATGTTTATAGACATGTCACTCCTAGAAGCTTTGTCACAAGTTACTTTGGGATAATTGGAGCTATTTACCAGCAGATCCTAAATAAACAGGTTTGTTACATTTTAAAGAGTCTAATATCATACAGCCTAAGCTTAGTGGAATAATTCAGAAGATAATGCTGAAGGTACTAAGAACCTTATTGGAAAATCCAGACTTTTCCAGCAGAGTTAGAGAAGTGCCTATATGAAAGCTACCTATACCCTGGGACTCAGCTTCTGTTGCCAGCTCTACACGGGCTGCAATGGGATCAGAGTTTCTCCCAGCCCTGAGCCAGCGGATCAAAGCCACCCCCGGTCCAGGTTGTGCAGCTGAGAGCTGCCAGCATCGGCTGTGGAGAGCCAGAGAGCTCTCAGCTGCTGATGTCCCCAATTATCCACCTCTTCAGTTCCAGACCATGATGAACCACCCAGCTAAAGGTATAATTTAGAATACAGCCAGCAGTGAAATAGTAACTACAACATTAAGGGTAGTCTGTACCTATAAATGAGATAGGCCCTGCAGATGTGTACTGACATGCTGAAGAGCTGATTAGTTGACCGTATTGAGTGAAAAAGCCTTCTGTCCCAGAGCTCCAAGTGCTTGCTCCCCATCCTGCTCCAGCAGGTTAAAATCCAGTAGAAACTCTTAAAAAAGATACACTGATTTTTTTTTAATCATAGAAAAATTACAGATAAAAGTTTTTAATTTTAATAGAAGAGGAGCAGACAAGCTGGCGCAGTGCTTTGCCATCTCCCATCTGTGTGGGAGGTCCCTGTCTGTAAAAAGTGGTTGTGATTCTGCTCACAACCCTCCAGACTAAACCTATGAGTTGCATTGCATCCTTCTTAGTGGGCATCAGACACACAGGAACCCCCAAATCCACAAACAAGAAAGGGAAATAACAAGCTAAGGAGAGAGGCAGGCTCACAGCAAATGGTTTGGTGATTATCCAGATAAGCTGCATTTGTTTTCCCTCTGTACTTCACAGTTCAGATATACACCAGAGCTGTTACTGAGCAGGGCTCTTGTCTCCCTAGCCCTGTTTTCATTTTCTGTATCTATTTCCAGTGTACATTAAAATAACTCAAGTTCATTTGCAGCATCAGCTCTGATCTCTAACTACTGTTATTTTCATATCTAAAAATAATTCAAGTTTATTTATAGCATTGTTTTGACTACCAAACTGCTGATGTGAACCAACATCATAGAAAGAGAATCAATGACCAGGCTTAGATTATTTTCAACCACAGACAAGAAAATTTGACAAAACTGATGATAAATCAGGATGACTCTGCAAGGAAGCCTCTGGAATGTACTGGCATTCCAATTTTATTAAGAAATAGTAAACAGCCTCCTGCAATAATATCTTTCCACATGACAGTTGTTCTCTAGCAAGTATGTGCGTGCCAATTATAGGAGTTATTTTCACACCACCTTGCTTTGGATGTAAAGCATTCAGACCTTGCACTTATATTGCTGAAACAGCACAGATATAGAAAATGATACTACCATCCCAGCATCCCAGACTGGATAAAGATTAGGTTTGTCCTATTTCTTCACCTTTTGTGTAGCCATCAAAACCTGTATGAATTTAAACTTTTTTTAGGATTTGTCTCAAGAATCCAGTAGCTCCATTTGTAAACTGCTTCTGGAAATAAATATCAGCATAATTTTCTATGGAAAGCACATTTCATTCTGCTTTTTAAATCTTTACTATTTTCACTTTTAATAGCTTAGTTATATTGTGGAACTTTTGTCTTTCTGTGTCATAGCTGGAACAGCAAATCATTCTTCCAGCTAAATCAGTGAATTGTAGCTGATTCATCCCTGACTCATTTTGCTAAAGTTCTTAAATATATCCATTTTCTGGTCTCACTTCAAGTAATTTATTTTTGTTTTTTTTTTTTTTTCATGTAGGTAGAAATCCCTTTTCTACTTACATTGCACAATTTAGGCTGAAAATAAAACATAATAAAATTCAGCTGATCAGTTCATTTTGGGAGTCTGAGTAAATGTTGGAATTATCCGCGTGTGTAAGAACAAAGCCAAGATGTTTGCCCTGGAGGCCCTAAAACAGTGATTTCCATTTGTACAGTACCTTCACGATCCATTACACTCTCCTGAATCTTCTAAATTATCTCTAACATGAAAAAAGAAAGACCAAAAAGTCTAGAATTCACCTTTGAAACAGATTTTTTCGAAAGAGTTAAATTTTGAGCTAGCTTGACAATACTGCAATTTTCATTTTTTAAAATGAGAAGTGCTGAAGGCATGATCTGAATGAGAGTCCCAATATCACCAGACAAGGAAGCAAATTCCATCATATGAATATATTTACAGCTGTAGAATTGCTGTTCAGTTCCTCTGTGACATCCTCTTGAAACAGTGTGATTGAAAAAGCAAGGAAGCTCCTTCACAGCTGATATTTACAATTTTATATTGAAGATAACACCATAAAAACTTTACACAGAAGTTTGTATTAATTCTTCAAAGCAGAGTCTGTCCCTACTATCAGATTTTTAAACATTGATGGAAAACTTTTCCATCAAAGGAACCCCAAATATCTCCTAGCAAAAAAAAATCCAATATGAGATGTTTGCCAAGGATGATGTTTATACAAGGACCCACAAAAGCGTATTGGATGCAGCTGAATTTATGAGATTTTTTTTCCTTTCTATTAACATTTCCTCATTTCTTCACATCTACATATTGATGGCTGATCTTTTGCTACTAAAATAACTTTAAAAAATATATCAGCAAGCTAAAGAAGAGTAAATGTATGTTGAAGGTGAGGTAATGTAATAGTTCACCAACTTAACATACAAGAAATGTTCATATTGATGAAAAATCCTTTAATAACTTGCACAAACTTGGTCATTAAGGGGTATGAAAGGGTAGGGTAATGCTAATCTCCAATTTGAAATGGATTTGCTAAATTCAACTCAATGCTCTCAAACAGTGTAGAGTAACAGAAAGGGGATCCACAGATTTGTTATTCATCAAGTCTTTTTAAAAACCTGAATCTTTTATGACTAAAAATCTACTATTAACTCATTTTTCAATTGACTAATTCTGAAGGAGCAGAGCAATTTACATGAAAATACTTTTATAACACGCTTTTTGTGAAATGCTTATCAAGGTCAAGCACTATAATTTGAAGAGTGAAATATGTTATTTCATTATAATAGTTTTAATTTTATGCTGTTCAGAATCATTATTTGAAAAATTCTCCTACAAATCTGCATTAGTTGCACTGAATTTACTTTGCTTTCTTTTTTTCTTGTGAAGACATAAACAACCTCTGCTCACTCCTATCCAGCAGGTACGAGATTGCTGTCCATTCCCTGTTATATGCTACTGACAGAAGCCAAAGCACTTCAGCACCATCAGCTGCTCCTCTGGACAGAGGTGCCTTGGGCTTCACAGGTGCCTTTGCAGCTGCAGAGCACATTGAGGTGGTAAGGGCAGAGCTGCTGAGCTGCTGTGCTGGCACTGCTGCGATGTTCACTGCTCCCTTTGGCTCTGCTGGCAAAGGTTTTCCAGCACAGGCACTTTTAAGAGATTTATGAACAAAGAGAACTAAAAACAAGGTCACTTTTTGTGTGGAATGTCCTCACAGCTCCCTATCGTGGGATTTCATACCACTTGTTTGTATCATACATATGCTGGAAGCTTATAGCTTTGTAGCTCTTCATTCAATAAAGGTGTGCTCCTAGAGGTCTCCTAGAGAACTGCACAGAAGCCACGGTCACTCCTCAACTTCTGACTAGCACAAGAAATGCATCTTCCCCAACCACCCTCTCTTCCTGGGTGACAGAACTGTAACTCAACGCTTTGGGTCTATTTGACCAGCAACAGAAGCCATCTAGAGAGAAGGCAGCAAAGAATTACTGATAAATATTTTTTTTCTGGTGGTTAAGCAGTTTTACCTTTTTTCCTACTCCAAGCCTACCTGAAACTTCTTCCTGCAGGAGACACAGCTATCCAAACATGCCTACAAGGATGTGACTCTCGTTCAAACACTACCAGCCCATTTTGCACCATCTGACCGCAAATGTTTTGCTTTAGAAGGGAAGTAAGAAACCTGGACAGAGAAGCCTCCAAGCATGCAGTGCTAACAGACTTCTGCAGTCCTATCTGCAATCCTTGATGTGCTTTAGATGTGTGGAAGAGATACCCTTACCTTTGCAAGTAGGGGTGGCTTCTATCCCAGGTGAGGCTGGAACCAGGGGGCACAGAAAGAAGAGGGATCACAGGTGAGAATCATCAGAAACAGCAAACTTTGTGTGTCTGACACTTAAACCATGAGACTAAGTTAGTTGAGATAGCCACTGAGTAACATTTGATTACGTTTGTACCTAGCTCATGCACACACAGGGAAAAAGCTGATGTGTAAACTCTTAGTATGTTTGTATTAACAAAGCTTTTATCATTAGTTGAACTGGGCCAGAACACTGTCCATGACAGCATTTCTTCTGCAGTTGTCGCTATGAAAAGGTGCTTAACCCAGAGTACAGAAACTGTGTGTAAATCACATTTATTGTAATACTCTTCCCAGCATTAAGTATTTTGCCTGAGGGATGTTTTGCACCTGTTGTAGTCCCTATGTCCTGAGGCTGTAGCAGGGTTTTTCTGCCTCTTCCCAAGCTGCTGCCCTGACTTTCTGCCTAGCCTACCTCAGCTATATGCCACATCTTTCTTCTGAACCCTCTCCCGCTCATCATGTAGCCTTTCTTTTGTTAAAAAAAGCAACAAAACAACAAACAATCATATTGCAGGTAATGTTTTCCTGAGCTGAATGCTTTACGAAAAGGATTCCATAATTTTTTTCATGCTTAATGCATGCCCTCCATTCTAAAACACAGTCCTGCAAATGCACCAGAGAGATCCTGTCACAGGATTGAATAATTGTCCTCCAGCTCAACAAAAGATTGATCGATCCCTACTTTCATTTATTTCCTGGTCTCCTCCTTAGTGGACTTTCTGCAATTAAAAAAAAAAACCCACAGATTTTTTTCTCAATAGTCCCTAAATGCTGCATGCACAAATGTTCTTTAGCATCTCACTTCAACCCCCTGCTGCTACTTGGAAAGCTGTGCTGTGCCTGTGGCAGAAACGTTGCATACAATACATTAATCATCAGGGAGGATAGTGCCAAGTAACTAGGTAATAGCTTTACTAATATTTGTGCCTTTAAATATCGGGAAACAACAACTGAACTTTAAAAATCTTGTTAAAATTTGGCTTTCCTAAGAGAGTTCATTATTCCAGCGTATGACAGCACATCGATGCAAAATGTACGTATCAGAAAATACACAAAGATAAGGCTGCTGGTAACTCACTACTGTCTCCACATCAATTTAAGGTTATTTAATGTGCAAAAAGGAGACATACACAGAGGTTTCATATAGGTGTGCATCCAGGAGAAGCTCCAGTCTCTGTGGGTCAGACCCACAAGGAGAGGGAAGAAAGGCTGGGGGATTCTGTGCAGCTGCAAATTGCATGAGGATGGATCCAACTGCTGATGAATGTTGTATTTTCACTGCAGGACAGACTCACCTCCATCTGGAAAAGTACCACCTAGCAGAGGCTGTTCTGTACTGTTGCATATAGGAAACACAAGTCTTGCACATACTGCTGCTTTCTCCTCATTTTTTTCAGACATACCTTCCAGCTCCATGGTTTCTTGCTGCTGCCTTATGCTGTATTGTTTCTATCTTTCCTCATGGTTATGATTTCTCTATTTTTTTACATTTAATGTGTTATATATTTGGAAAATGAGGAAATGTTTATTTTGTTCGTCTGTACGATCATACTTAAAGTCATTGACTAAGTCATTTCCATTTCATAATCTAACATCTTCATTGGAGAAAATTAATGGAATTGCTTGTCCATTTATCATTTCATGTTAAATTTAATTGTAAACTGCTACAGAGTTAGATAGCACAATGAATTTAACATGTAAATACAATAACCATAATTAATTAATGGCTACAATTGAACAGAAAAGTACGGGTGAATGGCAGGAAGAATCATAGGGAAACTACAATTTCTTTTTGATAAAAAGATGCAATTTGTTTTTCATACTTTAGTCATTTAGATTCGTGGCACAAAACAAGCTCAGATTTTTGAATTCCCCTAACACTTACTTTTCACAGGTTATGACTTCAGCTGGTCACTTCTCTTTTCTCTGTACTAAAAATAAAAGGGAAATAAATTTGGAGCCATAAAGCTGTTACCTTCTAGCTGAGTTCACATAAAGGAGAATAAAGAATCAAGACACACCATCACCAGAAAACCAGTGATGGGAGAATTATTCCCTTTCAAAAAAGAACTACTTCACATTTTTTTGTTCAGTGAGATAAATTACAGTGCTGAGCAGTTACAGCTTTAACACACAACCCCAAACAGACAATCCCAAAAGGGCAAAGGATTAATATTGTGTTAACAATGGTAAACACTGAGCTGTTTCCTTCAATCTGACTGAAAAACTGCCTGAAAATCTAGATACTCTCTGAAAAACTCTCAAGACTTTTATGCCTGTTTCAGCCTCAATATTTGAAAATAATCCAATAATACACTCAGTAGCAAAATTTAAAGAGCATTTGATGTAAGTAATTTAATTTCTGAAAGATAAAAATAGTACCTGCCTTTTTTTTGCAACTCAGTATAGTCTGTTAGGATGCTGCATGCAATGCTGCAGCATTTCAGTCACATCAAGTACTGTGTGACAAAGAAAGGCAAAAGAAGGAGTTCTTGGTTAGCCCAGTATAAATATAAAAGCAAGTCTGATGTCATGACAAAATCCAGCAGGACAAGATAGTTTTTTAAACAAACTCCATTTAAATACAAGGGTAAACTCTTGGTTATGTGTACTACAGTTCTCCTTATCTGGATGTTGTTTTCCAGCCTTTCTTATGTTTATTCCAGGGAACTGCTGCCCCAGGCCCATCTCCACTGTCTTTCTCTGAGTTATTCTAATATATTGTCAATCCTCTAGTACTTTTTGACAATAAGATCCATTAATTGACTCTTGCTTACAAAATTAATATCTGGAAGTGGTTCAGAGCTTCCTCAGGATCACAAATCTCAGTTCCTTCTCTGCTGCCCTGACCCTTTTATACATCTTGTTCACATTGTTTGTCACCATGGATGAAACCCTGGGCCCTCCTTTCCAGGAGGTCTTGTTGTTCCTGTTTCTCATAACAGGGTCAACTCCACCAAGTTGACCAAGTCACCAAAACCAATTTCTTTTTCCAATTTGTTATTAATTGCGTATTTCTCAAAATGGCACAGAAAGTCTGATTTGAAACAATGGGATTTTTCTTGGTTATTTGGTTATCTAAGTCTGAACACCCTTGCCTGGCTAATTCCACTGTACTCTGCAGTTCATACATTTAAAAGCCTAGGTAAACAATGGGCCCTATAAATCTCAGTTAGATGGTGATCATGGAAGCACATGTTCCCTTTACTCACTCTTTGTATTGGTTCTGTATTTGTAAAAGGCAGATCATGCCACACTTGTTTGCCCAACATTCAGAAAAGGAATCTGTATCCAGGACAGAGAGCAGCACCACAGAAAGGCCATTAATTAATAACAATTTTGCCTTCGCACTAGGGTTGCAATCATTACTAGTAAATGAGCCACAAATTGAAAAATGAAGAGAGAAAGTACTAATAGCTTTGTTGATATTCTGACTTAATGAAGCAGGAGATCTATAAAGCATAGTACAATTGCACTTGATTATTTTAATGAGTAATATAATGTATTATACATGCGGGAGCAACAGCCCACAGTTTTGTGCAGATGATCTGACTTTGGAGAACTTGAGTCTACCACATTAATGCTGGTGTAAGATTGTCCCAGCCTCCTGAAATTTCTGTCCTGATTATGGTTATTATAGCTTTGAAGCTTCTTTTAACCAAATCAGAGAGGAAATGACCTGAGATCCTGCTCTAGTCTTTTCCTGTGAATAAAATATAGATCTAGTTGTAAGGCGGTTGAACAAAGTATGCAGGAACTTGGGTAAGCTAATTATTTCAAGGAAAAAAAACCAGCTTTATTCCCTCAGTTCTTAGAAGAAAGAAGTCCACTCTCTGGTGTAGAAATTATTTAGCTTCTTCCATATAATCGATGTAATTTACACACCAGTTTTGCATAGTTAAAATAGAAGTTATTTTCCTTGTGCTACGTTTCCCTTCCAAATTTTATTTCTAATTGCTTAGTACTGATCATTAGCAGAAGTTTGTGAGCATGTACAGCATTGCTGTTGATGACATTGGATATTATATCAACTTCTGACAATAACAAATGGGGCTCAGAATAGTTTTTGTTCATTTTCTTACAAAACAAACTGTTCTCTCCATTTTTTTCCCAGTGATTCTCAGAACATCAAATATCATATCCATTTTCTGGCTGAAATGTAGTTTTCAGAGAGAGAAACAAGCAGTATGAAATGAGATTGCCCTGTGTCACCCCCTGTCCCCACTGTGGTCTCCTGACAGCATCCTGTTGCTAGTCTAATGAGAAAACTGAAAACATCAATTGGCACCTAGTTTGCACAGTACCATCACTGTCAGGAGAGATGTCGTGATATGGCCATCACAATAAACAGAATATGAACAAAAACAGCCTGGGAAGGAAACACTGCTGTTTTCTGTGTCCTGTACAGGCAGACAAAGGACTTGGCAGGTTCCCTTCAGCTCAGGAGGAGCTCTGAAGCAGCAGGAATTTTGTGAGTCACTGTAGCAAGACATTCTCACCTGAAATCCTAAGTGTTCTTCCCAGGTTTGTGCCCATTGGGACTGTTTGGAGGGTTGAGACTTTCTTGCAGAGTTTATCATCTGATCATATTGAATTCATTTATTCCATGTTCCTCGTATTTCTTTGCACAGAAACCCACAAAAGACTAAGGCTGGAGCCTTCCAAACACAGGAAGCACAGGAACTTGCAATTGCAATATTTGGGAAGCAACAAACCCAGATATTCTGCCTCTGAAATCTCTGCCAATATACTGCATAAACAGCATTTTCCAAAATTGCTATCCTGTTTAGCATTCAGACATAGCAGTAAACTCATTAGTTGCAATTTGCTTACTTGGTTATTTGAAAAACAGACAAATTAATTTAAGTCATTTTGTCTGGCCCAGCAGAACTGACAACATAAGTCACTTCACTAGGGAACTGTAACAGCACATTATGAAGATGTCTGAAAAGTATAGATCTGACACAATTTCTCAAAGGTACAAAAAAGTCTGACAGAGCCATAACTGAAACCTCATATCATACAATCCTTCTTAGATTGAGAAACTGAAGCAACCCAAAGCTGTGAAAGAAGATCCCAGCTGCCAAAGTGCTCAAAAACATCTGATGCCCAATCGTCTCTTGCTCATAGAGATGGTTAATTACCATTTTCTGTGACGAATTCACATAAAATAGTTTCCTTTATCCCTTCTCTGCTCCTCTAATATAAATTGATTTTATTGTCAAATGATATATCCGTCATCGAAAGTAATATTTCATCTTGCTTTTCAAATATGGCAAATTGCATTTATAATGTAATGCAAGTAAAAGCTGCAATATATTTGTGTCTTTTCTTGGTCTCTGAATTGGGAACTACTGTCAAGCTGTCTGTGCCAGTATATCCTTTCACTCATTTGATCCATATGTGGATGTTTTGCATTGTATGGATTTGATAGATATCCTGGAACAAAATGCTTACACTGAGGAAGCTATATGGAGTCAAAAATCTTCAATCTGATCCAATTACAAATATTTCACCCTAACCAGTAACTTTTTTTAAAAATAAACTCTTCTGTACCTCCCATAAAGCCAAAGTTCTCCTCATTAAAATAGAGGTAGGTGCAATAATCAACAAAAAGAAAACTACTCTTTTAAAATAGACCAGCCCATTATCTCACTCATGCAAGTGCAATACGCTAATGGATCTTTGCAGACACCTACATGTGTCTGAAAGTAAGATCAGAGATAAATATCCTATTTACAGCTCATTGCACCCATGTATGCCCATGCCTCCACTATTGCTCTCTGTGAGGCTTCCAGGTTACAGGAGCGATTGGCTACTTCTCTCTTTGGGCCAGTGCCCAGTGGAGCAGGGAGCTCTTTCTGAGACCCTTGGATATTACAAAAATAGCATTAATTAATGATTTTATATTAATTAGTGATTAATTCTTTTTCCTGTTGTCTAAAGACATATACTGGCATGTTGCTGCGTGCAACTGCTCTGTACTGCTCCAGTGAGAGGTCACCAGCTTTCCCTGGATGAGCAGCTGCATGCTTTCTCCCAGTGCTTTTCAGGCAAAGCAGTCAGCAGCAGTTAGTGTGATAGTATAAATTAGTATAACAATATAAACAATTTAATCAGCCTGGTTGAATTAGACCCACAGTTCTGTTTAAAATGGATTACTAGAGAGCTTGTACCTCCAGCAACTGGGCACCACCAGCAGATCAACACCTCCACTCAGCCAGCCTTTAGCTGAATCAGTTCATGTCCAGAGCCTTATGCTCTTCTGCACTTTTCATCCTTCCTCGTATTTTCCTTCCCCTTCAGTTACTTGACATCCTGATACTAAGCGCAAGGACAGACCTGAATATTTTTGCAGGTATTTTTGCACACAAGCACCTTGTCTCTTGTGCTCCACCTGTGTCCATGGTAACAACTTCCATCTTCCCCTTCTGTGCAAAACAAATTTAGTTTGTTTGCAGTTTATACTTTTCACTGCTGTCAGACCCTTTAACATTTCCTTAAAAAAATTGGTTTCAAATACAAACCCACTTCCTTGCTCATGGGAAAGAGCTTAACTTAAATGACTGCTGTGTGTTGAAAAGTAAGGTGAATTATTGTTCAGATTTGCACATCTCTTCAATAGCATAAAAAAGCAGTCATCAAAACAAACCTGACTTCAAAAGCCCAAATGTAAGTGCTGGAACATTCTCATCCTCATTATCCAAGCATACTTTGAAGAGGAGTAATTGTATTAAAATAACATCAACTGTCAGACACGATTGAAGGAAAGAGAAGTTTTTCTGAATGTTATGTGCAAATGGTGACTGATTCAGTGTTCCTTTTTCAAACAATTTTCACTACAATTTAGTAATGCATTTTTCCCTCTCGATGGCTACATTGAAACCAGATAGCGATTGCACTTCTCTAACCAGAAACTCAGTTTCTAAGACCAGTGTGTAAAGAACAGTGGATGATTCTCAATTATAAAGGACAAGCTTCTTAGAAGGCTGATAGAAGAAGAAACTAAGGGCATAGAACAGAGAACACGCTTGTTGAAACAGTGTGCCTTAAGACATAAGCACAATGCTTATATGTGATATAGCAGCATCCTGTTCTTGGAGGGGTAACATGCAAGCTATTTTGCTTTGAAGGCTGATGTTCTCTCCTACCTTTAGCAAGTTGTTTTCACTTTGTTTCCTTGCACACAGTTGTGTTTTACAGAAACTTCAGGATTAATATTTGCCTGTCATTGATGCACAGGCTACCTTGCTAGAAATAAAACTGATTTTCTGCTCCTCAGTATTTTATGCTGGTGCTTCTACAAGAACTATAAACTATTGAGCTGTTACAGTTTTTCCACAGCTTGTATTGATTTTTTCGCTCGCTCATTTGACTGTGCAAAGTCAAGTTTTAACAGCACATGCTTGAAATGATATATTAAAAAGTTGCTTAATTCTGTATATATTGTGACAGAACCATATGCCTTCTCTGAGTTCAGAAATGTAACTCATAGGAGAACAACAAAATTTTTTGGTTTGAAGCCTATCATCAGAATAAGGCTCCAACTGTCAAAACTGAAATAAACTGAGGAAAATGAACCATAAAAAGCATTTGGGATTTCTGATTGCCTTTGACCCAAAAGGATCTTTAAATTGAAAGAAAATGGTTATTATACTACTGCTCAATTAAAAACAATTAAGCTTTTTCCCATTGCACTGAATATCAGTATCATAAACCACTGAAAATCCCAATTACTCCCTGTGGTATTCCAGATGAGTTAGTAAAGGATAAATGGTGCACAATCTAAGCATGACTCATCCCAAAAATTCTCTTTGAAATATACATTCAATAAAACCTATTGAGAAGTGCAGCATTTTGTCATACTAGCAGATCCCTTCCAACTGTAGAAAATCAGGGATTGTCATTGGTTGAAAATAAATATTTCTTGTAATGTTATTAATCATTGATGCTCCTTTGCTCTCACATACTAAGTACACTCAAACCTAAAAGTCATTTAATCAGAATGCAAAATTAGTTTTGCACAAGCAAATGAAGTCTGATAAACTTTAACAAGAAGGAACCTGGATTATGTGAATGTATCTCTGATTGTCTTGGTGAAAAAAGGAAAAATGAGGTACATTTCCAGCTGTCTAAAAAGTCTCATTTCTTTCTATTACCATAGACTTCACTGTAATTAGTCATTTTTCTGCCTATTTTCAGATAACCTAATACAAATATCAAGATAAAGGCACTATTAAATTCATTGATTTCTTTATACTCAAGACCTATGAATAATTTTAAAACTAGTGGACTAGAAAATTACAACTAAATATTATGAGCAAAATCTTTTCATTTCTCCAAAGAAACAAATGAAAAGAGTATGTATAGTGAGCCCCTAAGAAGCCATTATTTCCACTCCATCCTGAAGCTTTTCCACAACCAAGATCACCACGTTGCAGGGCTCCTTAAATAGCGATCCTCCTTTCATTTTGTCTGGTTTGCCTCTTGTGCACTATGTTTGGTAAAACCTCCTGTAGTGTTTGGGAATGGAAGGAAGTTGCCCACATGTTTTAACAAAGCCCATTGTATTTATTCAGCACAGAAGAGGAAGTGCTTTCAGAGTACAGCTGTGGGTCCACTACCTGGGCCAGTCAGAAGAAGCATTCATTTAGATACCCAGTAAACACAGTGGCCACTGGTGATTCACTGACAGCCAAAGTACTGACAGGGATTAAAACAAAGCAATAGGGAGATAACACCTGAATAAACAGGTTGAGGGATGCTCTCAGGTGCAGGCTTCTAAAAGTGTCAAGAAAGAAGGAGAAGGGTTTTTTCCAAGCCATCTCTTCTGCTTTTAACAATGATTTACAGTGAGAAATTTAAAGTAGAACAGAGATCTTGACTCCCTAAAAACAGATAATATTTATTGTTCTGAGCTACTACAGAAGAGAATTGTAAAGCTTAATGAGGAGCCCATGAAATGTCATGGACTCAGCAACACAAAGACTCTGCCTTTGTTATTACTTGTGCTGGTTGCACCTCAGCTCAAACTGGAAACCTTGGCCCCACCCTGGATGCTGAGTCTTAAGCACAACTGTAGGATCACAAAAAGTCATACTTGGGGAGATGTCACGTCCAACCGGTATAGTGGCTACCCTGTATCTCTCCTGATTGCCAGATGTGTCTTTCCTGCTGTCTTAGCCACCTTCTCCCTCTGTATCTGTTGCCTGTGTGGTGCCATTCATCTGGTCCCTGCTATAGACATCGACCTTTCCTGCCATCCCCCAGCTACTCAGTGCTTGATTTTGACCTCTTGTGTCATCAGCCAATCTATAGCTTGCCTAGAATTGCAAATCGTGTTCTTGGAACTCCTTCCCCAAATACACAATTATTGTTCAAAAGTCTCTGGAGAAAAATTTTAATTGGGTTTCGTACTGAAGAAAATTTCCATCATAAAAAAGGCAAGCACATTGCAATCTATGAACTTTGGAAACAGGGAATTTATCACATAGAAGACATTCCACTGATGTTTTCAGTATTAGGAGTTATTGTGCCAAAAATCTTGTCTTTTTTCCTTTTTCCAACTGTATATAATACAAGATAGTCTCTCTCCACAAACACCTATTTTGCTTATAACTTATATGACTACACTATGGCAATACTATTTCTGAGAGCTGACAGCTTTCTTGGAAGAAAGGGCTGGGATAACTTTGGAGATGTAAAAGTTTTGTATTCTTATGGTGATGCTTCTAAACATGGTAATTTACATGCCTTCTCAAGCTTGGGGTGCAGTAGGTTCTTAATAATAAATCTGAATTTTCAGAACACCAAATTTCAGAATCATAGCAATATAAAACTACACATAAAAAAGCAGCTGTGGTAACTCCATAAAGATCTTTACAACAACTTTTCATCTCACTCATTTTTAGCCTATTTTATCAGCTGATCCTATGAGCGTCTATTTTAAATAGTATTACATATGTCTAGAGTGGGACCCCTGGTGGCCTAGTGGTTAGCATGCAGGACTCTCACTGCTGCAACCCTGGTTCGATTCCTCGGTCCCCCAGGCAGATGGAGCCCGTTAGCCCTGTGAGGCCATCCATCTATGAGAAGGTCACTCTAAACAAACCTACGTCCTGAGGACCTCACTGCCATTGTCCAAGCTTGCTTGGCCCCGGCAGATGAACCTTAGGATTACAGGGTGGGCTCAGTTCAGCGCAGGCTGTGTCTCACCTAAAAAATCCATTGCGCAGGCTGGAAAGGTAAAAGACCTTTCCCGAAATCTTCGTTCGCGAAGATGGGCCATTATATATCTAGAGTAAACCTATGTGTCAGGCTAACAAATCTTAACAGAAAAAATAAAAATTACAGAAAAATCATGCCATTCTGATATTCCACTCTCATTGTATGCTGCTTTTCATCCTCTGGCTATATGACTTTATAGCTCTGACTAGACATCCCATTTAAAATTCTGAGTGAACATTCCTGAATTCCAGTGAATGATTAATAGCACTTTGGAGGTCTTTCTACGACTTTTTCTGGAAAACAGGAAAGCTAATAGTAGTACATTACAGGAAGATGTACTAGATAAAAAGTTTAAATCTTGAAAATTCAGAAAATAGTGTAATGTGCAAATATAATTTCTTGATTTTTTTGCATTGTTCTAAAATTCCAGATGTGCTTTCTCTCATAGGAATCCACCTGATCAAATATAATGCACAACAGTAACAGTTTCAGCTTAAAAAAGAAGGATGCTGAAAGTGGTCAAGTGGACAATGAATCCTCCATGGTATCTGCAAAGTTACTGCAGGTTCAACAGCTCTCAGATCCTGTTCCTGCTAGAGCACAGCACCTCTTTGTTTTAGTGAACCTTCAGATAAAAACAGTCAATAGGACAATAAACAGAGCCTACCTGTGTATCAACAATGGCTTTTTAGGATGAACTGAAACCATCTCCATTCATAGAAGAAAAAGATTGCGAGGTGAGCAAAGCAAGCCAGATACCCAGTATTTGCCCATGCAGATACAGCTACAGCAGGCATTTTGCCACAGCATGACTTCATTAGAGAACAAAGAAAACTAAAACAGATGTTCTGCACTGGTCTCCTGCCAATATAATGCTGCTATCATCTGTAAAGGTTTTTGCATTGCCTGTGATACAATTTGGTCAGCTGTTTCTAGGCTTTTGGCAAATCTCTGTCAGTCCCAGGAGCCAGCTCCAGTGGAGTGCACACCTCAGCACTTCAGCAACAGTGCTGAGCAGGATGGATGAGTACCAACAGTTCCTAATGAATGCCCACTCATTTGCAGGCCCTCCTTGATTTAATACTCCCACCTCCTTGATTTAACATTCCCACAAGGACTTCATTGTATGTAGTCCTAAACATAATTTCATTTGCTTGCTCCTGCTTAAAGGAAATGAAGAAGCAAGCTCCTTGAGGCTTACTTTTCCATGAGAAATTTTTCAAACCTGGATGCAACTTTGACATGCTGGTGAATTGAGGACTCTCATCCTTCAAAACCAATGAAGTTGCTCAGTGACAGTGAAAACTAGGCCAGTTGTTTCACTGCATGAATAGAGAGCTGGATTTTGCATTTGAGATATTCCCACTTAAAAGCACCGACTCACAAACTGAGTAGGTGCTCAGCAGGAACTCCACAGAAGTCAGGCGGAGCCCCCAAAGCATTAAACCACAGTTTTGAAAGTCAAGGTCTTTCTTTGAACAGGTAGTTTGATGCAAAACCAAATCACAGGAAAACTTCACACAATTATATTACAAATGCAGAAGAAGAATAATAATTGAACTTTGTGTTCCAACAGTCTTTAAAGTTAGAAGTGAATTCATTCTCCAGATTTCTGAAATATGTGCAG
Source organism: Neopelma chrysocephalum (assembly GCF_003984885.1). NCBI lineage: Eukaryota > Metazoa > Chordata > Aves > Passeriformes > Pipridae > Neopelma > Neopelma chrysocephalum. The sequence continues at coordinate 3,845,012 of NW_020897730.1, forward strand.
GCAAGGTGAACATTAGCAGGCATTCACACCCGGAGTTCATAGCTGACATAAAATACTAGAAAAACATCTTAAAATCTGCATCTCTATTTCCTTAGGAATTTGCAAATATTAAAATACATAGTTCAGCCCTGGTTCAAGCCATATATGATGATGGGAAATATTGTATTCCCTTGGGTCTGTACCGTTCCACTGATTAAATATGCACAAAATGTCATTCACAGTGCATGCAATAAACTATATTATCAGGATCAGCATTAAAACAACTAAATGGGGCATCCCTCTCTTGGGGAGAATCTCATTCATGATCATTTCAATAAAAAGTTCTTTCAATTTAGAATACACACGAGAGCTCCTCTACCAACAAAGCACAAGCAATAGATAGGACTAGATTCACCAAAATCTTTTCCATTTACCTTAAGCACTGAACAAATGGCATGCCTAATCTGTGCTAAAAAGCAAATTGGAGGGTAAGCAAGAGAGTAGGCACAGCTGATTCTAGTTTGATCTATTATTAGTGGAAACCTTTAATTGTGTAATTGCTTTAATGCCCCATACTGGGTTCCAGAGGAAGTGTGACTACTGGCCTTTGTTTTCTGAATCACATCATAAAATAATAAATAAATATTATATAACATCTGCTTTTATGGACTTCTCAAAGCTGAATTGACTCTGATAGTAGTATGTAGTGGGCTTTTACCAGAGTATAGCTAACTAACAGGTTGTAATAAACTAAATCAAACCTAATTCAATCAGTAAAATGGGGTATTAGGAACACTGGTTACATTGAAATCACAGAACTGTAGCACAATATGGGTCAAAAGTCTGGGCTGACCCACTGCTCAAAGCAGCCCAATACAGAGCAGGTTACAGCAACATACAACATTTTTGAGTAATTTCTTTTAATTCATATAACAGAAGTAAATAAAAAAATTAGGTGCGAGGTAGGAGGTGAGTTTGAAAGCCACCTATATTATGACAAAAATTATTTCTGGCAATAGAGGATGATTTTCCAGTGGACATCATTCTTAGGTACTACTATATCAAGATGACAAAAAAAAATTAATAGCTAGTAAAAATGAAATTATAGCTTTAAGCAAAACAGCAAGTTTTGTTATTAGTTCTTAGATGGATCTTGTGATACTCTGGTATTAACAGCTTTCACTTGAACCAAATGTTGTCCTGTACTTCACTATGAAGTACCTAAAGTCGGGCAGATGCTTGTAGAACTTGTACGGAAAAGATAAAACCATTTCTGAGCACAGCCACATTTCCACCACTGTCACAGAGGGTCCCAAGAGCCTCATTCAGAAACCTGAAGACAGAATTTAATCACCAGATTTTTAAACCAATTTTCTTTAACTTGTTTACTTTTAACTCAGAATTTGAGAGTTTAATCTTGTTCATACTCTTCATAAAAACTCTAGGGAAATTTATCTTCTAGAAGTGATTCTCAATTAAGAAGTAGAACAAAACTGCATGGATGAAATGCAAGAAAAAAAAGTATTATTAATGCTTCAAGAAGGAATTATGGTTTTCCAGTCCATTGTGCATTTGTTTGATGGCTTTATTCTTAGATCTATATCCCTGACACACAGCTTTCAGGAATACTGCAAAGTTCCTTGGACTACTCACACCTTGGTTTTGGTTACTGTATGTCTGGCTAGAGCTGGTATGTGAAGAATGGAGAAAAAGACCTTTAGAACCCTTAAGAAGTTACATATTAACAATAATGATAATTGCCAGAAAAATCTAAAAAATCTCAGAGATTTAGCTTTAATAAGAACCCAGCATGGAAGTAATGATCCAAAAAGTATCCAGCTACCACCAATATTATGCTTTAGAGTTTTCTCTTTTCATTATTTTTCATTTAAATGTCTAATGTGATATTCAAGACCTCATTCCTTTCCTCTATAGATTACAATTACTTTAAAAAGGAATGTTTTTTGTCAATTGTCTGCACAGTAATGTTCATGCCAAATAAATCAGTATTATGTAAGATGCTGTTAAAAGGGCTTTATTACAAATGCTCCTGTTTTGTTTGAACCTCAGGGCAGTAAGCAAAATTGCATTCTGCAAAAGCAAAACTGTTTGCTACTAATACTTTCAAGTAAATGCATGTATCTAGTTTCTAGCTTGGGGTGTAGCTATGTGGAGAATTTGCTGCACTGATGGCTACCGGCCCAAGTGAGATTATGAAGGTCAAAATTTATCACTGGCTATTGAAATAATACAATAATACAAGTTTTTGCAAGTTTCTCTTCCATATAACTAAGTCTGAGCAAAATTTGGCCCAAAGTCAGCTCATGAGTTTCCCACGCATTTTGTTCTTGAATTAAAAGTTAAGCTAATTTTCAGGAGCACTTTGTAAACTCTGTGTTAGCTGACATTCAGAAAACCACAGGCAGGTGATGTAACAGCCAGGACACTTCTCACTCTCAGGCTTTCCTGTCATCAGCTGTCACTCTAGGAATGCATCGAAGCTACTGCCAGTGGATCTGCTGTCCTTGTTAAAGGAAATCTTCTGGCTTTTAGAACATCCTAACAGCTCTCCTCTATTATCTGTCACCTAAGTATTATCATTTACTTACAGCAAACATCAAACACTTTGATCTATTAAGTCTTTAAAACCCATCAAATCAAACCCCAAAGCTCAGTTAAATTCAGGAAGCAATCTGCTTCTTTTTTTTTTGAAATATATATATAAACACACATATGTGTGCACACACATGGATCATGCCTCTGATTTCTACTCAGAAATTAGAGCAGTCTCCACAAGAAATTCCTAACAATGTGTTCTCAGAGATTATATCAGGTCATTGCAGTTTTAAACAGGAATTAAAGTTACTTCCTATATGGCGACAAATGCTTTATACTTTTTTATAATCCACTCTGGTAAATAAGACCTCTTGCAAGAAAGAGGAAGGAATTTTGGAATAAGTTATGGTGAATATCCAACTCCATAAATAGTTGAAAATCTTTCTTTCCAATTTTTTCTCTGAGTGTTATATTTACAAGAGTAAGTGCCCTGCATTCATAACTTTACAAAAGTAGGCAATGTGATTATCAAAAACCTGTTGTTTCCTCATATCATCTATTGACCTTATTTCTTCTCCCCAGTTTGTAACCTGGTGAAGTTACACCATTGCCATTCTGCAATTCATCTCTGCCATAAGGTGGAGCCTCAATAACATGGTCCCAAACTTGTGTGATGATCTGAGTTGAATTCTGTCAGATCAGCAGATCCGAAAGCATTTTTGTCAATCAAACAGAGGAAGCAAAACCGGCTGTGGGTGGATTTGAGAAAATCAGTATCTATGTAGCATAATTCTAGAAATGTCACATCTGAGCTGGCAGACACAGAATGACAAATAACAAGGAATCAAATATAGGTCTAAAATTAGAGGTGACTTCTGGGGAGAAAAAATTTTTAAGATTAAGCAATTAAAACTCTTCATCATAAATCCCATAATAGCTAAACAAACTACCTGAGTAGAAAGTAAGAAGAACTAAGTAAATAACACCTGAAAAATAGAAACAAAGCTTGTACATTTATTGCAAACAAGCAGAGTTACTTTTAGAAAACAGTTTTCAAGCTTTTCACCCTTTATCTGTCTAAGGAAGAACAGCACAAGGAAGAAGAAGATTTCCCTTTTATGTCCACCTCTGACTCTTTTTTATATATATCTTCCATGTCACCAAAGCTTTCCTCTCAAAATGGCCTTCATTAAAAGCCAACTGAAAATGGTGGAATTCCATTTAGAATCTGTGCCTATGTCTTGATTATCACAATGTGACTTTTCAAGGGGCAGCTAAAATGATGCCAACAGTGAATAAACGGCTTACTAAATTTCATCTTGCCATGAGAAATTGTTCTATTCAAGAATAGGCTTAGGATCAGAGACTAAGGCAGCAGCTAAGCGTAGAAAATAGGCTTATGCCATAGAGTTCTATTTGGTTTATATGTATGGAAACATTTCTTTGAAAAGCTTAATATTTTCACTGTATTTATACACCATTTGCCTGAATTATGTGTTTTCTGTCAGTATGGAAGGAGTACACATAGCCCTATCTATCCCAGCTCCATTCTCCCTCTGACACTCTAAACCATCTTCTGCCTCCAAAAACAACAACTAATTCTCATGAAACTTGAATTTGGCCAAAGGATAATACAGTTTACTTCAGTTTTTCCCATACAAACAAGAAAGATATACCCTTCATGGTTCATTCACTCAGTAGCAAAGTATGTAAACTCAGTCTGATACAAAAATTAAAGCTCTTCAGAATTTTATCAAGAAACACTTCTGTAGGAAAAAAAAATAGATGGTAGAGATATGTTTTTAGGAAAGAAGCAAATATGGTTTACAAATTTTGGGCATCACAGACAAGAAAGAGGGAAAGGAACAAAGGAAAAGTGAGAGTGGGCAAAATGAAGACAAAGAGAAACATGAAAGAGAGCTGAGCAGTGGATTAGAGTAAGGTGGTGAGATTTACTACTAATAGTAAGGGGGCAGTTTTCCAGATAGGATGAATAAACTGAGCTTATTTGCAAGACTGATTTTTCCCTTGCTTAGACAGGTGCCAATGCAGCCATAGATATAAAACTAGCGCACAATTCCTCCAAAGAACACCTACAGCATCCACTTCTTGATTTGAGTTATATTGAACCTTGTGGGCCCTGAGAAAGAAATATTAGTGATGAATAATTGTTGAAGAACAGAGTAGCATGCTACCTGTTAAACAACACTTACTACCATTCCACTGCCACTGACATCCACTGAATTGTTTTTCTTGGATGAAACCTCCTTCTGCCTGACTGATTCTTTGTTTCTACCAGAAACCCACTTGGACACATGCAGACAAATATGCTCAGGTCCTGAGCCCAAGGAATTCACCTCAGAAGCAGTTTGTATGTTTTAAAGTCACCAAAACATGCAGTGGTGCTGCGCATCTTAAGCATTTGCAAGGGCCGCTGCAGTGAGCCATTTCCTGCACAGCATTTAACTGTCTTTAAATTTAATGAGGTTGTTATTTTTAGTTAAAATTTGTAGAATCTGTGACATATTTTTGCAATAACTTAATCTTTCATTAGTCACGGAGATGAAAGCGTTCAATTAGCTGCTTTGACACTTCTGACTGTACTAAATAAAATCTTCAAGTATTTCCTAATGATAATGCCTCCTATCTAACAGATTTTCTAGAAAGATTGAACATAATGAAGGAAAATGGGGACATAATAAATTATATGGACAGTCCAAAAAATGAAAGGATAATGTCATAGGAAGAGCCTTGATAGAAAATGAATAGTTTCTCGTTAATTGATGTTAAAGTGCTCCAGAGTCAGTACTGTGGAGATCTTTCCTGGCATGAAAAACACTCACCGGAGCTAGCAGGGGGAGAACTCTCAGAAATACACCTGAGTATCTCAGCGCATTATAAAATACATTTTGAAAACAAATGACACACAGCAGTGACACAGATGACAAACAACTTCCTTTCTTAGAGAAAACTAGTATAAGATACTCAGCAGTGCCTCCTTCCATCCTGCCTGCATAGTTCAGATAAATTCCTCTTTCAGTAGCAACATGTATAAACTGGGCCAAAGAAGGTACATAAAACCTCAAAAATCCCTATAGAGAAATTTAGAAGCTTTTTCTTGAGTACATAAGCCAGATGCTTCAAATACCCCAAGGCTAGTGGAGCTAAGACAGTCCGTGGTGAATACCTGACACCATACTGCTGTAGAAGGACAACATTTGCCCTCAAGCTTTAAAGACAGAGAGAAGAGACCTATTCAATCAAAGCCCTTCCTGCAGTTCAGCTGTTATTCTAGGATCAGAGGAGCTTCTCCAGAGCTTGATTTTAATCACTTTTAGTATAATTAAAACCTTCCATCACTGAGAAGAGCTGGTGGTAATCTTTTGTCGAGTGAGTCACCAAGAGGAGCCTGGATTGTTTGCTTATATGGGGAAACAGCACATTTGACTCTGCTCCTATCCATGCACAGTCATGGTGGGATGTGTTATGGGCTGTACTGACTTGAGCTTCCCTGCACACAAAACAAGAAAGGTTTAAAATGGGAGGCACAGGAACACAAGGAGTAATGTATTCACTGGGAGGCAAACTGCCCGTGTCTTTAATAGGAAAGGAAAATCCCTACAAGAGGAACTTCTTTTTTTGTGTGTGTAGCAATTCTAGCTCAAAGATACTGATCTCTGTTCTGCTTTTTTCCTTATAATTTACCATGTTCTTTTGAGTGGGAGTTTGGCTTTTCTGATAAAGGACTTTTTTTTTTTTTTGTAAGGTGTCATTTTCTTTCTTCACACTCAGGGAACCTTTGGGCACCACTAACACCTGTTAGTCAGTAAAGGCAAATTTGGTCAGGAAAGTTCTTCAGAAAGTCTTCAGGCTTGCCTTTGGTTGAGATTTTTTAAAATTGCAAAATGCAGAAGATTTGAAAATGTGGATCAGCAAATATTACTGTAGTTTTTTGTTATATTTTGGGTTGCTTTTCCTTTTGATGTCCACATTTTGTAAGATTCTTTGCAACAAAAGCTATGCCAGCACAGCTTAAACTGAAGAAATTTTTGGTTGAAGGAATAAGATTAGAACTTAAAATATGAAACAAGTTCATTCTTCAAACATCTAACCCTGCTGCTCAGGCTGATGTTCTGAAGTCGACAGGACTCCAGGTAAGAATACATATTTATTTGCAGGATATACATGTCTAGGCAGTGCTAATCTACTTCATGGACAGATTTTTGCAGTAAGAGGCAGAGGGCTTCTTACTGTAAAGACCATAGTGAAAAGGCATATTTTGAAGCAGACCTCCATGTTATCACTGGAAGTCAATAACATCTCTAATAACAATGGATATTTAAGTGTAAAAAATGTACCCTATCAAGACATCAGAAACCTACTGAATTGAAAATGCTTCATCATCATAAGACTTTACAACCATCAGCTAGCCAGAGCCATCCCTACTGAACCTTGAATCTGTCCACAGATGGAAGATTTTCAATATTCAGCAAAAAAATGGAAAACTATTTTTATTAATCATTAGGAAAAAAGCATACCATAAGCCTGAAAAATATTAAATACTGAAACAACTATACCTTTTGAGGTCAAGTCACTATTGCCTCGACTTCCTTCATCCCTTGCTACACTAAATACATCCTTTTCTGTAAGTCCAGCTCCTTTGTTCACACGAGCTGTCTTTGCCCATCAAAGTTCAGACCACTTTTTCCTAAGTAAGGCTCTGTTTGTTTTTGCTTATCAGTAGCTGCCTTTCTACTTATCTGCCTTCTCACACCTTCTGTCCATTCAGCATCATCCCTATGATTTCCATTTTCTACATTAGGTTTTGGAGATCGCTTTGTCCTTAGAGCTGCCCAACCAGCCAGTCTAGCTGGTCACATTCATTTTCAAAGAGAAACTGAACCTACAACACAGCTGGTTAATGCAAGTTTTAACATACATTTTAGTTAATTTTCACATCAGCCATAAATGAATATGAATATTATAGGAGAAGTATGAAAAAATCCATGCTTTCAAATACATGCATGTGGCAGAAATCAGTAATTTTGCTTTATCAAAATTACAAAACAATCTGGGTGATACTATTTTAAATCTAACAGCATGTTAAGGAAGATAACTAGTGCCTTTGTTTGTTTCATTGCAAATATCATATCTTATTAGCATAGGTTAGTTTTAAATTTCCTGAAGTTAACTTTCTCTTTCTCCCTAAAAATGTGTATAATCTTCCATGAGAGAGAGACATAACAGGCTAAGCTAAAAGAGGCTTGATTGCCAGGTACGTATAGAAATGTTCTCATAAAAGTCTGGGTTGAAGACTGCTGAAATCCTTGGGCATTTTCTACTCACCAGGTTCTGGATGAAGACCAGACTGACCACAATTACACAGTTCATATCAAAAAAATACTCTCCTGATCAGTAATGTTAGCTGTAGTTGAATACACTAATAAAATATTAATTCTGCCCTTTGAGAATATTTTATAAGACTGATTAAAAAAAAGTATTTGATCAAAAAGGAAAAGCAAACACAAGGGTCACAAATTTAGTAACACTGTTGAATTTTGCATAAGGAACCACAAACAAGGTCTAGAGACTGAATAATACAGATAAATCAAAGAAATGAGTGAGCTTGTTTTTGAAAGCAGCAAAGTTATGTCAGATCTGGAATGAGACTGGAAAAAAATAATCCTTTGTTCCAAGTCATATTTCCTTCCTGAGGCTCCCACACAGCCTATTCTGTTATGGAAATTGGTGTCCTTCATCAGAGTGGGCTGATTTTGGGGGACATGTCTCTGTCTATGGACATTCATTTTCATGAATGCAATTCCATGTTTGCAATTTAAAGAGACAAATTCCTCTGTCTCTTGAAATAGGATATCAATTCACAGAGAATGTTCAAGGGATGAAGACATATATAGTCCCTTGTTTCTCTCCTGTCTGATGAGTGAGCAAAAAGGGCAGAGTCTCCTTTACAATAATTTCAGGTTCTTCATTATTAGAAAACATGGTGATTCAAAACACAAGGAGCTCAACCTCCTAGGGTTACTCTTTTAACCAGTTTCTTCTCTCTCAAATGAACACAGACACTCATGGCTTTGGTAGTTTGTGGGTTACCAAATTAATAACAAGTAGAAAGGATTGCAAAAGGCTTGGCAAATGCTAGCACTGTCATCTCTGGTCTGTGAAACCTGCAGGGCTGATAAGATGAAGGTACAGTGAACGTTTCTTAAGATACAGGATTTAAAAAAATCTTGTAACAGCTTAGAGAACCTCCCAGGAAGCATCTCCTTGGGTACATTTGCATTTTCTAACGAGTGCATTGAGCAAAGGAGTTAGGGAACTGATGAGAGGAGAGTAACCAGCAAGGCTGTGTTTACTAAAACGCATCTCTGTTCCTAAAATTGCCCTCCTGTTAGATAAGTGATCAGGACAAAAGGATCAAAAATCGAACTGAGAGGTAGGAGGCACAGCCCACTTTCAACATCAGGGACACAAACCATGAACTCACAGAAGTTTCTGAGATGGCAGCAAGCATGAGGTGGGGAGGATACCACACCTTAAGACATGTGGTTTGTGTCTAAGAGTCCTTCCTCCAGCACATCTCTTATGATACATTATTGTTTAAATATTTTAATAAGGCAATACCTTTTCCAAAACTGAAGAAGAAAGATTGTAGTAAATGAAAAGTGAGGGTCACACTGGCTGACAATGGAAGGATTGCTGTCAGCTACACGGAGGCAGGCTTGACAGACTGTGCTTGAAGCAGCTCTTTCAATCGTCAGTGTCACTGTTTTATCAGTAAGTTGTAGCAAAGCTACAAGTCTGTTTTCCAGTGGAAGAACTACTTCTGAGTTGTGCCACATACAGAGTGCTGATGATAAGGAAAGGCAGGCTGTTACTAAAAAAAAGCAGACTCCCTGAGAGGTGTGTAGCAATCTCACACCTGACTGAGCACAGAAATGAAAGGCAGAGGCACAGGAAGTACAAATGGCTGTTTGCACAAATTCAAAGCCAAATTATATCATCATGGGAATGCATATTCAGTCAAAAGTACACCTGTGCAAGGCTCACCACAGGGTGTGTGCAGTCTGAGGTGGACACTCCAACACAAGGGATCTGGCTGCAGTCCTGGCTGGAAAGCAGAGCTTTTCTGAGAAGCAGTGACTGAACATACAGAGTTATGGACACGAGCCAGGACACCGACCACATAACTGACCTCTGGTTATACAACTGATCATTATAGACCTGTAAGAATATGTTCTTAGATGATGCTACTTGAGCAAACCAGCCATAAGGATATTTTGTTAAAAACTCCATGACAACTCTGTTTTTATACTTATATGACACGTGTGTGTATATATATATATATATAATTTCCATCAGTCTTTGCCTGCAAAAAACTAGTGGCAACAAAAGTGATTGAATGACCAATAACAAACATAGTTACAAACATAGATCTAAACAACCTGTTTGTTCAGCTTCAAATAGACACATTTAAAGAGGAAAGTGTCCCCAAGTCAGCCAGTGACAAAGGACATGCCAGTTCAGGATGCATTGTCAGGGTCAGGACTCAGACTGCTGGAATGGCCAGTTTCAGGCTAGCTTGGGTATATCTCTAGAGACTGCAAACACATCTGTGAGTGAAAAAGCACAAACAGAGGTGGGAGTGTTCCCACTGTGTTCTGCCATAGTTGTATAAGAGAAATAACTGCACTCTCTGGGGCTAAGTAAGGGTTCTAACATCCATAGTTTCCCTGGATAATCAATGAACAGAGATAAGCACATTCAGGCAAAGGTTTTGGATCAAAACCACCTACGTTAACTGCAGCCCCATTGGAGAAGGCACGAATGAGAGCTGGAGCCCAGTGCTGCTGTCTACAGCTTAGGTGCCTAGCACTCAGAACCTCAGCTAAATAAATGATGCTGAGGATGCAAACACCCACCCCACCCTCAGGCTGCACAGACTCAGCACAGCTAAAGGAGTATGCTGCTGGTATGAAATAATCACCAGCATGGATTTATAACGGGTCAAGCTCAACAGGAATGTGTTCTTTATTCTTCCACGTGCTCATGGTAGATTTAGACAAGAAATAACAAGCCAAACACATAAAATTATATGATTCAAGGATCTGAAGTTAACTGGATTTCTAAGAATAGCAAATCCAGTGCAGGAACAGTTTTCAGGTAGGGTTACTTCCCAGAGACAGAAGAAATGCCTATTGAGCAACTCAGTGAGTGCATTGCTGAAGTTTGACAATCTCTAAAAAAAAAAAAAAGGCAAAAAAACCTCCTAAACCAAAACCAAACAGCTAATCTTAAAGATCACTTGTCCTAAAAAACCTGAAGATGGTAATAGAAATGGCAGCATATTTTTAGAAGCAGAAGAATGTTGAGTAGGTTTATTTGTATAGACGTAGTTTCTCTGGCTCACTGATCACTTCAGTAAAAACATTTGCTTATCAGCTTTCTGGAACAGCTTTGGGTAAGCCAAATACTTTAAATACTTCAGTGAAACCAACAGTATATAGTTAACTCCCTTGATTTGAAACTCATACTAAACCGATAGTGTGCAGTGAAAATCCTTAGCTTCAAAAAGGTTACTTTTTTTGATGTGTTTACGAAAGTAACACTGTTTTTAAAGGCTTTAATAGGTACCTAATTTCTTTTGGTCAGAACTTGGGTTTCTTGCCACTATTTCATAATTTATTATATTCAAATATTGTTTTGATTTATCATACTTGTAACTTCAAAAATTATATAAATCCAGAATGCTATAATGAATAATGCAAGTAAGTAGCCAACATCTAGCAAAAGCCTCAGCATTAAGACCAATGGCGTGCGACAAGGACTTACACCCAAGATAGCACAGGGATACTGAAAGAAAGTGATTCCCTAGATTTGTTCATGGAATAATTTAACAAACATGTAGACTCAGTGCTGTTTAGGTATTATATATCTTCGTTGAGTGAAAGAGTCAGGATACTTGATAAAGACATGCCAATTTTAACAAGTTTTCTGGTATTCCTGGAATGGAATTTTATGTGCTCTCCTGATATACATAAGGGTTCACTAAGGTGCTTTCAGGCATAAAATTTATTCTTGCAATGGTCATTGAATGAAAACCAGCTTTAATATCAGAGTTAGAATCTTCCCATAATTTTTCTGTTTGTGTGTCCAGTCTACACTCTTGCATCTCAGGAAGCACGAGGTTCATTCAAGGGGTTGCCAAGGATTTTATGGTCTTTGGAGAAGAGAAGCAGATGGTCCCAGAAAGACGAGCACTTCGAACATTGCAGTAGATTTGGGAAATAGACCTACAGCTGCCTAGGGACATACTTCAGAATTTTAAAAGGTTATTAACTGAACTACCACAAGCTGGGAAAATAACTCAAAACCAGATGTAATCACTAATTGCTCACTTGAACTTTGCCTATGAAGTTATTTCAGCAGGAAGAATATTTTTATGCTGACTCTAAACAAAAGTTAGAAAAGGAGATAATTAATAAGATTAAGAAGGCAATTAAAGCTGGTGGTGCTTGAAATTCTCTGTGAATGCTGTACATTTGAATCCATTAGGTGACAGTAACTGCACAGATTCATCACACATGGAACCCCTTTTTCCTGGAATTGATACTGACAAACTCAACTGTTCATTTTTATTGGTTCACACACAGTTAGGAGAAACCACAAATACCAAAACAGTTTTCAAATACTGCAAAGAAGATCAATTTTAGTTCTCTCATCAGACAGAAAGAGTTCTTGTGCATATTAAAGCCACACATATAGCATAAAAACTGTTACCACCACTGATAAAAGCCTTCTCATCTTAATGCAGCCTAGTAAAGCCTTTTGTCCATATCTCCAGATTAAAACAGAAAAATAAATCCAATCAAAACAGAATCATCATAGAGTTCTGACAGATAAAAAAATCCAACCTTTAGTCTTTAAAAGACTTAAAGTATTTGCAATGGAAAAGCAACTGCACAAAACAGACTGAAATGTCAAAAAATGTCAGAGTAATCAGTTGCAATGTAAAATTCAAACAAATGGATTTCAGAGCTAATCTACTGTAAGATTTAAAGGAAAAAAAGTGTGGAAAGTAAAGCTAAAATCTTTGTACTTGCTACCACTGCAAGAGCTGTAAAGACTACAAGAAATCTGTTACTATGAGGCAACATCAGCACTTATGAGGTTCTACATATCCATCCAAGCAGATGCAGAGGAAGTAGAATAAAGATTTTTTGAGGCTTCCAGCAGTGTTCAAATACAAGGCAGACAAATGCCTCATTGCTTAAGCAAAACTGTGTTGGTTGTAAAGAGCAGAATACACACACACACTTTGCAGCCAACACACAGCTGCACAGAAACACCAGCAATAGAAGACTGAAAAATGGATTTGTTGCCAAGTGGTTCAGAACTATGCCATGACTGCAGACATGAAGAGTGAGTTTTGTGGGATGAAAAGAGAGCCACAGGTTTTTTCTCATGTACGAAGTCCTCCTCCATGCATTAAAGTAGGATTTCTTCAAAAGGAAGACTGAGTGGAAAAATAAAAATGCCCACATTTTAGCAGAAATGCCACCACATTTTTCAGATGAACTCCCACTATCACCTTTCCACCTTTCAGTTATCTGCTGCTTAAAAATTCCACAAATCTCCCAGCAAAAGGCTATCAAGCAATACAAGGTACAATTGCTATTACCCAAATATGAATCAACAAGCCTGTTCAAAAGAAATTTTGTAAATTTATGCAAATAGCATAAGATTTATCCGTAGAAAAACACAATTTCCCTTTTAAGAGATCTGGAAATAAAGACAAGCAAGAAAATTTTTTCAAACTGAGTAATTCAGCTGGTTGCCCTAACTGTGCACTGTGCTATGGCTCCAGGGTGGGGCATCAAGGTGTGTATCAGATACATTTGATATATTAGGGAAGTTCCTACCTTCCTTTTACCATATGCAAAAATGCATGCATTGAAAAGCTCCAGGAGCACACTGTCCTTGCTTATATTTCCAAATATACTCTAAAATCTGCAAGTTAGGGCTACTGATTTAAACACATAGAGCTTTCTCCTCTGTGAGCATTAAAATGTGTACCATTCCCACTGATCTCCTTTTCAACCTGAGTTTAAACATTTGTAGATACTGCAGTTAGAGTATTTTCCCAGTTGGGCCTATTGTCCTGCCCAGGATTTCCAGATTTCACTAAAGAATGATTTTTAAAAATCCAGCTTTTTTTTTTTTAATTCTCTCTTCATAATGTTCATTTGACTCTATGTGGAATTATAGATGCATATTCATGTTGGTGCATGACAACAATTGTTTTCACCATGTGGCCTGATCTAACAATCCCTGAGAGTCCTTCTTCCCCCATTTTATATACTAGAATCAATTATCTGACTTTCAAGCAGAAAAATTAAAATTATGCTCTCCATGAAAGTCATCCTGATTGTTCCTGTGTTTGCAATGAGATATCCATATAAACAGTGGCACTTTAGTTTGTACTAGGGTTTTACAATATAATATTTTACAATTTATTAAACCTTTTTGTTTCTGATCTCATTCCAACTAGTTTTCTTGCTCTCCACCCAAGTCACATATATTTCAGTACAAATATCAAATTATGTGGGCATGCATTTCGTGAGCCATTTATGCATCCAAAAAGCAAAAATACCCCCCTTCAGTGTTTTTCTTCTCTGTAGCAGTCTTGTTCCTTCTGTCAATGTGATCCAAGGATCTTTATAACACCTTTAACAGGAAAATCTACCAAAAGAAATGTTCCAACATCTCCACTTTGATAAGCCAGCCAAGAGTCTTGGTTGTTGCTGGCACAGATGTAATCCCTGACTGAGCATTAAGAGCACACAAACCTTTAAGCAATTTTTCCTCCAGAGTTAGATGAGTCAACTGTTGTTTGGCCTGATAGGGGCTCAGTTTTGGCAGCTCCATAAAGAACTGAGCAAACACATTCTTCAGCAGCATTTATATTCCAAATGAAAATGGAAATGCAGCAGTGAACCCCAACTGTTATTTTGTCCTTCATGAAATCATTTTATCTTTGATGATTTGAGATTATGTGTAAAGACTGAGTGCCATATTTTGCAGGCTCTTACTCACTCAAGAGGTTTTAAAGTTTATCCTTTCTATTGCCCAGTGGCATGGCACTGGGGGTTCACCAAACCAAGATATTATTTCATTAAACATGGAAAGGTAATGCATATTTATTATTCGCTTTTATATGTATGGCCAGTCTTCGCGAACGAAGATTTCGGGAAAGGTCTTTTACCTTTCCAGCCTGCGCAATGGATTTTTTAGGTGAGACACAGCCTGCGCTGAACTGAGCCCACCCTTTAATCCTAAGGTTCATCTGCCGGGCCCAAGCAAGCTTGGACAATGGCAGTGAGGTCCTCAGGATGTAGGTTTGTTTAGAGTGACCTTCTCTTAGATGGACGGCCTTACAGGGCTGACGAGCTCCATCTGCCTGGGAGAGTTCCCTGACGGGGAATCGAACCCAGGCCGCGGCGGTGAGAGCGCCGCATCCTAACCACTAGACCACCGGGGGTCCCCGTTTGCTTTTATATAAGCAAATGATAATTCATATTCTTAGAATAAAAGACCCACATATATGGTGTGGCACTCCCTCTGCTCTTCTTCAATTTCCCTCATTTAAGAAGAAAAACAGAAAGGTGAGAAACAACAGAAATTATAGATGCTGCTGTGATAGTGACTGGTTATGTTGCCAAAGAAATGTTTCTTTTGTGGAGTTCTGGAGCCACTGGGGCTCCTTATTCTACACCTCCCAAACAGCTCTCCCGAGTGTTGGGCTGGGCTGTGCCCAGTGCGGTCAGCCAATAAAATTGTTCTTTGCTTTTCATGCAGTCAGATCAAAATTAGGAGAGACACAAAATTCTTAATCAAATTTCAGATAATCACATGCAGTTTTGGGTTTTGTAACCCTTCTTTTAGCATATGTCTAATGCCTACTTCATGCAGTGGTTGAAACAGAGCACACCAAAATCTGTATTAATGAGTATACCAAAGATACATATTAAAAAAGTCAGCTCCTCTAAGAAATGGATGATTTGTGTTCAGAACTGCATACTTCAGATGAACTAAATTCTCTTCACTAGATTTTGTTTTAAAGCACTCTTCAAAGTAAAACTATTTTTTACAGTCAAATATGTTAAATTTAATAGATAAGGGGACAAGAAGCTTGTGTGTCATTGAATCTATTCAAGGCTCACTGCGCTTTCTTTGATAGTATATGTTTTTGAAAACATGACTTTACTAGTTGCGCAAAGATTTATGTACTAGTTATGCTAAATCTATTCTCAGACTGAAGATTTCTTACCGGCCTTTTGGTCAACTAACCAACTACCAATTTATTTTCCATCTGTAGATTTTCTTTTTTGCTGAAACGTCACATAACAGGTAACAAATACACCCACCTGATTATAGTCCCTCCCCCCAATACTGCCAGTATCCTATCTTTCCTAGTCTCATTTACATTTGGATTAGAGAGGTACATGCATCTGGAGAACAGGTCAGAACCTGCACAACAGTTCAGTGAAAATAACAACTTT
The DNA here is from genome assembly GCF_003984885.1 of Neopelma chrysocephalum. Taxonomy (NCBI): domain Eukaryota; kingdom Metazoa; phylum Chordata; class Aves; order Passeriformes; family Pipridae; genus Neopelma; species Neopelma chrysocephalum. The sequence continues at coordinate 3,861,127 of NW_020897730.1, forward strand.
CCTGAAAATCCTGACAATTCCCATCCCTCCATTTTCCAGTCATCAGCAATGAGATGACAGCAACAACTTTATATATTTTCCTATTAAAAAGTCAGCAGTGCCAACCATACTATGCAGCGATATTTTGCTTCACATTTAAATGTCACATTTTAGTATCTATGCAAACAAGTGGTTGTTCTGAATCTTCCATAATGAAGTTCTGTGCAATATATTTTGATGAAAACTTTGCCAAATATAGAAAGCTCATTTCAGAAATACTCATGTACCTGCAATATCTAGGGAGCTGGGGTAATGGGCAAGACAAGGGAAGCTTACAGTTGCTTTGCTCCCTAAGGAGATTAGGAGCAGAAGTAGCAGCTCAAATTCTGCTTTTCTCTGTGCATAAGCTATTCACGTTAGGACTACAGTAGATATAGACCACTCCATCTCCTCTGCAGGTTCAGTTGAAAGAGTTCCCTAGCTATGAGTCCCCAAATACAGACCCTGTTCTGCTCCTCCCAAGGTCTAGCTGGGAGAGCTGCTGTAGGAGGCAGGACTCAGGTTAGACGGACATGTGGTCCGACCTTGTAATGCCTTCTCACATCCTTAACAGACAGAGAGCCAGAGTTGGTACAGCAACCTGGACAGCCTCCTGAGCCTGCACTAACCACATGCTGAACAGACCAAGTAGCTCAGGCTCAGCAGCATTATTAGTGCTCTTCATGGGTTGATACCCCTCTGCGCATCAGTTAAAAAACACTCCTGCTCTTGTCCCTTACTAGGCTCAGAGCTCCAACAAATGTTACTGGGCTAACAGATCATCTGGAGCATTGAGAATATGTTTGTACTCAGCCCTTTCAGCACAATGGAGGTATCTCAGCATATCTGACTCCATCAGCAGGGCTGATGAGCCATACTCAACACCATAACAACGTGGCTGTGCTGCTGCTTTGAGAGCCCTGGCAGCTGCACTAATGTGTTCAGTGTGCTGTATCTCAGGAACAAAAAACCTGTAATCCATCTTATTAAAGGCTGGCCTTGTAAATTCTGCTGTTTCTTATTCTTTCAGCTTTTGAAGAGACCATTTTACTCATCTTTCCATGCTGCTCCCCTTTTGCTACCATTTAACACACACTAAACTGCTGCTGATGGTCTAAAACATAGCAAATGTGTCTGGTAGCTCTTTAAAAAACATGATGAGACCTAAACAAATAAAAAAAAAATTAAAAAAAAATCCCATCACCAGAAACAACTTTATAGAGAAGTAAAAAGACCAAAGCTTGACTATGACTAGTACATACCCTCTGTGCACTGAGTGCTGCTGACCCACCAGGTGAGTTCCCCGTTTCCCTGCCACTTTCTTTCAGTGGGCCATTCACTAGGACTCTAAGACTCTGAACTCCTTCTTCCTCAAAACACCCTTCACAAAGGCAGGCTAGCACTGAGATGCTCTTTTCTTTTCACCCAGGACCTTACTATCAAAAATAAAATTGACATTTACAAGCTATTCCATTTGAGAGGTATTTTTTTCTGAGGCAAAAAAACTGAATAATTAAGCAGATTTTGCACATACATGTTTAATTTCTGGGAGCTGAGTTATTATACCAGACAATGTATAGTTGTTTGGTTTGGTGTGTTCTTGAAGCAAAAGAGACCAAATAGGACATGCCACATCTTCAAATTATTGTGGATGATGGACAACAGACTGTGGTACCCATTTAGTGATATTGTCAGAAGCAAGCTACCAACAGATAAATAATGATGCTCATGTAACAGCCAGACAGCTGAAACACACCCTGCTCAATGCACTAGAAAGATAGATTTTTCTGTACTGTCCCATTCAATTATTCTCCTCTTATTTCTTGTTTCCCAGCAGATAATTGGATTTTAAGAGAAGGCATCTCCAATTTCCAGGGCTTCATTTCTCTTCTGTTTTCCTTCTCATTTCGTGCAGACACTTATCCCCAAGTCCTAAACAGAATCAGCCAAAGACTTTCTAAACTTCTAAGATACTCTTGAAGTCTGATACAGGAGAAAAAAAAAAAAGTCTTCAAAAGTGAAGGACCTGATCCTGCCAGGTGCAGAGAGATGTTCCTAATGTGGTGAAGGTATCACTATTGCAACTGCTGAAGAATCTACAGGAACACAGGTCTCCACAGAATCAGTCTTTTAATAAGAATAAATTATGATTTAACTGAGGAAAAGGAACTTCAAAAATATTTAAACACACATACAAAATGAAAGTAAGAAAAGAGTCACTTTCTATCTTAAGACCATTATTTAGAATGTATTAATGTAACAGGATTCCTTCCATAACAAAAGAAGGTATTATCACATGCTGTAGGAAATAATACAGTTTTTATTAAAAAATTGAAGAAATCTCTTTCTTCAAGTCTCATAACTTGCATAAAGCTTGCCAGTTTTCAATGACTTTTTATTGCTGTTTGTTCCATTTTTTTCTTCCTAGCAGAAAATAAATGCTTATAACAACTTAGAGATAGACCTGAATTGATTATGATGCCTTCCTATCTTCTTGGGTGGACACGAGGTACTCATTAAGCTACTTTCTGAAAGACTGGATTACCAGTTAGACCTCATTCAAAGACAAAGACTTGCTTTCAGCCCAGAAGGGCAATACTCTTAAAACTCTCTGGGCAATTCCTTCCCAGCAAGTACTTCCCTGTCCACTAAAGAAACTGAGCACACCCTAGTTATTTATGAATCTGTGCCTTCCATTCCCACACCAAGCAAGGTAATGATATTACCTACAGCTGCTTATTCTGAGAGTGCCATATCTACAAACAGCCACTAAAGTCATGCTGGGAACAGAACCATGAAGTGATGAGCACCAGCCCAGTTCTAGCAGCAACACAGCTCCTCTGTGATATAAACCAGCACATCAGCAAGTATGGTGGTACATAGCTTTAACACTGTAAGTCCATTCAAGCTACTATTGAAAAGCAACATCTGCAGCTGCAGCCTCTACTGTACACTCCAGCCAGACCTACTGCTCCAGCTGGTCTGGCTGGACTCTACGTGGTTGTAGGGTCTCTGAGAATGATGCCAGAAAAAGCACTGGAAAACTGGATCACAGTCTACATACAAAACCTGATACCTTGAAAAATGAGTAGGACCTTCCACAAGTAGCCCATGGAAGGATCAGGATGATTTTCACTTTGTTCTCCCCCTGAAGAGCTCATCAGATCTTACTTTTCAGAAGCAGCAGCTTCAGGCTGCTGAAATAATTCCCAGGAGCTGCTTAGACCTGCTCAGGTGTGAAGCAAGAAACCATAAACAGCAGCCTGCCTCTTCAGTTAATGTCTGCAAACTGTTTGCCCTCTGTAGCACAGGCAAAGGAGCTCCAGTGCCTGTTTTAACCAAAGGTTTATGTGACAAGCTTTGACACACTGTCCAGACAGAACACATAACTTCTGTCTTGTTATCATCTCTCTATTCTAGTCCCCTCTGTAAGGCTACAAAGTAGTACCTTTGTTAAAGCAGTACATAAGTGTGTGCTACATAATATTTCAAATATGGTCAATTATCATTATATTACAGCTAGAACACTGCCTTTCTATAAAGCTTAAATAATGAGATAGGCCAAAAGAAACCATAATGGTGAGTATCTCACCTGGTCTACTTTTTCAAAATAAATTCCCCTGATCCATTTTGACAGGTTCAAAGCCAGCCCAGGACACATAACCATCTGGGCACAGGAGGGCAATAAATGTGACTTCTGTCGCTGGTTGAAGAAGATGCCACCTTCAAGCTGGGAGTAAACATATGCAAGCCAAGGCACTCCAGGAGAATTCAGATATTTTCAAATCACCCTTATTCCTCAACCATCACTCTTTTTGGCTTTGAAAGTCTCTTTTCAACAAAGCTATTCTCATCTTCACACTTTATTTTCTGTAAACCTGCTGAACTCCCTTTCTTAGTGGTTTTGTATTGACTATAAATGAACAAACACCTTGTTTTCCACACGTGACAAAGGCAATAGTTTCCCTTGAGGGGCAATTTATACAAAGTTTGTGGCAGCACTGTTATTATTGCCTAAAGGTATCTATAAATTCTGGTTATGCCCTTTGCTAACATTTTGCAATAGCCACAATATAGGGTGAAGAAATTGAAAATAAAATACATTGCCATGTGCTCAGGTAGTCAAGACTGATCTTTAATTATTTGTCAAGTTTTCATGACTTAGAGCTGTGCAGAACAAGCATTGTTTACTGGGATTACTTAATAACTCACGGGATATGTGTGCACTCAGTTAATTATTACAACAATTATCTATTATGTATCAGAAACCTACATATTTCCCATTTAAAATCATGAGCTGCTTTTTAAAAAAATATGATTATTAGCTATTTAGAGAAATACAAGGGTTAATAATGTGATAGGTCTGCACCCATAATGGAGCTGATGCACAGCAAAATCAAGTTCTATCTTGACTCCTAGCCAGTTCTGGCAGAAATGGCACCGAAAAAAGAATCCCCATGGTAGGAAACAATGTAAAAGCCTCTTCTGCAACAGCAAGCAGCAACTTTTATGTAAAAAGTGGTTATTTGTCCCCACTGACAAGGAGCATAATTGGAAATGCTAATATGCTTGACATAGAAAAAGAAAATAATTCCTTCAAACTACCAAAATTAGTTCAAAGAGCTCCTGATGCATTGACTTCTTTCCCCTGACATTAAACTAAAAGCAGAAAGAACACTAGATAGGCGCCCTATGAAGTACACTGTCCTGCTAAAACCGAAATAGAGCCTGCAGGACAGAGATCAGTCGGGAAGCCTGCATTCATCCAGCCCCAGCTGGGATTGCTTCAGAGTGACACTGTAAAATTTCTGTTCACGGTGCCCTTTAATTCTAGATTTGGATGTAACAAAACACACAGAGAAATTCTATTAATGGACAAAGTGAATGTCCTTAAACCCAGCAAATTTATCTACTTAAACACTGTTTATTTAGGCTTTAATACATTCTTTAAGTACTTCACAGCACTTCTCTTACCAATGCAATGTAGATATTTGAAAAAAAAAAGCTCGGGTTTAGATGTGCTGAATTTCTCTCTTTATGTATTTTCAGGGGAAAATCTCAAATGCTTTTCCTCAGTCTTCAGTCTGCTGAACGATGGGTAAATTGTTCAGTTAGTTTCATCTCTACCAAATGAGGGTTATCACATGCTAGTGCAGAAGAAATGACATGGAAGAAATTATATTGCCACATCCCAGAGGTACTCCTTGAGAATGAGCTAAATATAAAAAGCCTGATTGTCTACTTATATAAGTTAAAAAACTTCAGCTTTTGCCAATGCTTTGAATGGAATTCAAGAGTTCTCATCAAGAGAGAGATTCACTAGTCATTGGCACACCACCACTTAGGTTTTCTACCTACCTCCCATTTATTGCAGAGAAGTGCCACAAAACAGATTCCTGGCAAAAACAAGGAGGTTGTGCAATTCTCAGTAAATACATGATTTTCCGGTTTCACATCAATTCTGCTTTGCCCTGCATGGTACCTAGTGTGTTTACTCATGGAGGTCTGTTCTGCAGTCCTTTTTTCCCCTCTCTGGGTTTGCTCATCTACCACGTGTGTTCAATCAACCTGTATATTTCTGAAAAGTACCAGTTAGCCAGTGTCACCAACACCTTAACACAGGGTGCCTGAGGACCTTTCCTTGAGTTCTCACCTTTACCTTAAAACTAATGATACGTAAATATCATCACCTCAACCTTCATTGTTTAAGAAAACCAAAGTATCCTGAGGGCAAATGTAGGTATAAAGTAAAGCCATTTATGTCTTCACTGTGTTGAACTCACATAACAAGACTATGCCTCAGGCATTTTATCTGTCATTTTAATGTGTCAAGTGAACGGGTTATTGGCTTATTTCGGAGAGGGAACTGTCTCATTGTGAGAGGACATCTTGACTTTTATGTGACCTGGCTTTCTCCCTGAATAGCCAGACTTTGATTCAAATGCAAATATCTGCAGGGCAGCTTTCAACATGATCAGTGTGTAAAAGCCATCAATAAAAGCAACAAAAAATGACTAAAAATAATAAATGTCAAGCATGTGAGGTGTCCATTAGTTTCTTTCTGACCTAGTTCCATAAAATAGAAAGCAAACAGCAGGTGCCTGGCAAATTGATCTTCAGGAGTGCTTAGAAAGCTTAACCTTCTCACACTTAGTCATCTACATCACTCCACTGCATGTTTAGCCCACTGAATAGTTCCAGTTCTCTACGCATTTCACCTTTTTGTTTATGAAAAAGAGCATATAATTGACCAAACCCTGCTCTATGCTTCTCATTACTCCAGCTTAGTTTGTCAGAAGAGGGATGTGGGGTTTGGGGGGGTGGGGATAGCTAGGCAGAATTTTTCTTTAATCTCCTGCCACTATTATGGATATTTATGCAAAAGTTAGAACTGGTAACAGAGACAATTTTTCAGGCGAGTTCGTACCAGAAATTTTTGAAAATATACCTGTGGTGTGAGGAAAGGTCCAGGTGGAGCTGAAATCCTTGCCTTGTACCTTATACGGAATGTCTCCAAGTTACCAGGAACACACAGACAGACTCTACCCCTTAAGGATTTGAAAGTGATATTTTGCAGGGTGGACTGTACATAAAGAGGTACTGCACTGTCCATTGTGAAGCCTCCACTTTCCTGATTTAGTGAAAGGATTAAAGCTCTATCAGCTTCCAGTCCCTAGGTCTGCGCTGAGATACACAGAGGAGATCAAGAGAAGTTCCTCTCCTCCATTTACAGTGTTACTGTGAACAGAATCTGACCACTCCTTTCCAAGGTACTTGTCAAATAACATAAGCAGGAAAGAGATGACCTAAATATCCTCTTTCTGTATACTCTCCACTGCCAATTTCTCCAGAAGAAATTGGCTGTTATGTGTCTGCACTCCATAACTAATACTAATTTCTGTACAAAAAGCTGTTTAGTGGTATTCAGTCAGCTTTGACATTTGAAAACTCTCCTTTGGTTCTCAGTATCAAAAATTAACTTTTTCTGTAATGCTTGTCCAACAAACTGGGACTTTCAAGTGGGTTTCTTCCTGGAAGGCTTTTCTTATGCTTGAATGGGATTTCTTGTATTTCAGTTTTGGCCTGCTGCTTCTTGTCCTGTCTTCAGATACTCCTAAGAATGGTTTGGCTCCATCATTTTTACCCCCTCTCTTCAGACAGTTATACACATTGACAAGACACTCCACACAAAGCCTCTATTCTCCAGATCAAATAAGCCCAATTCTCTCAGCTTCTCCTTTTATGAGAGATGAACCAAGCCCTTACTCACCCTCATGGCCATTCACTAGGCTTGCTTCAATACGTCTGTGTCTCTTAGAATGGGGAACCCAGAACTGGACCCATCATTCCAGATGTGTTTCAGCAGTGCCAAGTAGAAGGATAGGGATCGCCTCTTTTAACCTTCTGGCAATGATCTTTCCAACAGCCCAACAGGCTGTTAGCTGTTATTGCCACAAGGACACGTTGCTGGCTCATGGTCAACCTGGTGCTCATCTAGACTCTTCATGAACTTTTCTGGCAGGACTCTTTCCAGCCAGTCAGCCACTGGTGCATACTGTACATAATACAGGCATGTAAACAGATACAGGAGAATGACACACAGTCCACCCTGTTAATGAATTGGACAAGAAGCAAAAAAAAGTCACAGAGATAATCCAAGTAAATTACAGCAAACTTCAAAATAAGATAAAAAATTTAAGCCACCGAGATAAATAAAAAACTCCTCTTGTTTGTTGATGGAGACGCAGACACTTTATGTCCTTGAAGATAAAAGGTACAACAACCCTGTCACATCTACTTTCTTCAATTCATTCCATGCCCTGATCCACTCTGATCATGCACATTTTATGTATATTAGACTGTGCTTAGACCCTATTTTTAGGTTGGATGAACCAGTTTCCTTTCTGTGCTGTAGTTCATCCAGGGATAGTTTGTTCCAGGGACTGTTCTATATAGACAGTACAAAAAGATGCTCTGTCACATTGAATACCTTTTGCTCTACACACTAGTTCATCAGCATTCCAGCAAGTCATGCATCCTCAAACACTCCTTACAGTCCTACAGGCTGTGCCTGAGCCCTTTGGAGTCCTAAACCCTTCTACATCAGTTCTGAGGCCAAGATGAACAAGAGAAAGACTTATCTCTCCTGATAGTGATCGAGCAGGTTCCTGTAATGCTGGATGTCATGCCAGCCGAGATAAAGCATAAGCACATCCTGCATGATATTAACAGAAAATAAAAGGTACTATGTAGGTATAAAACCTACCTACCATGAGGCAGAGACATTGAAGAAAGTGAGGAGAAGAGTAAGCACACAGCCCTGCACTCTACTAGCTCAGGCTACAAGAGAACACATTTTGATGCTTAACATTGCAACCTCTGCACTCCACTTCACTGGAAGTGGAGATAGATTTAAAATGTATTTACACATCAATGGCTACTGTCAAAAGCTCTACAAAAAAATCAAGAGACAGTAAATCAGTTCGTTAACAAAAGAAGTGGGGCTGGTAAACTCTTTAGAGACAGTTCCTTTAGGAGAGAAGGAAACAGACACTGAAGTTCTCCCTAGAATGCCAGTGGAACAAATGTCAAGTGTAAACACATCTTAAATACATCCTAAAATAGCTGCACTGAGATTTCTCTCCAAAGGTCTTTCCATAGATCACTTTTTTTCTGACTTGTCTGACAAAAACAACACAAGTGCCTTCAGCTTCTTACGGGGCAGGCTTAAAAAGATGCTGATAGTTTTGCACAGAAATGCAGGATGTCTAAGACTGTCCACAATAAAAAGTCAGATTTTACCTCTTTTCATTGTACATCCAAAATGAACCAAAGGCAGAAAATGACACTGTATTAAAAAAAAAAAAGGTGCAAAGTTAGGGATCATAACATATAAGGCCACAAAGTATATAATATTTTGCCAAAATAGGATTCTTACTGATGCCTAAGAGGGCATCAAATATGCTGTTCTGAGTACAGTTCACAAGCTACAGAGTTTTCATAATAAAAATGTAAAGTTTAATAAAAGGTTGAGTTCAGCAGGACTTTTCCTTTCTGAGATGAAGTGCACAGTTCATGACTCCAGAAGCTCCAAACAGGCTTGTGAGCAAATATGGGTGGAAGTTCAAAACCTACATTTTCATTTTTAATTGCTGCAAGGTGAGTTATTCAAGAAGGAAAATCCCTCTCAACACTAGATTTTCTCAACAACTGCTATAAAATTATTTTAAAACTTAAATTTGAAAGAGTACTTGGCAGGAAAGAACATTTTGCCAGAAAAAGACTTAAAAATGCAAAAATTCCATTCTAAATTGGTTGTTTTCAAATGAAGGGGAAAAAAACCCTCCAAGTTTGGCTTATTCTGTACTCATCTAACCTCATAAAATCAAGGAATAATTTTGCCAGGTAATAAGAGAGGAAGTCAAAAACCACTTGGGACTCAATGCTGTGCAAGAGTTTATTTGTATAAAATATAATCTACTATTTATATGTTGATAAAAAGCTAAACAAGAGAGACATGGAGACACATTATTTCAACACTGGCATGAATAGTGTACTTCTGCTAAACCATTTGTTTCTTACATTATGCTGTGCAGGATTCTCACACATGATCAGCTCTCAGCTATCTCTGAACTGGAGTTCCAGAAGTCACACACAGGCCCTAGGAGCACAGTAGCTGAACTTCAGTAAGACCATGCAACTAGCAACCTAAAAGTAAGTAGTTCCATTCCTATAGCTGATTTATTCATAAAAATAAAATAAGGCATATATTCATAACTCCGCTTTTGCTTTGCTGCAAACTGTTGAGTGTTACAAAACTGAGAAAGTAAACTTTGCAGGGTGCACCCGAGAAAAATGCATTGCAGACCCATAGAATGCTCAATGAAACTTCCAATTATAAAGCAATGAATGAAAAATGTATGTAAATGTATATTGCCAAGGGCATTACAAATCTAACCATGAAGATTAAGATCAAAGTTTATATCCTTGTGAGAATATTCATTCAAGCAATCAAGAAATTTTTGCATAGATCCCATTAACTTTCTATAGCAAAACCAAAACACCCAAATATAACTTCCTAACCAAATTATGATCTTGGCTCTTGAACAAATAAGCATTATCACTTAAAAGGAATGACAGGTTTATGGGTGGAAAATAATGTTCAGGAAGCCGTATGAAGCAGCAGCATTTTTTAAACAGTCATCTCTCTTGATCTGAAGCAAATGAATATTTTAAGCTATCTTTCTTGCAATACATTGATCAAACTTTCCTCTGAACACAGCAAGGAAAAATTGTCTAAAAGTCAATATGCTGCTGGCAGTATATCTGAGTGGCACATCCTCCAACATCACAACCTGTCCTTCAACTGTGGAAAAGTCTGACTGACTTGTGGTAGATGAATAGAATTACGTCTTGTCTAGTATCGCTGAAACTTTTTTTTTAATAAAAGGCTGGCATTTCTACAATACTGAATACTGCATTCCAAAGTTCATTTCTTAAAGTCAAAGGGAAGGTTTTGCTCATATGCCTGAGCTATGGCTGACAGCTCAGGATGGTGGGAGTCAGCAGCAGTCCTCTGGTATTCAGTCAGTTAATGGCTGGGCAACAAGAAAGGGCAGCTGACAAAGTATATATGTGAAACTTTACTGTTTGCTTCCAGTTCTATCAATACAATGCAGATGATGTTAATAAAGAAGTGGTTTTCTTAAATGCTTATGTAATTTTCATGAAAAAAAAAATTTCCACCAACTTATAAGGAAACTCCTTTCCAACTTGAAAACCTTCTTCTGAATCTTTCCACACCTGTTTTTCCCCTCCTGTCAGATGAAGAAAAGAGGTTTGTTTTTACTGGAAAAGGTGATGAGCATTTTTTATCTGCTCTTGCATTAACACATTTCACCAAATGCCACTTCTATAGATTACTTATGGCCTTGAGCATGCCATGCATCCTTGAACTCTTTGCAAAACTGATTTTCCATGATGAAATACTTAATGAAATACACTGAAATTACTTAGTTACATAGATACACACAAATATCAGACTGAACTAACCCATCTCTCAGGATGGGATGACACCAGAAATGGTTCCATGCTGGTTACTGGTACACTCAGTAAGCCTTTTCTCAGGAACTCTACCAGAAGCCAATGGCCTGGGAGCAGAAGAACATTGATTCCATACTGTAAAAGTTAAAAACACAAAGTCTGCTAGTGACACGGTACTTCCCGTCATGGCAATTCTGCAAACCACTTACAAATTAAAGCAATTATGTCTGTTCATTATGTTCATTACTCAGATTTTAATGAGCAAAATCTGACTTCCTCTAGTATTACTCTGTATTCACCAGGGGAGAGTTTAAAAAAAAAAAAAGGAAAAAAAGAAAGAAAACAACATCCTTATTGTAAGGAAATCTCAAAATAGCTGAAACACTATCTTGTAGAAGAGCCTGGAGAGGTTTAAGTAGGGAAGGTCATTACCTACTATTTGCCTCCAGGATTTTGAAAGATTTTAGGGAGATACTGAAAACTTGTTTTCATTTCCACCTGACCTTCAAAGTACATGGGAAGTTAGCCTTTAAAAATAAAAATAATAAATAAATAAATAAAATGAAAGAAGGAACACCTTACTTAAAAAATATCCACTAATGGAAATGTCTCAGTCCCTGCAAAGGTCATTTTCATGGAAGAGAAATGAATACATCAGTTGCTTCAGTTCTGTCTTCAAAGGCTATTTAGAAAGACTTTTTATGTATGTCTGATTAGCAAAGGTGGAATACAACACCTTAGACACTAATAGGGATTTCTAGCTTGCTATTTCTTCAGAGACTTTTTAAAATCAAAGCAGAAATTCAACTTGCTGTTTAATTTCTAATATTTTCGAAAGAGATTGAAAAAGTTCCAGACCAACACACTAAGTGAAATTAAGCATTATTGTAACATGCTCTAATCAGTTTGGGATATTCACTTTCAAAAAAGTGTCCCAGGCACAAAGATGAAAACGTAACTAGTTCCTTGTGCATAAAGGACTTTAAAAACTGCACGGAGTGGAAGCTGGCAAAGTAGGATGCACAATGCAAGAAATGCCCAGAGCCTGGCATTCTTTGAACAGCCTCACTGTGCTCTGCTGAACACTTCCAGAGATCCAGCTGCTCTCAGGGTGATCAGTCATAACTGTAGGAGAATCAGATCAGGAAGAGGAGGAGGAAAAACAGAAACAGGGAACCTTCCTGTTTTCCTGTTCAACTTCTTCTTTTCCAGGCAGTTCAGCAAATAAGTTTCTGGATAGCAGATTTCAAGTCTCAGTCAAGTCCATCGAGTTCAGTTGGACTTGCTAAGGACCACTATGAGAAACTCTTTAACAGCACTGAAAGAAATGAATTCTGGATCAGAATATGGCCAGCTTTCTTGATGAAATTATGAAAGCAAATGTTCTGCATTTCTTCTCAAGACACACCCAGACACAGCAATTGTAATGTCCCAGTTTTATTACCTTGATAGATATAAAACACAGCAGGGCTTTTTCCTATCTATCAGAATTGGACTTGCTGCTTGGACTAGAACTCAGCAAAATTATGATTTTCACATGTCTAAAATGACAACCCAATATGAAAATTCCCTTTTGTGTACAGTAACACCTGCAGTATTAGTTCTTAGAGTGGTTGAATTCTGAGTTGCAGAGTTTACATACCTTAAAAATGCTGAAAGAAGAGTGTAAAATTATTTCTAAGAGCTGTAAAGTAAGAGCTGTAGATAGTGCTTAACTTTTGGGTCCACCAGCACTAGACTTCAATAAACAGCAGTGAGTTCAGTGGAGGGCAAGATGTTCAGGGCTGGAACATTTGCCCTATCAGGAGAGGCAAAAGGAACCTGGCTTGCTAAACCTGGAGAGGACAAGGCTTCAAAAGGGACTTAAGAGCATCCTTCCAAAGATCTTGTGAAGAACTCAGAAGCCGGCTCTTCACAGTGGTGCATGGTGGGAGGATGAAACAGACAAATTGAAACATTACAAAGAGCATTTCAGACAATATAATGAGAGAAAAAATCTCAAGGACAGTCAAACAGCAGAACAAGTCCAGTGGGGCTGTGTGGTCTCCATACTTGGCTTTCATGACCAGACTGAACAAATCTGTGAGTAATCTGATCTGATCTCCTCACTGTCTGAGCAGGAGGTTGGACAAAGACCTCCTGAGGTCCATTTCAACCTGAATTACCCTATGATCTCGTGGTAGCCGGTTTATATGTCAAGATTAATAGTATTTTGCAAAACAAAAAGAAAAAAAAAGATACATCAGCTACTTAAGTTACAGTACCTATGAAATGAAATTGCATGTAACAGGGCAGAAATGAAAAACAAATTAAAACCTTTTGGAAAGATTAGAAAAAAGTTTAATTTAGATGCTAATTCCACCAAGTAGCATGTTTATTTTCAAGAGGAGGGCTGTTCCCTCAGTTTGTTAGTAGTATATTTGCATGAAAATGTGATCTATGCTTCTTCACTGCTCGTCTGCTCTTCCTGATTATGTCTCATTTGAAGTCACAGTCTGCAAATGACTGCTATGCTACAGAGAGGGTGTTAAGTTCAAGTAGGGAAGAGCTGCAGGAGGAGAGAGAATACTTAGAAAGAAATATCCTTTTTTCCCCTGATCATCTGTTTATCCATAAAAACTTGAAAAGAAAGATTAGAGTAAAATACAACTGAGAATAAAAAAATCCTGCAGTCAAATAAGAACCTTTCTAGTAGGCAAAAGCAGCTGGACCAACCAACTTCCAAACAAGAAGCTGTGAGGGAACAGTCTGTTCCAAAAAGAACTGAAGAATACAGTTGTATATTTTGTTTAAAATGAAGGCAGAAACAAATCAATTAGAGAGAGATGGATTTGATAGATGGATTATTGCATGGATAAGGAATTGGATGGATGACCATATGTAATGTCTCAATGTCCAAATGGAAACCAGTGATGAGTAGTGTCCCTCAAGGGTCTGGACTGAGATCAATATTATTTTATATCTTCATTAATGAGTGAGATAATCACATTGAGTGGAACCTCAGCAACCTAAACCTGAGTGGTGCAGCTGATTGACTCGAGCAAAGGGATTCCAGGGGGAGCCTGACAGGGCCTGTTCAAACCTCATGGAATTCAACAAGGTCAAATGTAATGTCCTGACTTGGGTCAAGGTAATCATCAATATCAGTACAGATTGGGTGTTGAATTGATTTAGAGCAGCTCTGCAGACATGGACTTGGGGATACTGGTGAATAAAAATTTGGCAATGAGTTGGCAATGTGTGCTTGCAGCCCAAAAAGCCAATGGTATCCTGGGATGGCATAGTCAAGAGGACAAGAGAGGTGATTCTGTCCCTCTACTCTGCTCTTGTGAGACCCCACCAGGACTGCTGTGCTCAGCTCTGAGGTCACCAGCTCCAAAAAGACATGGACCTGTTGGAGTGGGTCCAGAGGACTGCTGTGGGAATACCTTATTGTGGTCTTTCAATATACACAGGGAACTTACAAGAAAAATGGAGAAAGACTTCTTATCAAGACCTGTAGTGACAGAGAACAATGATTTTAAACAGGAAGAGGGAAAATTTACATTGGATCTAAGGAAGAATTTTTTGGGGATCTAAGGAAAAATGAGGGTAGTGAGACACTGGAACAGGTTACACACAGAAACTGTGGATGTGTCATGGTTGGAAGTGTTCAAAGTCAGGTTAGACAGTGACTTGAACAACTTGATAAGGTGAAAGATGTCCCTGATGGGAACCCCGTAGGGGGGTTCAACCAGATGATCTTTAAAGGTCTCTTTCAACCCAAACAAATTTATGGTTCTATTAATAGGTGGAATTAGAATTAATCCTGTCTCCCCACAAAGAAATCTCTTTGCAAATGCTTTTTGATTGTGCTCATTGACATGGGTTTACCTAAAGGAAATACTTGCTAAAATGTTTGCTTGTATGAAAGAAAATTCTAACCTCAAGGGAAAAAAATATTCTTTCTCAGGAGATCTATCCCAAAATTACAGTAAACTCTGTGATTTAAATAAATACAACCAAGAGCAAAATAGCTTTGATTCCTTCAAATCAGCTGGTAGAAATTAGCGCTACTGAGCAATACAGTCCTTCCTGATCTGCAAAGCTTTCGGAGCACTCAAAGTCTTATGGTAAAGCTTGGCTACCAGTTTTACAGAAAAGGTTTTCCCTTTTCTTACTGTTCTCTTTATTGTGCATTATATATACACTAAAAGTACAAAAAAGTGAAAGATGAAAATTTCTTTAATATTACGAAATACAATGTTTTTTTCTGTTCCACAGATGACGTCTCCATTAACAGTAATAAATTTCCTTGATAATCTGGTTTTTTGAAGTGTCCTTTTCACTAAATCTATTTTTTTATAGAAGGAAATTCCTCTGGAAATACCTTTTCAATATTTTCTGATGCTAAAAAAGAAAGTTGGGAATTTACATAATTAATGAAGAAATACTTGCAATGAGGACATATCACCACCAAATTATTTTCTCTCTACTAATAACATGTAAATCCTAAAACCTCTCAGAGGTTCCAAATCCAGAAATAAAATTGATATCACCAGTATGAAAAAGGCAAAGTCTTTATTGTCTTTCTGAATTACATCTAGTCATGCAGCATATCCTTCTTTCCAGTTTGCCAAGCAAGCTGACCTAGATTTTGAAACAAACAGGATCTAAAAATAGAGTATTTGCTAAAATAAGTGTTGCAAAGAGACCTCTGCAGTGAGCAATACTCTAAATCTGATAAGAAGGACATTCTGCTGCAAAAACATGGCATATTTGTGCCAAACTTCAGCTTAATGCATTTAATTTATGAACAAATGTTCTCTTTATTTCAGCGTGGTGAAGTGAAGAAGGTCCTAAAATGCACCAATAATGTTGTGACATTTATATTGAAGATTTACCAGACTATTTAGAGTGAATTCTTGGTTCCACTGAAATACACTGAAATGTTGCCATCAACATCGAGAGAGCAAAGTTTTCACTCAAAGAATTAATTCCTACAGACCATTCTGGAAGCTGGACCTAAAGGTCAGAACCAACCTTTGGGTTCTGCCCTTTCAGAAGTGGGCTCTAATTTCTTCAGCCTTTTTTTTCCCAAGCCATCATCTTGAAAATTTCTGAACCTGATTATTTCATCTTCAGGTTTGGCCCTCAGGCACAGTAGAAGCCAGGGCTTACTGCAGACTTACCACTGAAGACAACAAAAGCTCTATCAGTTGGTCCTGTGTGATTGTATATTCTTGCCTCTTGCAATGGCTTGACCCAGAGCCATGGTCTTAACTCAGAGAAAAATCACATGAGAGGTGACCCTTCCTGTCTTCTCAAAAGACTTACTTTGATTTGCAAACCCTTCCAATTCCTTGATGGGAAAACCCTACTGACAGTAGGGCTTGTAAATATTTAAAAGTTCATATCCCACATAACCCACTGAAATAGTGGGCAACTGTAACCCAGAGCTGAGCTACATAACTTTGTTAGATCTGTTTCTTTTCCAAGCTAAAGGAATGGTTTCCTTTATTTTAAAGAATCTGTTTTCTTTTATTATAAATACTATGAGTTTCTCCTTAATTATATCAAAAATCTGAGATGTAAAACAAATGAAGATTCAATATATACCAAAACTATCATATTTTTGCATACTTTTCCCTCATGGATAGCAAAATTAATGCTTTGCAAACATGGTAATTTAGAAGAACCAATTATCTGAATGTGTTTCACAAATTATACCTTAAATTAATTTACAGTATGATATACCAGCTGCTGTGCTCATTTATTTTCTATAGGGAAAATTCTCTAAGCAGCATCAATATGCAGTATGCTTTATAGTCATATGCAAGTTTTTCTTACCATAATTAATTTGGCATTACAATTACACTCAACATGTACCTGTACTTCCAATTCCTTACCTACTATCAAATTAGCTACTTATCCAAAACAAGCAAAACTGCTGACCATGGCATTACAAATAACTAATTTTAAACTTGCCCTCTTGACAGTGATAGCTGCCACACTCTCTCATTTTTCTCCCTCAGTTAAAAAACAGAAAAAACAACCCCCAAACAAAACCTTCTGCTTTCAAGTAACCAACATAAAGCTGCATCCTGAAGTTCACTTTTTCCACATCAATTCAGCATTTAAAGAGATGAAGGCTGCTACATAACAGCAAAATCAATGCATTTATTCTCCTTCACCACATGGATTTGCTGCAAATATTCCAGTAACCAATAGCTAAAACCTTAAAATGGAGGAACTCATCATTAAGTGTAATCTAAGCAAAGAACTAACAAATATGCTCCCCATGGTAACCCTGACATGCATCAGTAAGTGGGAAGTGTAGTAAATCAATAGACTATGATCCAGGATGTCTCAACATGACAGACTCATTCTGAGATGCCACAAGAATATATCTCTGCAGAGAGACTGTTTCCCATGAAGCAAGACCAAGCACTAGTTTTTTCATGGAAGTTAATGTACTTTGGCTCTAGAATTTTGACTTTGAACCAAGTGGCAACTCTGCATGTCTGCTATGTTCCATCTATCCTGAAACTCAGGGCAACTTGTCCCCATTTTGAGATCAATACAGTCACACCACCACTGATTTCAAAATACATGTGATTAAACCTCTCAGGCTTGTTTCAGAAGCTGGATCCAAGTAATAAATTCTTTCCATCAGTTAAAGAATTGATTTGGGGAACACTAATTTAACAACTCTTGGTACAGGCAGCACTTTTTTAATAATTAAAAAGCTCAGTCCAATTCAGTGGTGGTGGAAAGGCAACTGCTCTGAAGACTTCGTAAACAATTTCTGCATTTAATTCCATGAATTCCTTTATCACATATTTAAAACTAAATTTCCCTGCAAGGAGCTAGAGGACATGTTATACCAACAGGTGAAATTGTAATTCACATCAGATCTGGGGGAAAAACTATATTTGTGAGGATTTTTTGACTTTGACATCAGCAGGAGTTAGCAACTGAAAAAACATACTTATAATTTTCTTTTATATATTCACTAAACTGTTTTGATTCAGAAATTCTGCAAAAGATCTGACATATAATTATCATATTTAATCATTAAATGCCAAGTACATATCATGCATATATATATATGTTATTCAACAGAGTAAAAACAGAGTTGAAAACACATTAAAAACAAAGAGCAACAAACATATTCCCAGATGAGTCTTAGCACATTCTGCAAACCTGTAACTGCCTCTTGTATATATCCATTTTTCTGGCAGTTCCATTTCAGTTTTAGAGAGAGAGAACAGCTTGCCAAAGTATAGAAGGCTGTCAGCAGGCACAAAGAAACCTTTCTGTATTTGCTCTATCAAGATAATATCAGTAACAGTGGTTTATATGATCCTCATCATTACATAGCATAACAAAAAAAAACCAACAAAAAAAGAGTTCACTGCCTGTCCTTGCAGTAAGCAAAAATAAATCCTCTGTAAAATTTATATACTAATATCAGAAGACATATTTCAAGTTAGTGCAATAAAATATTCCCAGGATCAAAGCAGGGGTTAAAAAATACACAATGAGATGTTAAACACAGCTTTTTTTTGCAACATTGATGTCCTCCAACGAATAGATGTGTGTAGCCCAGTAGAGACACACACAAAAGAGTGGCTGCTCTGGCTTGTGCACAGGCACTGAACTGGTAGCACTGACTGTGAACGTACATTGCTCAGTACACAAAAAAATAGGTGACACAACACCTACCATTCTATAACCACGACTTTCTACGCTTTCCAGTTAACTGCGTGGATAGATTTGCATATATTTTCTCCCATCCCTTCCCTACACACACCTATACCCACAGATTTCCGCAGGTTCTGGTTTTCTGCCCTATGAACTGCAGACTGTTGGGACATTTGTCTTACTTTGTTTTTGCACGTGAGGGAGGGAGCAGGCAATAAACTTATGCAATAACCCTTCTTCTGATGAAAAATGAAGTTTTGTCTCATTGACTTAATTGGCTACACGTTGTGCAGTTCACAGGTTTCTTCATATGAACTCCCAGGGACTAGTTGATTAACCTTAGTTCAACAGGACAGATCATATTTTAATAGCAGTGCAGAGAAGTTTCAAGACAGATGTAAAAGAATGATATATAAGTGAGAGTGACTTGTGCTTAAAAGATTTATCAAGAGGGTAACGCTAACATGTATGAAGTCTTCCCTGCACAGCAATTCTCCTTTGTCAGAACATTACTCAGGACAATTTTAGCTATAAAATGAAATCTCAGGAGGCATGTTTTGGTTTGGGTTTTTTCCCCTACGTAGGCAACATGATTTACATAAGCAGTAAACAGCATCTTTGACTGTTTGCAAGACTGTTCCCAGGCTATTTGATCAGCTTTCAAGCAGTTCAGACTGCTAAAGAAATCCCAGAGTTTTAGTTTTGGGGGTTTTTTTTGTGTGTGTGTGCATGTATATATAAATAAATCGATATATTTCTATAAAGCTGCCTTGATCTTACAATTAATTACTCTAGCCTGTATTTTACCTTAAAACCACAAATATTTGCATTGAATCCAACGACATTTGTCATATGTTTATTACTTAGTACAGCTGGCAATGGCTGCATGAGTGGAAAGTAAAATGGAACAATATTTTCACCAATGTTACACAGCAACACACATAAAACCCACAGATGCTTCCTCAGAACTTTCTTCAATGGGAAAACTGCCAAGCATCAGTTTCTTTGACCATTTGAAGCAGATAGATTACAGATCATTTTCAAGTGTGTGGGCTTGACATTTGTACCTCTTCTATTAATTTACAACATGACTTGAGGCTGCTTATTTAGCCTCACAAGATACAGCTTCTGAGTAGTCAAGTCCTGTGATACTGCTGTTCTCAAGACTAGAGGACCAAAAACCACTTATGCACTGAAAGACTACTTGAGAAACACAAGAAACATAAACACTCCATTTCACAAACAGAACTTTTTCTGAAACTCTTCTGCATCACTCACCTGGAATTACACATTAATTTTTTTCATTAGAAGCTTTAAAGTGTCATAATGGGTGAACTACAGAAGTGAACTACCAACAGGAGCAGCACAGAGCATTCTGCAGAACCTGGCAAAGTCAGACTGTACCTTACAGTGCTGAGGGCAGAAATAATCAAACGAATGCACAAGGTTTCCTAACTGAATTTGATTCAGTTTTCAACAGTTCTGCTGTACATTTGTTCTAAGCCGAGAAATCCAGACAAATAGGACAGTTTGAAGCATGGATTCATTTAATTATTTTTTTAAAGTATCTTATCTTGAAATTGTTCTAACTCCCTACCATCTTACATTTATTTGGTGCTTTACACAGACTATGGATAGTTAATTTCATCTTTTTAAGGAAGAAAATCTCAAGTCTCAAGGACTACTTTCCAGAGCAACCTGATATGAAGAACATTGTAATTATTATGACCTCAGGCGAGCTTCTGAATTAATCAGGTTTTTTCATACCTAAGTAAATCTTTCATTTGTTTAACAAAACTTGAACATCACTCTGTCTTGTGGAATTATTGCATAATTTAGAACATTATGAACTTCGTAGCCAACTGTTTCCAACTCAATTGACAATATCTTCTGGAATACTGACTGTTCCACTGATACAAAAAATTATTTCCCCTTCATGGCTACCAGCAACTGCCAGGTCAAGAGATAGACCAGGTCAAACAGACAGACAACTACCAGTCACCTTTCTTGATTAATATTGAGAAAAATGAAAGTGAACTTGGAGGTTTGGGGGTGATGGGAGTTTTGTTTGTTTGTTTGCTTTTTGTGTTCATCTTTTTTTAATACCAACACCCTCAATGAAGTTCACATGTTGTTTCTCTCAGCAGAAGAATTTCCCGAAATTTTTGAAAAATAGTTTCGAAGAAGAAGGAATTACAACAGTTTGTTATTTGTAAGAGTCAAATGGCAAAAGCTTGGGAAGGTCTGTTTGGGCAACCCAAGAATTTAGCCTCTTTCAAATATAATTTACTTCTTATTTTTCTACTACATGAACAGTTCACCATTAGCTTTTTTTCTGCAAAGCAGACTGAGAGACTTTTGACAGAATTCTCTTTTGTCATCACAGGCATAATTAAAAACAAAAAAATAGAAGCAATTTTTGCAAGTAGATTGCAGTTTCCTATCAAAACCAAAACAAACAACACTGTATTTGCAGAGCTTTATCAACCATCATACATAAGCAAGGGAGGATAACAGTATAAATACCGTATTTTTTATAGAGAAGTGCATCCTACTATAAAAACTGAAACTAAGAATGCCTTCTAAGTACAGTACATCCTTTGTCAGCACAACGGTAAACACGAACAGCAATAAGTTTATGCTGGATTTGGCAATGGGGTGGAACAATGTGCTGTTTGTTTTGAAAAAGATGTAGCAGCCTCTGTTCAAAGCATATTATTAGGAACCTCTAGCTCTCAATAAGCCTAATAAAGAACACCATGGTACTTAGTGTTAGGCTCCAAAAAACACTCTTATGGTGAAAATGATTGTAAAGTTACTGAAGAATAACAGCACAACATTTTGATCTATTTTTCCTTATAGCTACTCTGTAGGCAAGAAAAGGCTTTTATATCTATTTCTAAGAAACTACAAATAGAATGGGCAATGAGGTGGGTAACAGAGGGCCTGACTTGCAAAATAAAGAGGTGTTCAAAGACGGCTTAACCATCTAAGCAGTTCAGTTACCTTTTAACCATTTAAATTATAGGAGTGGAGCAATCCTTAGAAGGTATGTACTTAGCCATTCATTGTTTTTTTCCTCTTTTTAATGTAAATGCTTCTACATTCTTCTTTTATATGACTGTAAGGGAAGTTTTATAAGCCTCTGTTGCTGAGCTTTTTCTGCCTGGATGATCTATAGTATCCATTTATTACTGAGGAAATAACATTCTGTGATAGTCCTGAACCCTTCTGATGTCTGTCAGGTTGCAGGTAGAGTGTGGTTCTGCTATTCAAATAGATGGGATATTCAGGGGGTCTGTGTGACTGACATATTCTATGAACACAGGAGCTCTGCACAAATGGGTATACCTGCAGTGCAGCAGACAGGAGAAAGAGGAGATGAGGAGTAAGACATTCAAACCTGCCTGCTTTCCAAAAAAATTTCAGACACAGAAAAGCACACAGGAGCTGTTACTGCTGCAGTGATTGCTAAAGATCAGCTCCACTGCACTTAGAAAAGATTCCCTGACCCTCAACTTTGAAATCCTCCTCCATATCAAGCTAAACTGTTTAGGGCTGGCAGCAGAAACAGCATTTAGTCTTCTGTGCTCCCTTAGCTTTCTGTAAGGGCTTTGAGCCAAACTCCCCCCTAATCTAACTACCATGACACAGTGGAGATGAGCAGTAGCACACAGATTGCAAATCAGATCATGAAATCACAGAGTATGCTGAGTTGGAAGGGACCCACCAGAATCATTGAGTCCAACTCCTGGCCCTGTGCAGGACACCCCAGGAATCACATCCTGAGCCTGAGGGCGCTGTCCAAACACTTGAACTCAGACAGGCTTGGTGCTGTGACCACTTCCTTGGGAAGCCTGTTCCAACACCAACCACCCTCTGGGTGAAAAACTGCTATAATACTGCATATTGTTAACAATAAACAAGCTCCATGGTTTGGATTGGAGAACACAGCATACAGTAGAGACAGGCAGGAAATTCAGGTCAGATCTGTGGAGGAATATAGGCACCACATCGCTGAAGATTACTGTCCAAGTATTAGAGTGCCTAGGCATTCATGGGACACACTAGGAGAGGTAATAGTTCCCAAAGGAGATATAGGAGGGCTGTAAAGGGAGCACCTCAGATTGGAGCAGCTAAACCACAGAATTCAGAACTTGGAGTCAGCTGAACCATGGTATTTAAGATATCAGGATGACTACTGTCTTTCTAGATCAGTCCTAGATTTTGCAATGGGTGCAGAATCATGGATTCCAGTGAGCTGCCCTATGAACGTATGGCAACCCACCCCATCTCTGCACATAATGCATGGAGCATGGGTATCAATGTCAACAAAATTAGCCTCCTAAATTTCAAAAAGACCTTTCTTAAGGTAATGAAAAAAAGGAAAAAGTCTATTTGACCAAGAAGCATATCACTGTTCTTCTGGCTAAATCTGCACTACTCAGATAAGGGACATGCGTAAATAGAGTTGAGGATTTCTACAGTGCAAGGCATGTCAGTGCTAATAACTTGGCACAAGTGAGCATCTGTTATCAGAAAAAACAGCCTATTTATTTACCCATAAGTTTCTGTTTTAAATATGTCTCACAATTTTGCACTAAAATTATACAAAAATGCCAGTCTATACAGGTATTAATAGCACTATGGACATAGTACTGCAGAAATTAGGATAAAATGTATCCATGCCACTTAGGGATCCAAACCATTTCTATGCTCATGGGAAGTTTTAATTGCCTTTTTCCCCCCCATATGCATTGAAAAAAATTCAGCACCAAAAAGACCGTCTATAAGTTCCTCCAACCAGCTTCCTTATTGGATTTTACACAAAATGACCAAAAGGATTTCTCAGTTGCAAACTGTTAACCCCTGAATTACTAGTTAAAATAACACCTCAAACCACTCTGCTGTGTTTCAAGTGCTAACCTGAGAGATGGGATTCTAAAGTCTACCCCTGACATTGTCACTGTCCTAATCCTTGGTCATTATTAAGCCACTGAATTTCCCCACTCTATTGTGTACATATATATATATATATATATTTGTTCAGCACTCTCAAAGTCCGCAAATACCTTCTGGAAACACAATAAATTTTTGATTTCAAACTGCAACACACATTTTTCTCCTTGCTCTAATTTCAGCCTACAGTTAAAAAACAGGAGTATTAATCTCTTCTTACCAGTTTCAGGGTTATGAAGGTTAATTTATTAATGCCCATGAGATTGTCTGAGGTAGTCAACTTGAGAGCCTGGATAAATGCAAACATACTAGATCAGCAGAAACACTTTAACTAAACTGCAGTCCCAATACATTACTCAATAAAGCTAATCAAAACACTATTTAGCAGGAAACGGCTACAACAGCCGAAGAACATTTATAGAAGTTTTAGTTTTACAGAAAAAAAAAAACCTTGCATCAGCATTTACCTGTGTATATATAATAATAATTATTTTCTTAATGATTTTGCATTCATTTTGCTGAATTTCTTTGTTTGATTTTAAAGTCAATCCCTCATAGCTAGGACAGTTTGAAATAACTGAGAGCACCAAGTTTATTTCTCATTATTCAGCACAAAGTTTATTGCAATTTATAAAGCAATTAAGGGATTTTGCTTAGAAGAGCCAACTCTGATTTTGAGGGTATTGTCAGGGTGCTCATAAATATAGAAAGGTTATTGTAATATTTCTCTGCATTAAAGTATAGGAAAAGGACAAAGAAGATTTAGACTTTCATTGATTGCTAGGTAGCAAGTTGTATCACTATACTTCAAACACAGGGCAGAAAAAAAGCAATAAAATATTAATAAGAGTGTTCTTCAATCCAATGCTCTTTGATTAAACAGACATACCACAAAAACATGGTAGGAAAAAGTCTGCAGGTACAGAAATGATACAGCAAAAGGCTCATATTCTTTTTAAAAGATTTATCTTAAGAAGTATATGCAATAGATCTTCTTGAAAATATGAATTCATTTTTAGTTCATTATTATATCTAAAGCCAGCTGTGTTGTGGGCAGAATTAATTCCCGCCCTTCCCTTGATATGGTTTAAATCTGCAAGTATTTGACATACTTAAATAACAACAGTAACTGATCCTCAGCTTCCCCTTCCAAACACGTCTGAGTTTGGAGTTTGCCACCTGAGACACAGAGATGCCTTGTAAGTGATCTAGAACACCCCCAGCAACAAGAGGGCACTCTCTGTACTGGTCTCAGCTCGCTGCTGAAGCCCTGAGGAGACGTGCAGTGCCTGGGAAGCTCTGTGTTGAGCAGGCTGAGGCTGGAGCACTGCACACAGGCAGGAGCCTCGGGTTCAGCTCCAGCCTGGACATGGTCCCAGGGTACCAGCGGGCACAGCCAGCCATGTCTCGCTCTCAATTCCCTGCAAGGTCTACAGGGGAGCTCCACTCTGCACTAGAGCCACTTCTTATTCCTAATTGTGTTTGGAAAAATATCCCTTTGGGCTTCCCTTTAAAAAAATGTTTACAGAGCTAATTAAGTGGAAACTGCTGCTGACCTTTTAATACTAATTATTTCTGACAGTGTTCTAGAATAATTAAAACAGAAACAGTGAAGCTCTTAAAGGAAACAGTTGTAGTGTGCTAAAATGCTATACCTGCCACAGCTGCCTCTTCTAACCCACAAACACTTCCTCAACCACAAATCCCTGTGCAGAACAAAGTCACTGCAGTCATCTCTGTTCCTACCTCCTTCTTGGTGCACAACCCAGGGAACAGATCCAGAATGTCCCTCTGCTCTGCCAACAGCCTTACTGACTGGAAGGAAAACTAAGCTTGGTCTGACTCACACCAAGGACTGGCTGATCTTGAAAACATGCATTTGAGAATTAGATTTACTCTCTACTTGAGGAAACAAGCTATTGCAGCAGCATCCCTGCCTGCACTGAAGCATCCAGTCCATAGTACAGCAACATCAAGAAAACAAGTTCTAGCACAAAGAAACTGAATAAAGCAGTAAAACCTCTGGTTTTTAATTACGTACAGCAATTACACAGGAACCAAAATTTCTTTATGTCAGTAGCTTGAGTAAAAGCCAAAAGGATCACTTATTCATTACTACTTTCCACTCATTTCATACTTTGTTGAACAACTTAAAAGCCATGAGAGAACAAACAACTGGCAATTTTGCTTTGAAAGGTTAAGCCCAAAAGGGAATTGGAGGCTGAGGCAAGAACTTTACTTTCTGAAAAATATACATTCTGTGAACTGTAATTAGAGCTGTGGGAATAATTGTTTTGTCAGCCCACTGGTCAAAAGAAAAGAAGGGAAAAGAATTCATTCTAGGTCGTCAGCATTACCTCTCTGTACAATCACGTCAGAGCAGAAATGACCACAGTCAGGGATAACAACTCCATCCACATCAGAGGTCACCGCTAGACCCAGATAGGTTTTGTCATCTGATCCATCATTTTTTTCTGTTCAGATAACACCCAGGTTCCTGAAAAAGCCATGACTAAAACATTTTAAAAAGTGCATATGATTGTTTTCCACTTCACTATTCATTTGTTCTCTTCTGATTCCTCCCACCTTTCCCCTTACAGCAGCAGCTGCTCCCCAGTCTACTGTTTAGGTTTCTTGCATCTCACTTTTTAAATGTACACATTGGAGCTTGAAAAATGGGCTGAGATGCACACTGTTCATTGGGCTGAACATTTCCAAGGACTAATAACTCCCACAGCGTAGGAAAATAGATGACTATCACGATCAAATTATCTCATTTGAATTTAGTTTTCTTCTTTTGTTTCTCCTTCTTGCTGTTGATGAAGCAAATGTATTTAAATTTATTACTTTTATTAGAAGCAAAGGTCTGTCTCAATTTTTTTCTGGTTTTTAATATATTTATCATTAAATAGCAGTTATTTTTCCCCCCTTCTTTAGTTCTACTGTTTAAATGCCAGTATAATCCAAAGCCTGACACTGATGGAAAGAGTGTCCAAGAAAAGTTACAAGAACTATGGCCTCACATGAGCACTGTCCACAACTGTAAACTCTTATTTTGTCTGCATGTTCCTTTATTCAAATAGCTGTTCCTAGAAAAGTCCTTGAAACCCTGCTTTTAAATACTGTATTCTAAAATTTAAATACTAAATTCTAAAATTTACTGCTTCTAAAATATACGAAGAAGCTTTTGTATTCCCAGGACATACATTTTCTTTCTTCGTTCTTTCACTAGGGCATAATACAGATGTAACTCACTCTTTATGTTTGTTTTTTGAATGAGAGAGGATGTTCTTCTGAGAAGACCTAATCTGATCAGTATTTGAGCAGGATGAGAGGAACAGTGAAGAGTTGTGTAACTCTCAGTGACAACTCTGGTCCACAATTAGAGACCGAGTTTGTTCAACTACTGACAAAAAATGGTAAAAATTTGGTCTGTGGTGCACCATAGGTTTAAAACAATTTCATATGCACATTTTAATTTTGAAACTCATAAAATTTTGGTTCTTCTCCATTTTTTACCTGTTTTGCTGCTGCTGGGTTTTTTTAATCCAGAGCAGGTAAAGTGTCATGTCTGTACAGTGTCATATCCTCTCAGATGCCATTAGTGTTTCAGTCTCCAGCTCTCCTGAGGTTATATGATTTCTTCTGTAAAAACAATACAGCTCCTGTGAGAAGTTATTCATCAGCAGAGATTGCTGTTACTTAGGAGAAACCCCTTTCACCAAGAAGACAGCTGCTCAAAGTTGAAGTTGTTTGACCTCATTAAGGGAGACCATCATCAAAAAACAGATGTTTTAAATACACTTCACAATGTGGTAAGTAATCTGTGGACATTTGATCCAGCTTTTGTAGAAAATACTGTACAAGATATACTTCCACTTGTCATATAAAATATTGTAGAGCATTTGATCAGTTTTTCACACTTTTAAGCCACATGGTAGTTCAATGTGAAATAAACATGACAATTTTGTTCCAAATCCCTCATCTCTGTTATTCTCAAATGCTGAAAAGAAAATCAAGAGTACCAAGAAATATTTTCCTTATTATCAAATATTCACTTTATACACTAACTTGCTTACTAAGGTAAGAAAACATTGCTGATCTCCAAACACCATTAGATTTGTTCATGGTTAGAAATTAAACAATAAATGTGTTTTAACTGTCAGTTGGTTTTCATAAGTACTTCTGAGTAGAAAAAACGTTAAGTACTTATGAGTAGAAAGCTCTTGCATTTTTACTTCAATTATAACACAATCTTGAGTGTATAACTGAAAGGAGATACAGCAATCAAACATTCTCTTGTTCCTACACAGAAATCAATAAACTTGAGTAATGAAAAATTTATGTAGGATCACTACAGAAACTGTAGGGTCCCATATTCTTTGTAACTGATATATTTATACGACATACTTCATTACAATTTGTATGTGTGTTTTTTTGTATTTCAAATTCTACTCCAAAGCAGCTAAAATAAGATGGATGCCCCTGGCAGCAAGCTCCTTTAGCTTTGAAAAAACAGTAGAATTCAGGAGTTCTGGATTCATTTGTACCAATATTCCTGAGTACAGAGATTTTGTACATCCAAGTTAAGCCCTTAATCCTGGCAGGCATTTTGAGGAACACACACACTTGCAACACTTCATTTGATCTGATGAATTTTATTCTCTTCAGAAGAAATTGCCACAAATCTGTGCCACATGAAAGTTGGAATGTACTGCAGGATTACCTCATAACAACAGGCAGCAATGTCCCTGTGGGACATCCTAAAAAGTTCTAAATTTATCTAAACAGTGAAAGATGACAAAACAAAATATGCCAAAATGGAAAGGCGCAGTGCCAGGTGTGAGCTGGCAGGGACAAGATCAAAATTCAAACACAGCAAAAAGGGCATCATTGTATGGCAGCATATTAAAGCAGCATGTGATGCAGCTTGTACAGCTCCTTGCTGTGATTCAGTAAGAACTGCATAAATTCCAAAAAAAGGATTAATTTAAAAGATAATTAAACAAGCACAATAGTTTCAAAAATTAGGATTATACTTTGAGGATAAAAGTACTGTGATATTACATATTGTCCTAGCTGATCTCACCATACTTTTTTCTTCCTTTACCTTAGAAACCTTAAATTAAATAAGAAAAATCTTCCTATTTCATAAATTAATAAAAATTAATCCAAGCACATTCAAAAGAAATCCCCTCCCTTTAATTCAGCTAAATTTTTCACCTCTGTGACAAAGCTGAAAGCCATTATAACTTTCATTGTTCTTTTGTATAGTGGAAGCAGAAACAAAATTTTGATCCAGATGAAGTTCAGATCTGTGGTTCAGATCTACCTCCTATTATATGCTCACAAGTAATTAACATCATATGAAGAGGAAAACAGCAAGTATCCTAAAGCGATGGGATTTCCTTTGCTAATTTTTGAGAGCACTGAGGCAAGAACAATTCCATCCTGCAGTGCCTCTGAGTATAACAATCCCCCAGATAAATTGTCTAAACTTGTGAGATTAGTGCCAACTGTAACATCTTCCTCTTGATAATTTTCTTGATTTCTACCTAGTAAATATGTTAACACTTTCAGTGAAATGAATTGTGTTAGAAATTAGTTAAAACATGATATAACCAAATTAAAGACTATCAACTCATAAAATTTGCCAATTCATCATTAGCCTGAACTAGGTTTTTAATTACATTTACAGTATTATTTTACTTGAAACACTTCGTTTTTGATGAAAACCAGTGCGTTGTCATGAAATTTCACAAAAATTATTGAACAGAAACCCTATAACACAACAGCAGCCTTATCAATTCACTCCAGGGACAAACAGTTTTAATTCACTTCAACAAGACAATAAGCACATATGAAGTATATGTGTATATAAACATCCTTAGTAGTAAGGTCTTAGCTTTGTATTTTTACCTCAGGTTCTGCCTGTTAAATGATGAAAGATGGTTTGTACGAGTTGTTCACTATTAGAATAGTTAACAACCATTTTTCTCCTACTTTTATTGTTGACATCCCATTCTAAGCACATCCCGTTTTAAGCACACGATTTGTCTAAAACATCACCCTGAAAACGTACACATAATTACTTGAGTCCTTGGCTATTTGAGAAGTGGTTTGTAAGCACATGTTTTAACATTAAAGCAAACCTACACTGTTGCATACAATCTAAACAACGATGACTTACCTGAGCATCACTTCTGCTCTATCTTGACTGAAGCATAGCCCATTAACTCCAAGGACACCTGCAACACCCATTGAACAGGTTCAGTAAGCAGAACAGAGAATTAACATGGTCCTAGAATTTTCAAATATTTTGCTGAATTATGAATAGATTATTACATTTTGCAGAAGTTCAAAGTTACACATAGAAAATATGGCATGAAATTCTGCTTTTACCACAGGAGCCACACTGAATAACCTTTTCTACTCTCAGATGTGAGGACAGGCAATAATTTGCTAGAAGCAGCAGGAGTGAGGAGCAAATCGTTCTCTCTGGGCGTAAACTGGGATGAACCAGAACGAGAGCACTGGGTTGCTTCAGGTCCGTTCAGCACTTTTTACTTGGCAGCCAAATTGATTTTTCCTGCCTCAAGGATGATCTGCAGAGCAAGATCTCACGGGGAGAAGAGGGATGTCTGAGAAGATCACCAGTGCTCCAGGGAGCAAATGATGCTTCTGGGATGTAGGAGAGAGCAGCAAGAGTAGAAAGTGTCTCTTGTCTTCTTCCTTTTCCTTTCCCTTCCCAAGGCTAACCTCTCTACTGCCATTATTTTTGTTCCTCTTTTGAAGGAATAAAACATCCACTACCACATCAAAATCTAGCTCCTGCAAAGAACTTGGTCTCTTTCATTCCCTTCTATCTTCCATGCCTCATTACACATGCCATTTGTCCTATGCCTCTGTCTTCCCAACTGTATGAATTAGAGAACAGGTTAGGGCCTGGAAGCACCTGCAGTGAAGTTTGTATCACATACCATCTCTCCTCTTCTTGCCCATTATGTTAAATTTAAGGGAAAGTCTGTTTAATAATGTCATCCCTTTCTTGCTCACATATCAGCAGACTATCACTACACCAGAAAACACTGGGCTGGTTAAATTGCACAAGTACCTTCCTCTAGCTACTACACTAAAAAATAGTTCTGATTCTACCTGGAGCTTTTCTCTAACATAATTTTAACAGCAGAGTTCTTCAAACAGACAAATACTAAACTCTCTGGGTGCATGTGTCAAGAAATGAATGGAACAATGGTTTCCCACATACAGATGTATTAATAATTTTTGCCTCCAAAGGAGAAAAATAAAAAATTAAAATATGTACATGCCAGCCTCTCCCTCAAAGAACCTTGGGACAGAAAGATTTCTGAAAGTTGTACAAGTTTGTCTTTGACATGGAATGGTTTTGCCTTCAGAGACAATATCAGACCAAATACCTTTTCTGTAGCTACTCTTGTATAAAGACAAACCAGAGACTTAATTATTCCCTTCAGCGCTGCCTGGGTTTTTATCCACCTTTCTCTCTCACCATTGTACTGTAACTGGATGTTATCTGGGTGTTTGGTTTGGTTTTTTTCAAGAAACAAAAATGTAGATTCAAGTTGCAAATCACATCGTCCCCTTTCAACACACGGACAACTCTGAATGTTGGTGATGGGAGGGTTTTCTCTGCATGCTCATTATTTCTATACAATTATTATCTTTTTCTGCCAGGGCTATCTGCAACTACAGGTGTTGTCATTCAGCTACTTAAATCCAGGTTGTTCCAAATCCTGCAAATCTCCTGCAAGTCAGAGGTTCAGGCAGCTAAGTTACCTGATTTGACCCTGGGATGAGCATATGAGAAAGTGGAGGTCTAATTAACACTAGAATAATCAGTTGGTTCTATCCATGTTCATTAGCAAACTCAGTCTGTTTGTTCAGAACATTGGGTAGCACATTGTAAGATGCACAACATTCTTGTGCTCCAATAGGAAAAAAAGAAGTTAAACCAAAATCCAAGAAAATCCACCCATACAGGTTCTTAGTATTTTCCCCAAACGGCATATACAATGTTAGCTAATGTATGTGCCTTACATATTCTGCTAACATTGCAGAGAAGCAAAGGGAGTCTGAAAAATGGTACCATTGTTGCCACTTTTTTAGTCTCTTAAAACAGGTGTGGTACTAGATGCCAACACAACCTGAACATCACACCTGCCTAGGTCTAATTAATACTGTTAAGGGGTTAGTGTTTAGCTCACACATGCCAAAAAAGGTACCACTGTGACCTACCTTAACTTTATGACTTCGGTGTAAGTTCTCACTATCATTTCATGCACAATAAAGGCTAAAAAGAATGGAGGTGTGCTGAAACCTGTAGGTATCTGAAAGCGATTTTCTTAGGAACTGCCAGTTGCAGTGCTGCCATCAGTATGCTAAATGTACCGTGTTTCTTCTTAAAATAGAAGCAGCCTCTGCAGCCCTGGCCCAGCAGGCAGTATCTCGGTTGTTCTGAACTGATTTGTCTGATCAGGTGTCAAAAGTTGAATATCAGACCTGAGCTTCTTCCCTAGCCAAGCAGGATGACAGCATTACTCATTCCCATAGCCATAACAGTGAGGCATCAGTGGAGAAACATAATTCAGGCCACCAGAACATACTATGTCCAAAGCACAGAAACAATGCCTTTATTACTGGAGATGACCAGGTCCTAATGAGGAACAGAACAAATCCCACATTTATTTGCAGCATCAGAAAGCCAAATTCATAGTGCACTAAGTAAGGATTACTGTATCAAGTCACTTTTTTCTTCCTTACCCCTTGGGTGATTTGAGTCAGAATATGACAAAGGTAATGGTTTAAAAATAAAAATCTACACACAGGGATTCTGCCATGGTCATGTGGAAGCACAAGGCTTCTGTTTCAGATAAGGTATAACCTCTCTACTGGAGAGAAGAATAATATTCAGGAAAACTGCACTTCAGCTCCTGTAATTGACCTAGTGGCAGCAGAAACACAAGTCAAAAACATGGGTGAAAAAGAATGAATCAATGGCATGTATTCTTTGACTATCTAAAATGCCTATTCTTTTGTGATTGTGCAAAAATAAATAGGAATACACTGATGCCCTAGCATACATTTATTCTGAAACTCTATCAGTCCCTTTCTCCTGAGCTTTAAGTAACTGACTGTTTTACAGTGATAAAGAAAACTGGTTTAGTACTAGAAGTGCAAAAAACTGCAAGATAATTGTAACTCCAATTAATTTATTGCTTTTTTAAATTTTCTTTAATGTTACAATCAAAAGAAAATAGCCATAAACACATATATCATTTGTTTTGTTGGATTGAATTTTTAAAAATATATTTCACTCTAAAGATAAAGGAATCCATCACTGATAGCGGAAGAGAGAACATAAACATTTTTCTGATCACTCCCAATAATTTGAGATAAAGAAACAGCAAGAAAAAATCACGCAACAAAAAGGTCTCAGAAGTGAAAGCAGAGAAACAGCCAAGCCCTTCATCAGCAAAGCCCATTCAGATGACTGCTTCTCTTAGATTAGTAGCCAATATTAATGAGAACATTAAATAGCAAGGGAAAAGAGCAAGAAGAAATCAAGTCTCAGAAAAAGCCTCAAGCAAGAACACGTTAACTCTGTCATCCAAGGCCAAACTAAATGTGTAGGTCCCTCACTGCAATAGGTAAGCAGATCATGCTTAACACAAAGCCCAGACAGTCAGCAGCTTTCCTCGTGGCAAATACACCAGCCAGCACAGCAATAACAGCCTTGACACATCCCTGTTAGCCTTCCTCTTAGTCTGACACTCTCCATTTCTCACCTTCCATATCAGCAGGTACAGAGTACTCCAGCTACATTATCTGCTGGCTCTGCTGGTGTACAATTACATCTTTTGCCCATTTACTAAGATATACTCTGCCACCCTTTAGAAGTGATCTCTCTTTTCCACTACTGAAATAGTAGATCACAGAATCTGAAAAGACTGTCAAAGAAGGGACTTCTGAGTTCTTAGTCTGCTTATGCACAACATTTCTCTTTCCCAGCTAGAGCTGCCAACAGACAGACTTAATTCAACTCCCCCTAATTGCACTGGCAACTCAGATTCACTGACTTCAGCTGAAGCAGAAAAGAATACTGGATAATTCAAAGCTTAGAATTCTTTTTTTCCTAAAATCTGTGCAATGAATCTACTCAATCGAACTCATAGACATATCTTGGAGTTTACTGCTTTTTCTATCATGCATGCAAGAAAGGTGTTGATGTTTAACACCTTTTAAGATTTCCCTTCTGAAATATTTATCAGTACAACTCTATGGAGAGTTGCACATTATTGTGTATGTTAGGATCAATTTATGTGAAATCAGTTTGGGAAAATTATAGCTAATTACTATGAATAGTGAATTTGCTCTCATGTTCAGTCAGCTGCAAAATTCTAATCTTCATTTAACATGAACACACTCTGATGATTTCTCCACCAGGGAGCAAATACAGGGCATTTCCCCAAAAGCTTTAAGAGATGAGATGAAATATGAATGTTTGAAATAGATAAAGAAAAAAAAAGGGGGGGAAGGGAAAATAAAAAAGAGAGGGAAAGCAAAAACTTGCTTTTTTTCCCAAATGATGATGTGTTAGCAGCAAGATATTAAATTCTTCCAAGACACAAATTATGAGTAATTAGGACAATTTTCGTGTCCTTCTTGTGCCTATATAGCACTTATGAGAAAAAAGAAATATTTCTGTGACAGAACACAGACTTCCTCTGCTTCACCAGAATTAATAAGAAGGAAGAAAATAAAACACTTTGGGAACTGTGTTATGAACTCCAGTTACCTACTCAGTTCACTTTCAGGCAAATGACTGAAGGTAGAAATCCCACATATGGAAAACAATTACAAAACATGGGAAATAAACAGAAGTTCAAAATTAGTAATTGGACATTACTTAAATAATGCATTAATAAAATCTTGCTATGATTAATAAGATTATCAATAATAACATTATTAATAACACTGCTTTGGTCAAACACTAAATTTCCTATTCACTTCTTTTCCAGACAAAGCTGCTGTTGACTTTCATAAAAGCTTAGTACATAGAGAAACCCTCTGGGCTTCCTTTCTTCAGGTGTTACATGTAGCTGTAAAATTAACACGTGCCTTTACTTATTTATTTTATCACTTGTATGTAAACAAACAAGCATTTTGAGACAAGATCTACTGATTCTTCCAAAGGACAAATGAATTTCACAGTTATGAATTTAGGTCCATATTTGAACTTGCCTCCGGCTGCCGCAAGAGAGGAGCTCCGAAGAAAAGATACAAGGACTCCCTGAAGCAACAACTCAGCCTTGGGCATATTGATCACCATAACTGGTCTACTCTGGCCTCTAACCGGGAGGCCTGGAGACAGTCCATTTATAACGCCGCTGATGCTTTTGAGAAAGCACGCAGGATCACTCTTGAGGAGAAAAGACAACGCAGAAAGAATCGAGCCTTGCAGAATATACCACCTAAGGAGTCTTTCTGCTGTGTCTTTTGCAACCGGACTTGCCTTTCTCGTATTGGCCTTTTTAGCCACCAACGCGCTTGCAAGAATAGTGGGTAGAGCCCTTCCCAAATCTTCGTTCGCGAAGCCTAGCCATGATGTGATGATCTTGAACAACAAACAAAGCACACAGGTATACAGAGCAGAGATAGAAATGGCACAGAATATGGGTATTGTGGCTCAGGTAGGCAAGAACAGTGATGTCACAGCCTAAATTTCAGAACAAGAAAGTATTGAAGAGCCCTGCCAGCCTCATGTAGCACCCCCAAACCCCAAGCTACCCACTACTTGGTGGGACATCCAAAACAGCTGCCTTTGGGTGAGCTCAGGAGGCCTTTTGTACATTTTCTCTTTGTACCTCCCATTCAGAACAGCACAGCCCCCCCTCTGGGGAGCTGCTGGAGCACAACCTGAGCACATCCACACGTGAGCTGGCTGCAGCTTGTACCTCTATAGGGCTAAAATGTCTTGTTTTGCTTAAACTTCACTGCACAGATGTGATCCAGCACCAACAGTGCTGCTGCAGATATTAAGAGTTTTGATAATCTGACCTTAGAAAATGCTTATTGTCAGCTGTGGTGCCAGAGCACTGGTGGAGGGGAGCAGAAGGAGAATAATTTAATTTAAAATGCTGACTCTAACTACAGTTTTGCCTTGCCCCTCTCCTTTTCTTCTTTGTTTACATTAGCAAACAAAACTAAGATTTTTGTGGGTGTTTTAGTGTTTGCTCAACTTTGATTTTCAGATAAAAAAGAAATGAATCTGTTCTTCCTCTACAAAACCACTGGCTGATGAGAAGTATGCTAATGGTAAACTATGGCCTGTTGAGAAGATGAACAGCAGGACCCACTTCACCCACACACACATTTGGTAAAGAATGGAACCTTCTCCCATTTTTTCCTTTATTTATTACCAACCAGTGACAAGTCCACATTTCTGTCTTTAGGTAAATTAGGAAGGCTTAGGGCCTTTCACTTAACAAAATGTAGTTGAGAATCCCATTTGGCTTTTGCCAGGCTTTCAGAAAATACATTAAACTGCCTTCCTGCTTTTGCTCCGCTATAAGTTTGTAGAGTCAGTGACGCATCATTTTCCCTCACTCTCATCAAACAAATAGAAATGCAGCTGGCTTTCTTCTGGAAAGCTCTTTCCTTGAGATATTTCTTGGATTTGACACTTTGGGGAAGACATTTATTTACAATATAGTATTCTAAAATTATTAAAGTTTTCCCATCTTATGCCTGTCATAGTGAATGTGAGGTATTGTTAGATAATACAAATACAAAAGCTGCACTTTAGGTATTTCCATGTCTTAACATGCTGGCAATAGGAAATAGTGAAATTTGTTCATCTTGCATCAGACAAAATTCTGCTACTCTTGTAGCAAGTAAATGCTGGGGGGAGGAGAAGGGTTTAGTTATGTTTTTTTTAGCTCCAGAAACATGCCTGTATGCTCTTGTGTTGAATCGAAAGGAATGCACGAATAGAAATAATATTTTTTGCATATTTCAGTTGTTTGTAGCTGTACAAATAGAAATTAGTAAGGGTCATGATTTTCAAAAACAGCATTACACTAGTTGATGAACTATATAAGATCCAAGGCTAGTGCTATTCTGTTTTCATTCACAACCAAAGAAAAATGTGAATGCATAATTTAAAACCCATTAGGTTTTGTCTTTCTAACACATACATGCCTATATACATGTACACATCCTGAAACTAGAACCTAAAGACTTCTCTGTTATGCCCAATCTTGCCATATTCTATGAAATCTTACTTTGGTTGTTATTTTTGTAGATTTTTCACTGCACCTCCATTGCACTTTTCTACAGACATCACGGATTTCTGTGGGAAAACATCACAGACACTACCCTGACAGGAATTTGTCAAACAAATTTATCTTTCATAAAGGGAATCTGATAAAAAGAATTTGTTCCCCTTTTGCTTCACGGCATGTTTCATTCTAAAACTCTAATCTAATTTTCATGATGGTAATATCACTGAACTTGAGTTTTGCTCTTGTCCACATAACTGGGAAGGGAGGGGAATGATGGAAACAAAACCCAACAACAAGCCACCACCAAAAAAAACCAAACAAACCACAGACAAAAAACCCACTGAAAACCCACAAATCCCCTAAACTAGTAGGGCTTCCAGGTACCATAGGCCTCTACTTTGAAAAGGGGCAAACTCTGTTCTTAAATGCAGCATAGAAGAAGAGAGACAAGTCCTGAGATGACTTTCAGTATAACACAGCATAGTATTTATAACCTAAAAATGTAATTTAACAGAACTAATAGTTTTTTTTAAGTAAAAAACTGCCAAAATGAACTTTCCACAAAAAATTCAAAAATCACAGTCTCTTAATTTAGTCATTACCAATATGTTGAACCACTAAGTTGAAGAACTTTTCTCTTTTTTTCTCCTACTAATGGAACAAACACCCAGTAACCACAGAGTATTTCCAAAAGTTTTCCTAAGAATTTCCCAGTAGAGTCTGAAGGGCCTCCATGTGCAAACTGTGGAAGCCTTAACACAGAGTAGATTAGCTGTGCTGATATGGAGGAGCGGAGAAAGCTCTGTACATGGATGTTGCAACAGAAAAGGAAAAAACAAAACCTAGGTTTTTTTCAGTGACTTTTTCCTCAGATGCACATTTCTATTTCCTTCTTATCTAAATTTTCCTGAATAATTTATTTAATAGCCAAACAAATGCACTTAGAATTTTCTAATATTTCTCGTAAAAATAAATCCTGAAAATGTTTGGGCTTCTTTCTGTCTCACTCTGATATGGTGTTCTTGAAGTGAAGTGCATTTCTGGGAACTGTAGTAGAACCTACTCTTTAGAGGTGTGGCTAGGTGGTCATTTTGCATTTTCTGTCCAGCCCCATCCGTTAAGATCTATCCAGTGAGGATCTTCTTACACAGATTAGTCTTTCCAAAACAAAAGGTGTATATGAAATAGTTTCTCCATTCTCAAAAGCAAGGATTAGAACTTCACATTCCTGCATGAAATTGTCCAACAACTTGGAAATGAACCCACTTAGCCATGGAAAAGCTTACAGGGCAGAAATAACCAGAAATGTACCATGTGAGAAATATGAAATGAAACTTCATGGTTGAAGTAAAAAAAAAAATCACTAAAGGTTCGTGACAGAGACTAGTATTTGCTAAATGTGTGCGTATTTCCCTGACTATATTTCCCTAAATAGGGATCATGTACATACTCACTCCAATACACAAGAGGATCATGGAATCATTTCCACACCACATACATTGTCAAACAGTTCTATTTGATTTAATCCAGGGAACCTGTGAGTCTGCTTTGAAAATGCTTTAAATTATAAAGACTGCCAAAATCAGCAGTCTTATGGGAGTTATTAAAAAAAAAAGTCCCAAGAAAGCAAAGTAAATACATTAAGACTTTGTCCTCTCTTTCACCTACATAATATGCACTGTCACTTTGCAATGAATAGTTAGAAAGGATTAAAACTGCATCTGTTTTCCCCACAGACTAAGAAGATAGCTGAAAGGCAATGTAGAAGCTGGCTTCCCTACATGTCAGCTTTCCATACACTGTATGCAAAACATCCCTGTAGCAACAGGACAACTGTGATGAAACCTGAATGCCAACCTCCCAGCTGAAAATAAATCTTGCTGGGAAATTAGCTGTAAGGGACACCACAGTTACTCTGATTGTCTTTGTTTATCACATGTCACTCTATTAATTTGTTACACAACATCTACAATACTGAAGCTGAATTTAAAAGTATCGCTTTATTTACCCGCAAAGACGAGAAATACATGTATTAAAGTCTTTTGGTTTATTAGATGCTTTATAGCTGGAAAGGTGGCACCCAACAGCACTTTTTATTTAGAGAAGAGCCTTTTAAATCATAATGACATAGTATCTTGCATTGTATTATTTACCTTAATATGTACAGGGCAAGGTCAGCACAGACAGCTATACTTCATGTTTCCAAATACCAGCCCATGTACAGGTATAAGGAAATCACCTTCAGATACCTGTGAGAAACAAACAGCATCTTAACCCCTCCAGCAGAAGCAGACAGGATGTCTTCTGAGTTGCAGTTCTGTAGTTATGCAGCATAAGATGTCACAGCTGGAGATACTTGCAACCGAACTGACACCAAGGCTGGGAACCTCGTGGAGAAGCTGAGGGTTTGTACCACCTCAGCATCAGTCCCTGAGCATCAAGACGAGATCTTAGTGACAACAAGAGTTCATAGGAACTACTGGTTTTTTCTTTGATGGCAACTAAAAATTTATCAGGATGACCTGTTGTATTACAAACACAGTAAGATGTTTGTTCTGCAAACTGCTTTTCTGATACTTAACAGAGCTCACCAAGAAACTTCTCCAGCTTAACACAGAAATACTCTTAGGTCTGTAAGGCAGCCAAGAGTGACTGTGAGCTGTGCTGTTAAGAGAAGGATAATGGCATTTGATGCCAGGCATTCTTGTCTACTTTCACGCTATTCCATTTCACGCTTTTTGAGCTTGGTACACAGTGTTTCTTTTTGTGAAATTGATTGCACTACTCCTCTGAA
Organism: Neopelma chrysocephalum; assembly: GCF_003984885.1. NCBI lineage: Eukaryota > Metazoa > Chordata > Aves > Passeriformes > Pipridae > Neopelma > Neopelma chrysocephalum. The sequence continues at coordinate 3,900,949 of NW_020897730.1, forward strand.
AACATTAAAAATATGACAAAAGCTGCAGCACAACTTACTGGGAAGAACTATAATAAAACAGTCTAGCATTTTATACATAAATGACAGAACACTGAATTTAACCACACACTTGTTAAACAAACATGAAAATTTGCCTTTATGACGTATGTTTGGGCCTTTAATTTTGCACTAAATTTGTTATTGCCAGCTATGAGAACATGCAGCTAATCTGGATTTTTCCATTGTCAACTCAGATAACAGAAGAAATTTGGGGGTTTTAAATTAAATTAAAGGGCTATTTTCTCTTTCTTTTATAAGAGGGAAATCTTCTATGTTCAGTTCTGATTGTACACCAATTTCACATTGACTAAAGCCAAACAAAGCCTACAAACTTAAATTATCACTAGGAATCAGCAATTTTTCTTCTCTAAAGAATATTTACAGCTAGGTTTCAACTACATTATTCATTGGGTTATACTTATGGTTTAGCTTATACTTGTTACGGGTAGATTTAACTATGCATGGGAAAAAATTCAAATATTACATATTCCTAAGATACAGCATCAAGGCTAAGAAAAACAATATGTAGTCACTTATTGGACTTACATTTATCACATTCAGTCATATGCAAGCACCTTACAAGCAATCCACTCCTTTTGTAAAGGTGCCTTTTCAGTCACCAAGAAATTCAGCCAGTTAGTCTTGACAAGTTGCTTCCTAGTCTAAATTCAAAATAAGGATATCTAATCAAACAACAAGGAGTTTGTAAAAAAATAAAAAAGTAAGATGTAAGCTGTGGAGTTGGTGATTTTGAAGACAATCAAATTTTCTAAAAGTAAACCTAATATCCTCTTAAGCATAACAAATGCTAACAGGCAGAATGGGAAAGAAAAGATTTTCCATCAGCCAATGAATAGTAGAATTAAATGTAATCACAGTTCTGTTGTTACAGACAGGAAAAGAATTTTCTCTCTGTCATTTTCTCCATTCTGTAAAAGTACTTCAGAAGCCAATATTTTAAGCATTCTACACATCATACACATTTCTTGTATATCCCACTCACTTTTAATCCTGGCCTCTGCATTAAAGATGGATGCAGACAGAGAACTGCAATCAATTGCAGATTTTTGTGTAGCCTTCATTTAATCAAACACCACCAACAGAACTAGGAAAAAATTCAAACCCAATACACTCAAATTTATCACAACTACATAAAATATATATCTTCTACCTAGGGACAGTCTAAATTTTAAAAGTTAATGTTCACCACAAAGTATTTTCTGAAAAAAATAAAAATAAAATTAAAAAAAAGCATATGGTGTGATTCTTGGAGTTGTACTGTCCAGGGCAGGAGTTGGACTTTGAGGATGCTTGTGGGTCCCCTCCAACTCAAAATATTCTATGATTCTATGAAAAAATAGGAGCAAAGCATTCTGTAACTAACAGCTCAGCAGAGATTTCATGCTCTCTCTATGGTGGCTGGGGCAGTGGTTCGGTTGGTTTTGTTTAAAGCTCTTTTTCAGTAGCCAAAGCACCAGACTGAGGAAGGTGGGTGGAAGCTGTGAAATAGTCTTTCCATGGGACACCTCTGTACGACAGAGAAAAACCACAGGGCTCTTTTCTGGTTTTCGTGTTTTCCACTCCTGCCTTCCACTTGTAAAACCGACAGCACAAATGGGGCCACCCCTTGTTGGACTTTACATAACTACCTGGGATACTAAAGAAGCTTTTCTTCAAGTGTATGGTGCCATCACAGCCATCTGAGAAAGACCAAGGCTCACTCCCAGGCTTCATCTGAAACAGTGCTCTTTGGGAAACCAGGAGCTTGCAAAGCCATGTCAGGTCTAATCCAGCGTGACCCACCACGCAGGTACAAGTTTAAGAGAAAAAGCAAACAGCTCTGCCTCTACACTGGTTTAGAGGAAACAACTTCCATTAATGTAGTCAGGAAGCATCAAAAGGAATGAAGGCACCAGAATAGATCAAACATCCAGCTATGTCTTGCCAACAGTTATATGTACTTCAGAGAGGGGTATGACTTAATGGGACTGATCAGAAGAGCGACAGAAGGCAACACAGGGTAGGTCAGGACACAAGCGGCGCTTTTCAGCAGGTGGTCTAAAGATTCAATGAGCACCTGAGCCTGAGTACATCTCTGGCAGCCTCTAGAAAGAATGAGTTCCTATTACCCTGTCAAAATAGAAAAATAATAAAACTGAGTCAATGAACTAAAACTATTAATAGTGTTTTAATCCATTATCTGGACCTTGCATGGGGTGTAAGTCAGGAGCTACAGCTTCTACCTCTCATGCTGCTCTTGCTTCCCTCCCCACACTACTTCTGAAAGCACAGCACAGATGCTTTCCCAGCAGTGTGTTGTTCTGCTGCCAGTTCCTTTGTCTTTCTTGCACTGTCACCAACTGTACTCTTCTGGGGGTAGTTTTTCCTGTTTCTAACAAGATGTATTTCACAAATCACAAATTAAAACACCGCAACAAGTCTCCTGACATGTACAGAAAAATTGTGCTTGCTAGAGCATGAGCAGACAGGAGGAAGGGACTCATTGCCACCAGACATATACAACTAGAAACTGGACAACTGCTAAAAATTAGTTTTAAAAACCAGCTGTTTGGGACTTCTAGTAGAAATGTCGTATAGATCGACTTAATGTAGAAGTGAAGACAGTGCAATGGTCATGGAATAGATGCTACTTCATGTCTCTCTGCAAGCCAGATGAATCTCTAAGCTGGGTATGGGATGCCTTATTGTAACAGTTTGGAACAGGAAAGAGTTACATACAAAATCCCCATCCAGCATAAGGAATGGATGAAGTTCTAAATGGTTTGCATTTTCAGATAATTTTATCTTCTAGAAAATTTAATGTCTGCTCCTACTAGGAGAGATGGTCAAAGTGTTTTGCCATCTTTCAGAAAAACATGGTAAAACATGTAAAACACCCCAGACTCCCGTTAATGGGAACTACTTTTCCAAGTGCCCAAGTTACTTCTAAGAAAGAGAAGTCTAACATATTCCCATCTAAAATGTTAACAGCAAATTAATCTCTAGCTAGAATATTTTAAAGCTACTTAGTTTATTTAACGTAAATCTAAATGAGCTACTGTGTTGACATCAATTCAAGGAAAAGAATAATTTGCTACATGTATTCTGGGATCTATGTTAACTCTCCAAATCATACTGTGAAAGTAGTCCCAGATTACTTACGAGCAAATTTAAATAAAGCAGCATTACTTTTCCTGTGAAGATCCTTTTTCATTTGCATGTTCTATAATGCTACTTTCTATATTTATAGGTTTCCCATTCATAAATATTTATACGTTTAGTGTAACATTCCAAGACCAAAGCCAAAAGAAAACACAACCAAACATGTTAAATTCATTAAAATTCCTCTTAGGTCATAATAAAATTAAAAATAAGAAAACAAGAGAGAGGATAAACATAGCTAGTTCCACAATAATATTATTAGGTTAAGCACTTGATAATTAACAATACGTTGTGATTTTATGTTCTACAGTCGTTTATTGTTTTAAGAGAAGTAATTGAAGGAGCTTTGTTCATATAATTGCACACAGACATGCAGTGCTATAGCTGAGCATTTATTTACTGCCTGGGATAAGTCAACCTAAGTGAGTACACTCAGGGTTGCTGAAAGCCATTTGGGGCTCAGCCATGAACCAAAAACAACAAGGGCATGTGCACGCACTAATTTCTTTAAGCCCTCTACAATTACCAGATTCAATAACTGTCTCAGTTACTCTTTATGGCACTGAATCTCCTTGAATAAAATTTTTTGCAGAAGATAACTGTTTGTTTTAGATTCAAGAATACAGATTCTTTTGCTCTCAATACTAAGAACAGCAGGTTATAGACATGTCCCGTGTACTTCCCAGTGCTGTGCCGTGAATATCATCAGTTGTGCTAAAGCATGCAGAAGTATCTGTAGAGCTGTTATTTGACTTAAATCATGAGACACAGCCATTCTTAAAGCTGGAATTATTAAGCCTCTCTCATATGTCCCTAATCTTCAGAAGCATCATTTTCCTGAGAGCTCCAGACACTGAGTTCCCATTTCAGTTTTAGCAGAAGCCGAGCTCTTGCTCCTGGATTTGACTATAGGTTAGATGGTTCTATCCATTCCTGATACTCCATTGACAAGTCAGACAAATATTCCCTAAAATTAGACTGAGTGACTGTTTCCATAGAAACCAGAGAGAAGAAACAGAATTGCAATAACTTGACTTTATAAAGTCAAAAGAAAGGACATTTTTATACATTTTGTTGACAAAAGGACAGAAGACAGCAGTTTGTTATTTATGGGATTTCACCTTTTGGTGTATTTCTGACCCTCATTTTGTTCAAAAGAAATGAGTTGCTGGTTTTGGGGTCGGGGAAGCTCACGTTGATAGAAAAGGTAAAGGGTACCACTGTTAAAGCATAGCATGCTCTCCCAAATAACAGAAAGGAGAGTTTGAATATAGAAACACTGTTTGAAGACATTTAGGCTAATGTTCAAATGGAATTTAATGTTCATCTTCAGAAAAAAAAGAAAAAAAAAGAAAAAAAAGGGGAAAAAGATCCATGTTTCAAAATTGCTAGCAGTGGAAGGTAAACCTCAACTCACACATTGTTACAGTGATACATTATCTTTTCTCTGTTAAACAAACCAACCCACTAAAAGAAAAAATTAAGAGAGAGTGTTAGGAGAAAATACTACAATACTTGGTTTTGTAAAATCACTCTAGTTCTCTGCCCCAATTAGATGAACATTCCCTATTGAGATTCTCCTGGAATAACCACCCCAGGATTTGATATGGTGCTCCAGAAATGATGAGACAACAGCTAATCATGAAGGATAGCCTCTATTCCTGCTGGAAAGGCCCTCTCTTTTTCTACACAATTATTAGTCCTTCTCATCACTGCAGCCCGCTAAGGCTTCAGTTCTAGACATGTCAGTTCACATTGCCCTGTCACAGTGTCTGACTGCTCACTTGTGTGTCACGTGAGAGTTTTAATAGTTATTTTAACAGCTCTATTAACTACTTTGAAAATAACAATGTCAAATATCACAGCCTTCAAGCACCAACAAGGCAGCTCCCTGACAGTGATTGCTACTTGACAATTATCCAGGTTTTAATCCCTTCTTTATGTACCAGGTGGGTTTTCTATCATTCTCATTTCATAATCAAAATGCTGACTATTATCAGATCACATTTTTAGTAAAAATAATTATATTAGCTGGAATTATCAACTAGTAATTATCAACAATATCAACTAGTGTTGCCTGCATCAACTAAACTTGGAACTCAGTCAGAAGGTACAGATCCTTTCAAACTAATGATCTTCTGGTTATTTAGCAATACACTTATTTCTTCTTTTACTACAGTCTTCTTTTAACACTTTATCATTGAATCCTATATCAACTATTCAAAAACTATAGAAGGAATCAATGACTGATTGTCCCTCTCTCCCTTCAGCCACCACAAAAATACACAGCTTTAGCTTTCTTCACATTTAGGCAATTCTTCCAGTGTTCTGAAATGAGCTATATAGATCAATAATCAGTAGGTTGCACAGCTCCTCAGGCAGCCCTCTAAAACTTTTTGATGTGTTTGTTAGTGAATTCCGGCTCATTCTGTGATGCCAATTCTGGTACTTTTAGTACCTATATTGATGATATATCACCTTTTTTTAGTCCCAGATGAGAAGGGGGGAAAAAAACTCAACACACCTTCCTTTAGAACAGGATGAAAGTATAACTAAAATTCTGAGACTCAAATTTAAGTCTTCATTGCCTGTTTTCTTTTTCTTTGCATTTACCATGTGGGTTTTTTATATTTTTATAGTTGCCTTTGCTCTTTCTCTAAGTGCTCAGTGCAAGTTAGTGGCTTATAGAGCACCTAATAAAATATTCTGATTTTGCATCTATAGTTCACATCTGGTTAAATTCATTTCCAGCAAATTCACTTCTATCCCTATTAAAATATTACCTTGGTGTGCCCTTCTCTGATGTGCATAAATGCACTATAACTCATGCAAGATTTGGATTCCTGCATACAGAAGGAATAAACTCATAATTATCTGTGTAAAAGCTACTTCTCCTTTACAGCTCTTCATTCAGTCAAAAATTATGTCAAATACCACTTTTTTTGCTATGTTTGGGGCATTCCATAGCACATATTTCAGGGACACTACAATTTCAACAGCCCAGGAATACCATGATCCATCTCTCAACTGGCTTTCCCCAGATGACAGCTTTTTATTCTTCAGCACATATTAGCAAGGCACTTGAGAAGCTCATATTCCAATTTCAAAAGTGATTCCATAGCCGTGTAAAAATATCAAAGTATACTTTATCAATTTGAAGTCACAGGTATTCAAGATTCAAAGACTTGGATAAGGGTGCTTAAACATTTATGCAAGTACCACTCTTTTCATTCTGATCCATCTACAATCTTGTCTAACTTTATAACCACTCCTGTGGTTATAAAGCTGTAACATCTCCATGAGACATCAGTAAAATAAAAAGTAAAACCTATTACTATAAATAATGATGTTAGTAGTTCAAACATCAACATGCAGGCAAAAGAAAACTTTTCTCTTGGTGGCATTTCTCAACTTCAATTTTGGAAAAAAACCTCTTTTGCATACATAGAACTGAGCTAATATTCAGGTCTTGAAAGAACAAAAAAGCTTTTCCTATTGACAGAATGCGGCCTGGAACTTGCATCCCAGAAAGAATAACCACTATTACCTTGACTTGTTAAAGAAAGAAGATGTCATCTGGGACAACAGGGATTTTCCTACTTCAGGTAATGTGCTGTACCTAGTCAAAGGGGCTGGGAATAACACCTGTTAAGGTACATCTCCTTTACCTCTAGGACTGAACACCAGCATGGAAACAGACTGACAGCAAGCACCAGCATCAAGAACTGCTCATGATTTTCCTTTCAATCCCACTGTATTTGGACTTGCCACCGAAGAAGTGAAAGACATGCCTGATAGGGCAGCTATTAAATTTTACTTTAAAATTCTAGGGGAACCCCAAATGAAAGACACCAGCTTTACTCTTGAAAAGCAAAGTGTCATGAACTTGATCATAGCATTGGAAGGATAATAACAAAAGATAAACCATAAAAAGAATAAAGAATAATGCTCCCCCCCACCCCCAAATCCATTAATTCCTCATTTTCCAGGCAGGATGACTGTAAAACTTGTTCATAATTTCTTGACAACTTAGAAACTACATAATATTTTCTGCACATTTTCATTTTCTCACAATTCACATTACATAGTCAGTTCTCCACAGCAGGTAGAAATAACACTGCACAAGTCTGGCTGCCCTTTGGGGAGTGCAGCTATCATTTGCTAGTTTTGTAAGTACCACCTGCTACACCAGAGTATATCTGTCGGTGAAGAAGTACTGAAAGCTGAGCAACAAATTGATTCTTTCTGAATCTCTAATGTACTTTGGCTCAAATTGCTTCAGAGTGCTCTTAATTGTGCTTTGAAAATTGTCACAATGACAAATATTTAACTAATGAAGAACAAGGATTTGGGTTAAAAAAAGCAAAGAAAGAGACCAACCAAATAACCAGGATAACACACCATACAGTCATAACAACAGTACATTGCTCTTCAGAGTACTCGACCAACACAAATTTTCACAGGGCTCCTGCCTGATATTAATGCATTATTAAGGTCCTCTGTAGAATTCAGAAGCAGAGGAATCAAAGGATTTTTGAAGGTCATACAAAAAATAGAGCAGCACAGCCAGTATTAGGACAAACACATTCTTGCAGACTTGCCAAAGCAATTTAATAGATGTGGCTTTCGTTTCTTATCCTTGGAAGCCTGGCACTACTAGCCTGACATTGCTATGTTTCCTTCTGTGCTGGACCATGCCCTGAATCTGGGCTCGTCTCCCTTTCACATCAGAGGTTTTAGTAGCATGTAGTGGTCTCCAACACACATATAGTGTGGAGTCAGTGATATAACAAATAGATCCTGTGTTTAAGGGACAATATATATGGAAGAATAGAAGTAGTGATAGGTCACATGCACAGAGTGACAGAGTGGAGTAACCAACAGAAGAGATGTGGATAGGAATGCTTCCAGGGCACCCTGACTAAAACCAGCCTTTCTTTTTCAGAATAACACTGAAAGCTACTATTTGAATTTTGAGGGAGGATACCCAAATAAAGACAGACAGAAATGGAAAGACACAAATGTATTATTAAAAAAATTGTTCTGGTTACTAACAAGACATCAAATATTTCTTTCTTTGGATGTACACACAGGCATGCATACAGGCACACAGACACCCACACAAGTGTTACACCACCAACTTCTCCCTCACACAACACACGATGTCTTCCTCTGACACGAGCACAAGCTATGTCTTTTCCCTGTCTTCCCACTGCATTTCATCACTCATGCCATTTCCACCTAGAGGAAAAACTTCTTCCAACAATACATTTTCACGTTACATGGAAAAGGTTTCCCAGGGTGCATTTGGAAGCAAGATGATTTTATAACAAACAGCACATAAGATGAAAAAGAGCAAGTTTTACAAGACCCGCCCCATTACATCAACTAGGTTCTGTATTTTTCAAGGCATAAATATTCAATGTTCCATCACATTAAAAATGGTCTTATCAATCCAATGAACTTTCTCACAGAAGAATTCTTCAAATATATAATGCTTTAATACTGAGTGCTGACAGGAAGCACAGCACAGGGAAAAACAATGTTAGAGAGACCATCTGAATAAGGGGAGCTGTACTGGTGAACAGAGGTAACAACTCAAAATTGAATATTTTTAGTTATAAAAAAGCAGTCTTAGGCATGCAAGAAGACTACTGGGATTTCTATATGTATAGCCCTGCGGTGCTTTATATGCCTTCCATATAAATCACATTGTTCCCACAGAAGTCAGCATACTTCATGTAGGAAAGTCAATGGTATTGAGCCCTAGGCAGGTAGGCTGGTGTAAATCTGTCAAAGTAAACTGAAATGTTGCAGCTATTTAAGATGGCTCTAAAGATCATTTCAGCTTGATTAAATTAAATTTTGATAATTTTGTGTGGCTTGGGTTTTTGTTGTTTAGTTTTGGTTTGGGGTTTTCTTAGCAAAATTCTTAGTCTGCTTAATGATTTGTTTATTATTAACAGGAGAGATAAGTTACTCTATCAATTGATTCAAAAATATATTGACAGCTGGTGGTACTGATACAAGTATTTGTACAGTAGCTTTTCTTTATAAGGTTCCATCTGCTATGACATCTCCACTTTAAGTTTATGTCATTAAACTTCACAGTTTTACAAACACAACCTGTACCTTTAATTCCTGTATGTACTTTCCTGTAGAATATCCAAACATACCAATAAACTAACATCTTTTGAATGAGCACTACTAAGGCACTACTTTTGGTTAGAATTGTTTTTTCACTTTTCCACTGTAACTGGCTCAGTATTTTACATTTTTTCAGTGCTGTTTCATTGGCAAGGATTATATTCTGGGACACAGATCAGGAAAAGAACCAAAAAGAAAAAAACTTGTGAAACTGAACTTGTGAAGAGAGAGAATTTAACACGGATTTAGTAATGCAAAAGTGAGAATACTGAAATGCAAAGCAGATGCCCATTCTTCTTCCACTGCAAAGTGTAACAGCAAGGAAAGTAGTTTTAGAAGCGGTTAACTCAGGTGGTCTTCGGAAAAAGTCACAACTGAAGTTGCAAGATCGGAGTTCATTTTCTAGATCTTTCACAAGACAAGATGTGGTCTTGAACATAGTTTGCTTGCATGTATAAGAAAAAACAATCTAACGTCACAGCAAAATTGCAATACTGCCTCTAAAATGCCTTTATATGCCGCCTTCTCAATGTCTGCTGTCTGTAACTTTTCTTAACAACACACAGCATTGCCATGGGAGGTCAAACACACTTCCATGATAATCCTACATGCTGCTGCAAGACTAAGAGTATCACAAAACATTTTCTAAGCTCACACCACACAAATAGTGTAAGAAATATGCTGTAAGCAGACATACACACCTGGGAACATCATATTAAAAAGATTCTAATGAACACATAAGGTTTTCACATCTGTTAGTACACCGAATTTTTCATAGATAAAAGTACTTTTGAAAGGAAAACTAAAAGGAAAGTGTGACACTATATAAATGCCACTAAAAGATGGGGATTATAATTATCTGAAACAAATCATTAATAGACTTTGATTTCAGATTAGGCCATGCAATCTCAAATTCCCTAGCTTTTTCCTTGTCAGGCTGCTGGAACAGTCTCTTACGTCAAGCACTGTGCAGCACAGAGCTTCCAAGCATCCCTCCTAATTCAGGGCATCAAGAGAGTAGGATCAAGCAGCACTGGAATTAGAAATGATGCAGGGATGCTCTTTTACAAATGCAGATGTGAATTTGCCATTCCATTTTGTGGTCTGTAGTGAGCCAGAGTAACTGAATGTGACAGAACACTGCTTCACAGCATTTTAAGGGAAGAGAAGTGGATAATGCTTATGCTTTATAACTGTAGGCACATTTTTCCACAAATAAGCTGTATACACAGATATGTGTATACAGCATAGTAGTCAAATGTACTTGGGCCTCTTTTCAGGGTGAGGAAAAAGCAGAAGGAAACACATAGTTACAGAAATGCAGTCTTACAATCAACATTGACCTTGCCATTGATATACCTAATTATAGCAGATTTCTCCTAACAGTTCAGGCTTTCAGAACATCAGCCCTTCCACCTACAGATTCTGACAATGTAATAAAATGAAAGGATAGGTGAGAGTCTCAAAGTAGGAAGGTTTCTCCTGCAGTTGTTGTTACTAAAATTTCCTAAAAAACCGGATTTCTACTTAGCAAACTTTTGGCATTTGTTTCTCATTTGCACCAAAACAAAAGGCTCCTCCACAGCACTCAAACTTCAGCACTCAGTTGTGATACATGAAATGCTCTTGAATGGCAATTATGAAGTGAAAACTACAAAAATAGAGTAATATAGAAGCTATTCAGGAACAGGGAAGAGAGATAATGGGTAGGAATCCATGCTAGAATTTAGAAGATCCTTTTGATAAAAGCTTTGCAAAACCAGACCCATTGACACCAAAAGATTTATTTACATGAACTCAGACTTCCTTGGGGTAAAGTGTGTTGAAAAATCCACAAAGCCATTACCTGCCTTATGGCAGTAACTCAGGAACTCCAGGGTTTATAGATTCTCTTTAATGAGGACTGTATACTATGGGAAAATAGAATTAAAAGTCAAAGCATGAGCTAGGATGCCAATATTTGTTGTTTCTTAGAATTCAGCTATAAATGCAAGAACTACTATCTGCAGGGAGAGATCATATTCTGGCCTTAGGCCATGACAAAAAAAAAGAAAAAAAAAGGCATATTTTATACTTTTCCTGTGGAAGCTTCCTTGCGTTTGAGGCTTGGGATTTGGGGGGTTTTTTTCTGATTTGATGTTGTGGGTTTGTGGTTTGGTTTTTTATAAGGGGTTTGGGGCAGGAGGAGGGCTTTTGCTGGTGGGGTTTCTTTGTGTGTGTGGATATTTTTAATATGGAAGTAATTCCAACTCAAAGCCTAATCATCCTTGTGTACTAAAACCAGGAATTTCAAGAGACAGGTTGGTGATATTATCAGTCTAACTTGAAAGTTATAGTGATGAGAGTGAATAAAATCAAAACAAAAAACTTTCCTCTCTTCTTGGGATTTTATGCAGGCATAAGCACCCAACATCAGCTTTCAGAGGCAAATTCAGCATAGACTCATTAGCAATAAGATTCAAGTTTGCGGTCTTATGCTTGTGGATACCAGGAGGCAAATGAAAGATTTAAACTATTTCAGGAAGGTAGAAAGCAAGAACTGCTATATTCCGTAATCCAAATACTCAGAAATATCAAGGAATGCACCATCCAGTGTTAGAATAGTTATGCTTCAATACCCTTTACCTGCAGAAACCCTTTAACACCACCTAAGTGAAGAAGCAGGAACAACTAAGTCAAGCCAGGAAAATATCTATCTCCACCTTTCTTACCTGCAAGAGAAACTGAATAATTTACCAGCTGGTTGTGTTGTTGTTTACAGCTCAGGCAATGCAACATGACAAGAAAATTAATTATGCCAGCACCACAGGCTCATTCCCAGTGTTCATTTGCTGTGTGCATTTCCCTTTGGACTCCACGAGATGCGCATCAGCCTTGCCCAGACAAAATGAAAATGGATTGGCAAGAAAAACCCATCCTCCAGCCTTGCTGCAGGTAAGAATGCAGAGCAATCAGCCACTTCCAAATTTCTTCCCTCCACCTCTTTACTTTCTTCTCTCCAACTGTGAGCCACAAACATCATTCCCTGGAAATGCCCAAGCGCCCTCAGATTTGACTAAACTCAGTCCGGGTGAAGGAGTCATGATCTCACACACTGGAACCCTCAGGCACTCATTCCCCTGTACTGTATTTTACCCCAAAACACCTTTGTGGCCTGGCCCCGCCTGCAGCACTTGTTGTGCTTTGGAGAATAACTTGCAGAAAAGCCCCTGGCTCTATAGGTTGGTTTGTGACAAGAGGGGCTTGACCGGAGACTGCAATCAAATTAATCCCATCCCGTGGTAAAAGTCCCAATGAACTTGGAAGGAACACAGGAATATTAAAGATATCAGCATGCTATTTCTGCATGTTTAGGTTTAAAGCCACCCTACGGACCTCAGCAAAACTGTTCAGCTGTTGGAAGTGAAAAGGAGATTTAAATATTTTCTTCAGCTAGAACACAAGTCCCCAGCACTTTACAAGCATTAGGAAACAGACAGATTAGCACAGTCTCAATCCTCTAGGATGCCTAGATGCTGAAAATGTTGTGCATTTTGCTGTTTTATCATTTTTAACACAGGACATAAGCTCTTAAGTGTCAGTTTACTCATCCCAGAGCTGGAATTACTTCATTTCCTCTTCTGCTGAATTATTCTGGAGCAATTTGTGATACTGACTTTCTTTTTCCCCCTCAGTCACATCACAGAGCCTGTGTATCACAGGCTGAACAACAGGACTCAAATACTTTAAGGTAATTAAAACCATGCCAAGGGATGACAAAGTCAGAATTTTTTCACTGGCAACCTTCAGTTTGCCAGGCACCTGGCCCAAAAGGGGCTGGGGTGGTACATACAGAGGGGAAAGGGGCCCTCTAAGTTTCATGAATTTGTTTATATGTGATTTTATAGGCAACATGTATTTCAGAGATTATTGGAGGTATAAACTAAAATTAAATTCTTAAATGAACATTATAAATTAATAATAACCTAGTCATAGCTTCCCTTTTGGACAGTGTTGCCACGTGTTTTGATCAATGGCACAATTTGCCTCTTCATTCACAAGCTGAACAAACTGAGAGAGGTGCTGGGGAGAAGAGTACTAAAAGTTGGCAGAGGCTCCCTTCAAAGCCTTTCCTCCCATGGTAGACTTGCCTTTAATATTGGAGGACTCTCTCTCTAAAAGAATTACAGAAGAGGAAAGTCAGATGACAGAAAAGACAACCTATGCTTTACAAACCATTTTCCCTTTTCCCCCCTCATACATTCCAACCCTTACACTCTCCTAACAAAATCTCTGGTTTAGCTCTGCCTTCACTTCCTATACATTTCAGAGAGCCTCTTGCCTCGTGGAGAACTGTGTGGAGTTACCTACTGCCCTATAAAAATAAGAGTTTAGTCAGGTCTCTTAATATATGCATTTAGAAATATGCTCAACATTATGCAATTTCTACTTCATAACTCTTAAATCTGCACTAAGGAATATTTTGTTTTGGGGGCCTTTTTTTTAATTACAATCATTTTATGTAAATTTGACAAGTCACTTGTTAATACTTATTTGGAAACCAATACTTAAACTGTTAATTCTTTGTCACAAACAGTTTTAACAACATAATATGCAGAATAACAATTTCCTATTAACTGCCTTGGCAAAATAGTGAAAAAACAGCAATTAAGCAATAACCCATGCACAAAAAAGCTCCATACTTCCCAATACTTCACTATTAGCCACAGATAAAGCATAAGCCCAGCTTGTTCAAAAACATAAAAAATGTCCAGCAACTTCAGCTTCTGTTAAAAACCTAAGGAAGAAAAAATTCAAAATTTTTCAAATGGAAGACCACAAAATCAAGAGAGAGGCAAAAAAAATGTAATTGCAAGCTTTTGAAAGGATACAACTGAGAAGCAATTTTCTAGAACTCCCAGTTTGCAAAAGCTTCGATTACTTGGAAGTGGCATTTGTTTTAATTTTCCCTCTTTGAGGACTTTTTGCCAGTTCTACTGCAGTCACTATCAGCACCACTAATGACCTCAGTGCATAAGGGTTCAGAGCGGAACTGCACTTTCAGTCAGAAAATAATGCCTAATGTGGAAGCACATTTAATTACATAATCAAGTTTATGTTTATTGCCTGTTGATGAATTTCATCCTGCCCTGCCGGGATACCTGCTGCATATGAGCAGTGTGGGCTCAGTAGGATCCCCAACAAAGCAAGCAGTGTTTTCTGCACATCAAATAAACTCTGCTGACAGAGACTCAACCTGCAGGACCAGGAGTACTGAGGAGTCCAAAAGCAGGCAGGGCACAAAAGCAAGCCACTTCAATAGTTCCCTTTTTGGTGCAATCAAACTTTTAATGCCATTTCAGTGAGGCTTACATTCAAAGCACAATTTCCCAAGCACCATATTTAATTTTTATTTAGAAGCTGAACTGTCTGCAAGCAGCACACTGCACTGCACAGAAGCAAGTCAGCACCAGAATGAACTCTCACCAATACCACATTGTTCCTCCCAGTCCAGTCTGTGAGCAAAGTATGTGCTGAGAAAACAGATTGCTAGCAAAATGACTTAATATTACAGAAATCACATTGTTAATAGCAACATTATTATATTACTATTTAGATAAATGAATAGACAATTAAATTGATCTTACATATTCTTTCCTCCTTCACTTGCAACATAACTTCATATACGAGAACTCTGAAAAACTCTGAGGCTTAAAGACAGTGTAAGAAGTCTCTCTATCATATCTTTCTCTATTTAAGGAGTGGATACCAACATGTTGTACCCATTAAAAGTCAATATAAAGCATTGCTGCTGCATTCCATGTTATCTACATGGATAAGCATGCAGCTTTGTGGGAAGCAAAGTGCCTACCCAGAAAGCCATGAGCAAGATGTGACTTCAACATTTTTAGTGAGAAAACGTTAATGGGAGCTTTCAGTTCTCAGGCCAAAAAATCCATTTAAAAATGTTTCATTTGATTTAAGGCTAAGTAATTCAAAATATACCAATATTTTATGATCAATTTGTTCTATTGGCTCAGTTTTTGCCACTAGTCTTGAGCCCAAACTGTCCAGAATTTGGTTGTATTTGGCAACAAAGCTGTTTCAGTGAATGCTCAAGTCTGTATGTTTCAACTATATGTTTTTTTTATATTATTCATGTCACAGGATTACATCTTTAAAAGATTTTGTTTCCCTTGGCCAAAAAAAGATTATGTTTACAAAGTATTGGTATAGTATACAACATTTTATATAACAACTATACCATAACTTCATTTTCACAAGCACTGTGGCAAAGTTTATCTTTTTAAATTTTCTTAAGGGAGAAAAGGTAAAAGGCACTACAAAATATGGAGAATAAGAGATGTCCAAGTAACGGGAGAATATTGGCTACAATCCTGTGAAGTGATGAGCATGTTCAAATCCTTTTAATTGACAGCCCTGAGTGACTTTAAAGTGTAAGAATTTACACAGGTTACTTTAACTTCTTTCCAGCATGAACACACAGCATTTATAAGAGTATCATCCTTGAGTATGTACTAGAATTCTCTCTCAGAGTCCAAGCAATAGAGGTGGGCAATAGAAAGTTGTGACTTAATTATCATGGAAGAGGAAAAGTAACTTTGCCTAATATAAAAATGCAGAGAATTTTCCCACATTTAACAAAGGCAAGGTTGCCAGAAAAATATGCTAGCTATTCTTTATTACAAAACCACAAAGTCAGAATAAAATAATCCTGTTAAGAAAAAAAAAGAAAATAAAAGAAAACTTAGAAACTTAAATACAAATACTTAAATGACCTTTCAGTTGTTTGTGTTCTTCAGTACTTCATTTCCTAACACTTTAGACTGTAATGAGTGTGTTTCTAATGTTTCACCTCTTTTGCCACTTTGCAGTGAACAATTTCCAGTCTATTATTTGTGTATTATAGCAATAAGCATAGTAAATTATACTTTTTCACTCAGACAGAAAGCTTACTGTGCTGCCTTCATTGCAGGGTAAGTGTTCTGGAAAGGTGAACAGTAAACTTTTCGGTAACATTTTGGAGTAATTGAGCAAAAGATCCAGTTAGTCATTCTCAGGCAGGAAGTCAGGCCTCCAGCCCTCCTCCTCCTCACAGAGGTGCCCCCACACATCACGACCCCCAAGGCAGCGCACCTGCTAAACCCACCGTGGCCATGAGTGTGAGATGAAGGAGTGAGGTGACACAGGTGGCTGCCAAACAGAAACCACATATAGAGGGGTCAGGTTAGGACACAAACACAGGTTCAGCACATTAGTATCACTTTAACAGCTTCTGCTTAACTGTCTAAGTCCTCTTTGACAGACCTGGGGCTAAAAGTCTGTCTCCCTGCTCTTTGTTCCAGATGGGCTGTCGATCTCTGAGGAAAAGATGGAAGGCATAAAATACTAATAGCCACAGTTATTCCAGTACAATAAAGGGAGCCAAACTGCAGCCAAACATCGGTAGGAAAATGGTAAAAACTTTATTTTCCTCTCCTCATATTGTTCCCGCTCTGAACTGTTCGCTTGAATTCTGTATTAAACCCAAACCTAGCAAATCAAAATGCTCTTTTAGAACAACTGAAATGTGCACTGCTCAGCTCCACTTCTGCCACAGCAGCCCTCTACCTCATGGGCAGGAGAGGGACACAGAAGCTGGGACATGCAGGATGGATTTCCCACTTCCCTCTTGCCCACTTCTAACACTGTGTAGGAGCACCAGAGTTTGGCTATTCCCTCTTGAAGCCATACTTAGCAAGTGAAGCCCATCCACAGACTCACTAAAGTCAAAGCCATAAATCAACCATATGTGCATGAAGTCTAAACCTGCATATGGGAGACTGAAAAAGGTAGAATTCCTTATAACAATTGTTTTTAGGACACAAACTACACAGATAGATTTTTGACATCATGGGATGGGACTGTTTTGCCCCCAGACTTCTGATGTGGATTAACCTTTCTCATTAACTCCTCTTCAGTAGCACAATTAGCAATAGGAAATCTTAACAAAACATGAGAAATGAAAAAAAAAAGGAAGGATTTTTTTAAAAAAGTTAATAAACATGAGTGTGCTATGATTTCAGATAGCTTATATCTGGCCCCTGTGATAAGACAAGAAAAAGGAAGAAAGTGTATTTTCTGGTTCCACCAGGGAGACTCTCAAATG
This sequence comes from Neopelma chrysocephalum, assembly GCF_003984885.1. NCBI lineage: Eukaryota > Metazoa > Chordata > Aves > Passeriformes > Pipridae > Neopelma > Neopelma chrysocephalum. Next base: position 3,918,446 of record NW_020897730.1, read on the forward strand.
GACTTTGACTGCAAATAGCTGCTTGCACAAGCGCCCACATCCAATTAGGAACGAAACCCAAACAACCCAACATGACTTGTCTGGCAATCAGGTATTTGCAGTCAGTCTGTGGATCATACACACACACACGCACACGCACACACACACACACACACACCCACCCACCCACCCACACACGGAGACACTTCACAAGTAATCAGTCTGGTAATCAAATACTGCGTTATACAATAAATTTGACTAATGGGCACAGGGGACTTGATGGTTTTGTTGCTGCTATTACTAGGCAAATCTTATTAGCAAACAAAAGCTAAGGTTGCTTTTCATCCATTTCAGTAACTTGTGACAATGGTGACATTAGGATCCCTGTTTTGAGTATATCATTTTTAAGCTCTATGTGCATACACTTTCATGAGTACAATCAGGCTTGTCAAATCTACTAGCCTAGGAATCTCCATCTTCTTTCTCAGCTGAATTATTTATGCAGCCAATATTAAGTAAAATACACTTTACATATAAATGTTTTATATCAACTTAATAAAAAGTTCCCAGTTCTCAGTCACTCAGTACTGGCCTAGGTAATTGACTAATTTCTGTCTTCAGGGGGTTCTCTTATGAGTAATTTCACCCCACCGAACCTGTTATAAATGAACAGTTTATTGAAGTGATATGCGATTTATTTTTTTCACCCTAATTGCATTTTGGTGACTGAATTGTGAATCTTCATCATAGGCTGGATAAAATGAGGCTCTTGTTGAAAAAGACAAAGAGTATTTCTTCTCTGAAAGGTGACTTAATGAAGTGTGGAAATAAAAGACCTGTGCCAAACTCTCCTCTCCAGACGGAACTTCTTCCACACTACCAGCTGATGTAAACTCTCAGTCCACATTGAGCAGCAGGGGAGCCAAAAAACAGAAAGTGTTGGGTAGGAAGGTGATTTGCCAATCTGTCCCAGCACCCCCCACCCCAGTAACGAGGATGGATTTAAGGAACACAGAAACCAACTTTAAAGAATAAGTGTATAAGTTTACTACAGTGCAAAACAGTAAAGAATGACAGAATGGAAAGTGAGTCAACTTTTCTCTTTTTTCAATAAGAGTAAAATTTCAAAATTATTAAGTTCTTGAAGCTGCAAATAAGATAGGAAAGTCCAGCCATGGAGGATCCCAGATTTTCTGAAAGAAATTAATTTACAAAAGTCCCTCAATGAATGACCTTTAAGGAAAATAAGCTATCACTGATTATGAAGGAACATCCCCTGGCAGATTAATAATTTGCTAAAGGATAGAAGGCAAATTACAAGACTGAACAATTCCCTTGTTGATGATAAATTATTAAAGGTAATAAAGACCATAACAAACCCAGATGAATTTCAGAAAAACCTGACAATGTTGAATGAGTGAGTAATTAAAGGGCAGATAAAGTCCATCATCAACAAATGAAAATATGTCCATGGGGAAAACACAAGTACAAAATTATGTGCTTGAAATTATCTTTTCCTACTGAAAAAGATAATTTACTACTGAAAAAGTAATGTAGTATCTCTGATATTGCTCAAAAATAACAGTTATTTGAATAAAAATATAATTTCAATACCCAATCGTGTAAAAGTAAATAAGAAATTGTTAGGAAAAGAACAGAGGACAAAGCATGAAACATCATTATGTTTTTATATAAGTCCTTTGGGTGCCCACATTTTGAATCACGAGTATAATTTTAGTAACCTCATAACACACATAGCAGAAAGGGGTAACAAAGGATGATTAGAAATACAAAATTATTTTCTAAAAATAGGACTCTTCAGAGTTGAAACCTGACAATAAAGATGTAGTGTGTGCATTTCATGGATCTCTGTCAATGCGGAGGGGATGAATAGGAAGTGATTATTGACTGTTTCTCAGAACACCACAATTACCGAAGTCATGTTATTTAGTGCTACTCTTAAAAGCATAGAAGAATAAATATTTTTACATATTTCATTCATTATTTTGCCACAGGACAGTAGGGTGATCAGTAAAACAAGCAAGTTCAAAAATAAATCAAACTATTTATGTACAATAGGTCCCTTGATGGACACGAACACAATTCATGCCGTCTTCAACTGCAGATTTCCATAGCCTATGGAAGTAGATCACTCTACACTTATCCTACTGTTACATCTGTTCACTACTTCCATAGCTGAACACAAAAGATGGCTAAACAGACTTTTGGTCTGACATAGTAAAATTGTTCCAGTATTTTTCTTTAATTTTCTTCAAGTACTATGATATTCTGGTAAACAAAATAACCCCTCCCTAGAAAAAGGGGGAAGTCCATTGACTCTATTTATCACAAGGAAAATAAAAGTTCTTAATCAGCATTTCCTCTCTACCTGAATGCACACAAATTTTCATACAGTTTCTCTTTTCAGATTACAAAAGCTAATGAAAAACATTTCTAGCAGAACACTCTAGAAAGCACCAACTCCAAAGAACTCATTCATTTTGTCTAGACGTGTCCCAGAGCAGCAGCAGGTATGACAGGTATCGAGGCAGCCTTCCCTCTCCCAGACACCTCTGCTATCTCCCCTGTCATCTGCCTCCACGTGGGCTCATCATGTCTGCATAGGGAACTAGAAGCAAAATGAACAATTTCCATTTAGTTCTTTCTCACACAATATCTTGAAGTCTCAGCAGGAACTCCTTCCTATCTCTCCTCTCCCAAGATCCAAAGTGACAGTTTTCCTGCAGACTAATAATAGACTTCCATTTGGTGGTATGTATGTATGTCTCCCCTCCCATCAGGTTTAATTAGGATCCTAATTTTCATGTGGATATACTGGATTTTATGTGAGAGAAATGTAGAAGACCAGAGGTTATTCCAGAAGTCCAGTCATTGATTTGAGTCTCTTATTCTAGATGCAATGATATGTTTTAACAAATCTAAGTAAAAGTTTGAGAACTCTAGCTCAAATACTTTAATATATGTATCACTTTACACTTTGGCTCCAGTGAGAACGCTCTAAAGAAAGATATAGTCCCACATCAGGCTCTTACTACGTTCATTGCCCTTTAGAGTGCAGTAGAATAAAACCAGTAATGTCATATCTAGAAACTGGATTGCTTGATTTATTCCTCCTTTCTATTTTCTCAGGTTTTGGATTTACATCCTCATCATTTTACATTTGTTCCTACCAATGGTGTGCTCTCAAGCTATTCCCTGTTACATATTTACTTCCTTTATTGTTTTCAATATTGAACCACAGTATCTTAATTCCACTCCCATTACACAACTTCTCCAAGGTCCCATCTTTGTTATGACCAAACCTACTAGTGTATACTAGATTTTAGCTACAGGAAGCTAGTATTTTACAAACTTAAGAACAAATTAAAGGGTAAGGAAGATATTCAGACTTTATGCAAATTCTTTGGAGAAAAGAAAAATACCAGTTACTGCTGTGTTCATGCTCTAGAATGGGGAAGCACAGAAGCTTTCAACTGCTTCTTTGCACAGGTGAAGAGCACCTGTCCCCTTCTCACCCCACATACATTGTAAAGGCCTCTAACATACATTGGAAAGATCATAAGAAGCTGCTGCACGCCATCAGTGACTGCCTCCTCTTTATGATGGGGTACAGACACGGAGGAGATGCACCAATCAGCCACAGTGACCCTCCAGCACCCACCCCAGGGCCCTCTCATGCCCATTCACCACCACCATAACACCAGGGCAGCATAAACAGGCACCCCAGAGAGCCTTGGGTAACTCTTTCAAAGTGACTTATTTTAAAGTGACTTATTCCTTTTAAATACATAGATCTTACAAGAGAAGCATCCAAGGTTATTGTGTCTGAGTAATACCTCTCAGTACAGCAGCCATCATTGGGCCAATACCAAGAAAACATTTAGAGCAGGAAAGTAAGAAACAATGTGATGTGAAACAAGATAATTCAGCATATTCCAAAGATCAAACCATTTACTCTCCAAATAATTTTTTCCCAGTCATCCATACTCACAGAAGTGTTTGTGATCTATTTAATTTGCTGAAGCATGCTTGTGAAAATACAGACAGTTCTCATGAACTTAACCTCTAAATTGAAGCATCTGAAACACCTGCCACTGTCTTGGGTCCAGATCACGGAGATAATTCCTTACAGACCTTGCTGAGGTCACAAACATGTGACCAAACCCTGTATGTCAAAGTTGTGCTCTTGGGGTTTACACCAAACCAACCAGATGTCTGAGGTACCACCATACCCCTTCCCCTCCTGTCAGACAGGTATTGAAGATGAGCTTTGCAGTGGCAGAGCTATGCAGCACACACAGCTCCTCCACACACTGCTTTCAGTGGGGCAGCAGCAGTGCCACATGGACCTCTGGCTGTGGTGGCATCTGACCAACCTGTCTTTGTATACAGAGAGCACAGAGGGGAAGGAGAAAAAGGCACAGAAAACAAGTGAGTTCTCCTAAAGTTGCTTGGACTGCTCAGGATCCAGGTAACAAGGGGTGGATCCTCAGACCCGTGTTAACCATCTTCTGTACTTTCCTATTTCTGTTTCCTTCACCAAAGCTAAAGCTGCTTCTTCACAAGTCCTTTCAATAGTTCTCACCACTGACGTATTCTAGGTATATTCCAATGTAGATATGAAGAACTTTTACTTTATTCTCAGTTTTGTGGTTTGTTTTTTGGGTTTTTTTGATTTTGGATTGGGGGGTTGTTTGTTTGGGAGGTTTTTTAAGGTTTTTTTATTATTAATGAAGTTTTTGGCACTGTGCAAGTCATCTTGAAGTGATTTCAGAGTCATGCATGGATCAGAGAAAAGCCTGCTGAGAATAAACATGTTGTAAACCCAATTACACCTGAAAACTACACACTGTTTCTAATGACATATGGCTGCTGTACAGAACATAGTCTAGAACATTAAAGGCTAGAAGCTGGGGAACTGACTGTGTGTCTAACAATACAGATTGCTATGACTGCTCTATTTATTTGGGTGGTTTTTAAAAACAAGAAGGACACAATGTTGATACCACAGTTATACATAAGCTTCATCACCAGCACAGGTGATCCATTTACAAGGTATGCAGAGAGATCCTGCACTTTAACTTCAGAGAAAGGTATGTTTAAAAAACAGAAACATCTTTATTGGGTCAAGCTGTTATAGTTTACAGCAAGTGCAGAATCACATAATGTGAATATCAAAACCCTCAACAGCAGTTTTTCTTCTGAATTCAATCCATACTAATACATCTACTGCAGCTCTGCTATCTCTGTTCACTTTGGCTCTTATCTAAATGACAAGTCTTGTCCATGTGCCATGGATAAGTATAGCATAATGTCAAGGAAATGACAGAAGCATCCTAAATTCTGCCAGACAAATCACAGTAAATGGGACATTATTTTTTCTTTCTCTATTTGACAGTGCCATCTGTAACTCCTGCCAATTTTCATGCATTACTCAAGGCAATTGCTTTCCTTTTGTTGAGAAGAAAAGAAGGGTGTGACAGAGCCAGCCATCATAAAGTTAGCAGGACATCCATCTTTGAGCAAGTTTTGTAACACTCTTACCTGTAACATGGAAGAGGCAAAATGCCAACAAAATACATGAGGGAGTCAACAGACTGACAAGCATAAAAGCAAATTCAGAAAAAGACTTGTGCTCAATGTTTTTCGAGTCAAGGAAGCACTGCAATTATACATGACCTGCTTTGTTTTTAAGGGCCAGAATGGGCACTTGATTGGAATATCAGTATAGGAATCACCAGGCTCATGTGGCTGGATGCACATGACCTAGTAAGGAAACAGCCTGTTGTCCTACATACGACTGAACGCATTTCTACCTTCTTTGTGGAAAAATTACACTCCAACTTCCTCCATGCTGTCTACCCCACGCTGAGTTCCCAAAATACTATGACAAAAGGGAAGAACAGAAGGAATCTTTTCTAACATTGACATTGCCGAGATATAAAAGATAGTCCTCTACTAATATTACAAGTGTCAGATGGTGAACTTGGTCTTAGAATTATTAAACACATCAATAAGGTTATCTTGTATGTGCAACACCATTGTAGAAGAGTTTGAAGCATTCAAGTGTTCCAGACATACACAGTCTTGTGCAACATTTCTATCTGAGTTCCTGTGATACCAATTAAATCAAAACAGCCTTTTGTTTCCAAGTCTCTCCCACAGCTTGGCTTCGATTCCTGCACGCCCATGTCTCCTGCAACTTTTCTACCTTCCGCTGTTCAAATAAAGTATTAGTCCTAAATACAATATTTTGCAAGTAGGTCAGAGCAGCAGTACTCTGTCTCAATGGTGGTAAGACATGACATGGGGAACCCCTAAGTTTTCAACTGGCTCTACAACTAGTATTCTGAATGAATTGCAATACATTTGGCAAACTGGATGCTTGCAAAATGGTAGGTACATATCTAGAATTAGTATTAGATTTTTTGGACCAGTCAAAGTAAAAAAGCTCAAATCTTTGTCATGAAAGCTATGATGGAAGGAATCCCTTTGGATTCTCTCTTTCTCCACTGCAGAAAAAGATTCAGAAGGAGTATCACTCTGCTGCACCCAGAAAAATTCAGATGCCTGTATGGAAGGGGTGTGCTTTCTTAACATTCTTACGAATTAAAAATTGCAATTAAAGTAAATGAAAAAGTTCCTAGGTGATCTTACAGAGCATGCTAAAGCTGTTCTTGAGCTGGGAATAATAGATAAATACTGCTGAAAATATAACCTGTCCTAATACCAAGTATGTAATCATTCTTGTCAGAAACATTATTGTGTCATACAATAAAATTTGAGCATATTAAAATATCAGAGCAGAGATTTGATATTAAAAACATTTCTCATGAAATTAGTTGCTGCACATTGACAAAATATGGAAGCCCTGTGGGCTTGTTTCTTAAAAATAATACATCCAATTCTGACAGAAAGAAATTTAAATAAATTATGTACAGAGTGATTTCCAAGTAATAGCTGAAACATGAGTCACCCTCAAAACAAAATCCAAGTATTATAGCCTTTGAGGATTATATTGAACCTGCTGATAAAATGAAGTGTGAGTAGGTGAAATATTCTGTATGAAAAAATAAATACAGGCATTACCAAAGTCACAGCAAATTCTGCACAGGCGACTCTCTAGTGCATTAAAATGTTCACTTAAATCAGCTTGTAGTATCTTATTTCTTTGAAGCTATAACAAGAACCATACAAATTCTCCTGAAGTCATTAGGCACAGAGAGATACTGAGATGCACCTGTAAGTGCAATTAAACCAGTAGACAATATGTAAATTAAATTAACTAAATTAGAGAAAAAAAAGTAGAACTTTCAATATGGAGAAGCAATTGATTCTTAATGATGACTCTTAGTTGCAGCTATGGGCTGAACATATCCACTTCCTTTTTGATGCAGTTCTTAAGAAAAACCCAACAAGATAGCATAGGAAGCTGGGAAATGTTTAACAGGTCACCTCCATCTGCACTGCATTCTTAGAGTGAAAGACTGGAATAGAAAAATTGAGAGAAGCATTATAAAACACTGGTCCTCCTCCCTGAGTCACACAAGCAGATTCCATATCAGGAACTCACATCTACCTCTACAGAAGAGATACTAAACATATTCTCTTAGTCTCACCACCCTATCACTCCAAAGAAGAGAGATACATGTTTGAATTAAACTCTTCAATCCTGCTTGTCAGATCCTGTCAAGCACTTCACCCATTTAATGTCAGTGCTCTTAATGCACTCAGCAGCCTTTCTGACAAAGGACCGAGTTGACCATATCTGATCAAAGAAGAAAAATATGGGATGCCTGACTGCCATGAAGAATTCTACACCCAGATTCCTTTCCATCCTGCCAAGATGGCCCTGGACCATGGTTTCAACCCGTTGGTAAGAGATTTTTTCCTAGTCCTCTTTTTCTGCTCTTCTAATAGTACTTCCCCTTGAATATATGAAAACCTTTTTAGATCAGTAAAGTTTCTTTCTGATGCAGCTAATCCCATTCTATAATGCATGCCAAAATCCAATTCTCCTATGATAAAACAGTAAGATGTCTCTTAATTGTACTATCAGGCACTGCATAAAGCTAGAGAGTTTTATACTGAAGCTATTCCTTCCCTATCACTGTTGCTATTTCCTCAATTCATAGCTGTCCAGTCTCTGAAGAAAAGTTTTTTTTTGGTGGACAAACCCTGTATTTGTGACATATTCCCATATTTTCATCCGTCACTAGGGATTCTACTAAAACAGTTCCTTGCTAAAGAGCACGAGTAATCTTCAGTGTGTCTGACCTCCACTTGCACTTGCTTGCTGAAGATCATCCTGCATACTCAGTGAGTGATCAGAACTGAATATACAAGTGTGACAAACATTGTCACAAAATAAGCAACAAACTGGAAGAAAAACATTTAGGTAATTATGGAATATAATTAGCTTGTTCCATGAAAAGTGTGGGCTGCATCAAAATAAAGAAACTGTGTTTTTATCTAGACAGAGTTTAAAGGGTAAGTACTCTTAGAGCAGCTGACTGGGAACATTTCAGCTGAGAGGTACTCTGAACACAGACAGAGATCTATCATTTACTGTAATGAAAAGTCATAAATGTCTCTATTAAAGAGTTGTTTTCTGCTTAATGAGGAATAAGGGACTGAGAGGTCTCATAGGTGAATGCAGAAGGAACAGGTAAGCTATTTTTTCATAAAATAGTTCCAGACACTGAACAATAAATCAGGTTTGTAATCCCAAACTGACATTGATGCAGATGGTAGCTTGAGGCCACGCTTTGGATAAGTGTAGTGTTGCTCTCTGTTTGGAACACAACAGATTCAACTACAGCAGCAAAAGCAACAAAATTGCATTAAAAAAAAAATTAAAGGCTGCCTACTGAGCTCTTCTGAGGCTGTAAAATTGTGTAGCTTTGTGCCAAAACCTCCCATTAAAAAAACAAACAAACAAAAAACCAGAACTTTTGTCTTTAAGATTATTTCCTCTGGTAAGACTCCAACACATTTAAAAACAATAGCCTAGGGGAAAACAGTATTTTATAGATCTTAAAAAAGAAAAAAAATCAACATTCTACAGCAACACTTGCCACAAGCCCCAAAGCTGGTGACTGCTGGGCCTGTTTAAGTGTATGGCCTGTATCAGGTAACTTCTGCCTCTAAACGTAGGACTTCGGGTAAATATAATTGACTGATGAGGGGATCAATGCAAAAGATAAAAATCTCCCTTAAGCTTTAAGGGAATGGAGCCCACAACATTTTTTGGTTGTGCTCAGACTTTTCAGAGTTAGTGTTAAGTCATCAGCTTGCTACTGACACCTGCCAGGAGATATCTGTGGATCTCTGGGGCCTTCTGAACTGGAAAAGCAGAATTTTCACCTCATAGCAATATTGGTAATCTGCTTTCCCATCCCTTGAAATTACCTGGGAGAAGTTTTACACAAGCTGCAGTCCTTGGCAGGCGTTCTTAACTCTGGGCTATAGTTTATTGCTTTAAGTCCTTTAGCTGTGTGCCATGATGCTATCCTGTTTGTTGGCCATATTCACTGCCCAGAGGCTCCTCACAGCTGCTTCCTTGCCAGGACAAAACCGCCTGCTATCTGCAAGTTTTATACAACAAAGGACAAGAGTGAAGAATAAATGTTTCCTTAATTAAAGGCATTTTAATGCCATTTCTGTCATTACATTCATCCATGGTTCCTTCAGTTGCATCAAAATCCCACAGATTTTAAGCCTTTTCTGATAATGTTACGTTACAATTTTTTTCTCCTACTGTTTTAGAAAAGGATCTCAATAATGCCTTTCACCCACACACTGAATTTGTTTGTGTCTCAGAGAAAGCAGGCTTCTCACAGGTTTCCATGAAACTGGGTAGGCAACTCTAGGCTGGATTTTTAAAAGTATCACTTTGTTGTGAAGAAAGGAAGCAGGGATTTACTTTTAGGGAAGAGAAAGACTGATATTCTAGAAATAACTTCATAAGTTGGAATTTTTGAGGTGCAACCTCAGGGACTTCCATCAAGGGGCACCCTCAGCACTCAGGCCCCAGGGGGCCCTCGCCAGGGACTGAGGGACAGGACCCCAGTTTAGTGGCTTAATTTTGATTGTGAACCTGCAAGCAGCCTCTGTGATGACTGTGCTGTTTTCTGATGAAGGTGTCCTTTCCACCGTGGACAGCCACAGTTATTCTTCTCCCTCAAAGAAGAGCACAGCTCTTTTATTTTCACTCACTGCACACACCCAAAGGGATGCCAAAGGCACCATTCCATTTACCCAGGCAGACACAGCCCCAGAGTGAAGTGGAAGCTGCTGGGATATCACAGAATATGCTGAGTTGGAAGGGACCCATTGAGTCCAACTCTTAGCCCTGCACAGGACCAACCACAAGAGTCACACCATGTGTCCAAGAGCATTGTCCGTCCTGAACTCTGTCAGCCTTGGTGCTGTGACTGCTTCCCTGGGGAGCCTGTTCCAGCACCCAACCACCATCTCGGTGAAGAACCTCTTTCTAATATCCAACTTAAACCTCTCCTGGCACAACTTCAGGCTATTCCCTCTGGTCCTGTCACTGGTCACCACAGAGAAGAGATCAGTGCCTGCCCCTCTTCTTCCCCTCAGGAGGAAGTTGTAACTGCAATGAGGTCTCCCCTCAGTCTCCTCTTCTCCAGCTGAACAGACTAAGTGCCCTCAGCTGCTCCTCACACAGTCTCCCCTCAAGCCCTTCACCACCTTTGTTGCCCTCCTTTGGACACTCCTACAAGTTTAATGTCTTTCCTATACTGCAGTGACCAAAACTGCCACAATATTGCAGATGAGGCCACCCCACTGCAGAGCAGAGTGGGACAATCCCCTCCCTCATGTGGCTCGTGATGCTTTGTCTGATGCCACCCAGGACATGGTTGGTCCTCCTGGCTGCCAGGGCACTGCTGACTCACATTCAACTTGCCATCAACCAGCACCCCCAGGTCCCTTTCCTGGCACTGCTTTCCAGCATCTCATTCCCCAGTCTGTCCGTACATCCAGGGTTGCCCCATCCCTGGTGCAGAATTCAGCACTTCCCCATGTTTAACTTCATCCTGAAGTCCGTCCCAGAGAATTGGGAATATTAGATCCCATTTTCAGATCCCTGAATCAAACCCATGGGACAAAGCAGGGAATGTGCCATTTACAGCCCCCCTGTTGGGAATGGGACTGAAGGTTGGACGAGCTGACTTGACACCATCATATATCTGTATTTAGAGACACGCTGTGCGTGCCTGGAGTCTTTACTAATGAGGGCAGGACTTTTGAGAGGACCGGGTCAGACATGCAGGGAAAGGACATGCAAATAATTAGGCTTTGTTTTATGGCCCAGCTCACGTGAAAATAAGTGATTAAAAAAAACCACCAAACACCAAACCTTAAATGAAAATCACTGAGAAAATAAACTGACACATACATCTTCAAAAATTCTAAATAGATCACTTGGGTTTTTCCAGTTAGTAAGCACACTGTACCTTAAATTCATTTATTTTATAACATATTTATCATAACACAAATCAGATGTACCACTCACTGTATATTACTCACTGTACTATTTTGTTTTGAAGAGATATGCAACTATTTTCAGCCTGGCTGTTTATAAGGAACTTATTGTTGGCTATAGCAGATGCTGGTTCTGATTCTGTAAGTTTACATACCCAAAAAGACTATGAAATCTTCAGTCAGATCAAGAATTCAAAATAGGATCACAGAAGAAATATCTAAATATCTGAAAGTGCCAAGTTAGTTTATGACCAAGCACTAAGACCAGGTAATGGTGCAAGCAACTGAGACATGAAATCTATCAATTTCAACATTTCCTCTGGAAATGTTCCGTAAAGCTGGAGGAGATTGGAGCTCAGCCTGATAGGATTTGGATGTCTGTAAAACCAACCTAAATAGCAAACTAAAACCTGTGTGTGAGTGTATTCTGAGGAGAAGGCCAGTTACGCAAATATTTGAATTTGAATTGTCATTTGGTAGAATAGAATTCTGCACTTATAGAGACAAGCCTCAATTGGAGGCAACACAACAAAAAGGGGCCTTTGCTAAAATGTCTTTGTTTCCTTCACATCTGTTGCTGCAATCCTCAATTCATGCTTCAGTCATTTAATACGAGCCAGATTGTTTTATTTCCGTGAAAGGTAAACACACATAGAGCTGAACTGCTAAAAACTCCAGGTCTTAAACACTAGCAGTAACTCAGGAGTGTAGAGCAAGGCTGGAAGCATGATGTAGATGGAGTTGTTTAATAAACACTTTTGTGCAATGTCAAGACAGTGTTGCTTATTGTCTATTCTGCTTCAAGTATTGTGCTATTTAGTTTGTTTCTGAAACTTCTGACATGAGGCATTGAGAGGCTTAGTTTTCATTAAAAACAAAAAAGCATTGCAATGTTCATGACTGGAGAAGAAGTAAACTTCAAAGACAAAGAAAACCTAGAGATGAATATGACAACAAGAAACTTTTTTTTCCTTAACCTGCTACTGTTGACACATTGTTTACTTATGTTCTTTAATCCTTGAAGTATCTAATACTGACATTTGCACTTGGAAATTTGATTGCAGATCCTTTCCAACAGAACTAGTATGAAACAGTTCGATCTACTTGTTAGTGTGGATGACAATATCTGAAAAATTGGAGAGATCCCCTCAGCTTTAAGAGTTTTGTTATTTTGCACTGCTGTTTGTGTCACAAACATAGCAAACTCCAATAGTTACCAAAGAGAAGGTTCATAGAGTAGTTTAAATTGCCAAAAACAACAGCTTGCCACTAAACACAAACAAGATTCTACACCAGAAACATCATGGTTATTTTTGTCTTGTTGGTCATGAGAATGTTAGCAAACAAACCTTGCTGTCTTTCAACAGATAATTTTATATAGTCACATGTGCAGAGAAGTCTATGTCCTTAAACACCCCGAAAGAGATGGAACATAACTATACTCATTTTCTAATGCCAAAATTCTTGATTATAAACAAATCAGTAAATAACAGTAAGAAAATAATTCCTAATAAGAAGCTATTTCATTTATTCTAAGGTCTTATTTGTAATACTGTACCACACGATGTTCTTAAGCAATTATTAGACCTATGTAGCAAACTGCAAAGTCATAGAGATTCCCACTATAGAGACAATTCTACAGGAAAAAACAGGGCAGCCTGGGAATAGGTGAAACTGGGGTTATTCATGCAGTTGAAAAACTTTGGGAAAGCCCGAGGCTGTTTAGGCAACAGGCAGAGAAATGCCAGAGAAACACTCTTTCAGTCCTGGGTTTCAATGCCTCTGCTCCTGTCACCCAGGTGATATGGCAAAGGAAGCAGACTGGCAGGTGGGACAAGAACTAGGGTGAGAGGGTGGAAAGAAGCACAGACAGAAACAAGTAAGCTGCAGGTGGAAGACCAAAAGCACAAAGTAGCTTTCATTTTTTTGTTTCTGTTGTCTTTGACTGATAAGTTTGTAACACTGCTGTCCTCCTACATAGCTTTTGTTTTATGAAGTCAAAGGTTTTACTAGATTATTTTCTCTTGGTCTACATTTATCTGTTTGTTGTTTGACTTAATTTCATTATCATGTCTTCATCTGCCCCTGTGAACGTGCACAAAACTACACATATGTAGGAATCTGCAGCATTGTCAGTAAAAAAAAAAAATCATATTTGTGTTCAAGCTCAATAAAACTTGTTGATACAAAGTAATAACATGTAAACAATGCTAGCTCAAGAGGAGAACTAAGTATCCCTAATAGGACTCCCTTTTAGTTGTAAACATCTTTTGTGGGATAGCAGTGATTTTAGCAGATGTGAAATGGCTTCCTATTATTTGGGATAACACATGGGCATGTGAGGAATGAAGAATGAAATGGTACTTCTGCACTAAAACCCCTTTTAGACCTTGGCACTAACAACCCGTTGGAAATGCACATGCACCCCACATATCTAACGTGACTGATACTTATGACGTTGAAGGAGCAGATTTTTGATGTGAGCTATAACTAGACTCAGCCTACAATATAAACTCATTCTTCCTTCTGCTCATAGGACTATGTCTCCTGGCACAAACCCTTATTTCTCCCAAGACCAATGAACTCTGCAGAGCCACTCTTCATTACACCTCAGTCACGGTAACTTCTATTTGGGTGCTACACGATATACCTTGATCCTCTCCATCTTCTTGAATTTGGAATAAAAACTCAGTGCATCAAAACCAGTGAGTCAATGCAGTTATATAAATGACTAACAGCACTACATGTAGCACTTGATACTTCATCCCATCCCCTCATCCCCCCCCAAAAAATGAGAAACCAAAAAGCACAAACAAACTCCCACACTTTTTCTTGACCAGGATTAGCTATCTTTCACATTGCTCATCCTTCTCTTTGGGTTTGATATCGGCCTAAATGAAAGGATAATGACCCTGGCTATGGAAATCCAGTACCTTCTTGCTGTTACACAGGTAGTAATACAACAAATCCTCTGTATACTCAAATTGTCTTACTGACATCTCTATTTACACTAGCAGCAGTAGCTCCTGCTTTCTCTGAGCCACATTATCACTGCAGACACGAGACCATCTGTACAAATATGGCAATTTCTGTTCAGGACTTGCCGGTACCATTGCATATCACCTACTGCTTCTTTTTCATTAACCCTTGGCACTCCCATTTTCTAAATCAATGGGTCAGGGTTCTTTTACAAGTTTATACTTGCATTTCTGTAGCTTGTACAGCCACTACAATCTAATAAATAACTGTTCAAATTCATAGACAGTAGCCTGGAAAGCCATTCAAGTAAAATTGGGAGAAAAACCTGTAGTTATTTAATCACATACATTCGAAACACTGGTTATTCTGACTTCAATGAAGTTGGCTTTGACACAGCTAATCAGAGCCAAAATTTGCCCAATCAGGGCCTCTGCTACCTCACCAGTGAAGGTCTGATCGACAGAGCAATTAAAATGCTTATAGCCATCTTATGCTAAAATTAGTCATGTGAATACAAATAGTTGCTGCCTGCAGTTACAATTAGGACAGCAGCTACACATCAGTCAAGTATTAGGTATTTTTCACATAGACCCTCTGCAGGATGATCATCGGATAAAATCCTGTGGGAGACGCCTGTTCAGTCTAATCACAGGATAAAGCAAGATATGTGAGTGTAAGTGAACAGTGAAGTCACTGTGCTCATCTCTCATGCCCATCACCCAGAGATGTGAGCAGGCAGCCTGCCTGTACAGAGCCACACCATCCTACTGCACAGTCTCTGCAGCTTTGGTCCTTTCAGTCCTACGGACACTGCAGGCAGCTGACCATTTCTAGGTCATCTCTCCTGAGTGAAATGTTAATGCATTTACAAAGCTGATTAGTTGAACTGACCCATCTTTTTGTCAGTTCTTCAGTCTGCCTTCAGAAATCCCATAATAGGATTTACTCTTCTGCAGCAGCTTGCATAGGAGCCCTGTAAATTCAGTCCAGAGGGCCCTTATTACAAGAAAATAAGCTGGTATATCATTTCACTGCAGTACATTTCAAATACATGTGCAAAAGCACAAAGACTATCCAGGTTCAGCACTGATTTGCATGAGGTCATATGAACATGATTATTGTTCCTGTAAAAAGCATATGTTGTAGCAAATTCAAGCTGCATTGCAGGAACATGGTGAAAGAGGGAGAGCATGGGAACTCTCTCACCAGCTTCCTCACCCACTGAACAAAAAGTACAGCAGTGAATAAGTGAGACAAAGTAAGCAGGAGGCCTACATTTGGCAACTCATCTCTATGTGCAGCTGCATTTTCAGAGCAGTGAGCAAAGTGCCTCTGGTAGAACAGTTCAATCCATAACAACCATTCAGCTACACAGAAATTTGTTAGACTCTGCACATGGCTGAAACTCTCCATTTTATATTTCAGCCATTCTTGAGGTTTTTCCTAAGATGAACCATGTCTAACAGATATTAAAAAAGCCCCCAAAAAAACAACAACAAAAAAAGTACACACAGCCCCCCAAGGCAATCCCAGTGACCTTTCCTTTTTCATTCTTCAGTGCTCTTAGGCTTTAGAATAGGAACCTTAAATTTGGAAGAATAGCAGGTTTGTATATGTGCTCTATGCTGTTCCAAATTTGCACAAATACTGCACCTTTGAAAAATGTCATGTCGATGAACCCTGAAAGGTTGGACAAGGTAAAAGAGTGAGGGGTTGGTGAGAAATACTGTGGAAAATTCTGGTCTCCTCTCAAAAAAGGAAGGATAGATAAAATTCACAGAGAGACAATAAGGTTGTTTAAAAGATAGGAAAATGCCTGTCATAAATGTCCAAGACTTTGAAATCTGGAAAAGCAAACAACAGACATATGAAACAGACCTCCAACACTGTGAATGTCACAGAGGTAGTAAGGTAAGATGCCCATTCACTGTCTCTTTCAGCGCAAGAAGCAAGTGGCCTCAAATGAAGCTGATAAAAACCAAACACAGAACGAACAAAAAGGGGTTTTTTTCATAAAAAATTAGTAAAGCTGTGGATCTCCTTGCCATATATAGCATATATGTAAGTTTACATGGATTAAAGAGAAAGTAGACAAATTTGTGGAAGAGTTTACTCATCAGCATTTACTGTCTGCATAATATTACCTCAGCATGTTTCTGTATTAAAAACACTTGGAGCTGGGGAAAGGATGAGAGGATGCTGACATACATGTTTGTCCCGTTCTCATTCTCTATCCTAGATATTTGCTTTTGACTTTTCTTGGAGGCAGGGCCTTGCAATATAGTTTTTTTAACTAAAATAACCTCTTATACAGCTATTTCTGTGCTGTTATCTCTCAAGAGACTGTAAGCCATAAAGAATAAGCAATATGTCTATCTGTAAAGTCCCAGAGATTTAAAAAAGGTCCAAAGGAGACAGGTCCTAGAGGACATCTAGTCAAGTCCTTGTTTGTAGCATCTTATATACTTTATTCTTCCCGAAGGCTGGCCTGCACTGACTTTGCTCTTTGCATACACACCCCAGACCCAAGAACAATAAGGAAGAAAGGAAAGCATGGCATGGAGTTCATCAGCTTACTCCCAGAGGGTTCATATTGTATCAAGGGGGAAAGTCACTGTCCAACTTTCAACTGTTATATAAAGGAGGCAAATTGCTCAACAAAACAGGGAAAAAGAGGCTTCAGTGGGCTCTCCCAGACAGTGATTCAGAGTTCAACACCTACTTAAAAATCCTCTGAAGATGTTTCTGTCTCTCCTAGTCTGCCTAGAAGACAAGCTGGCAAACACAGACATCCAAGGAAAATGGCTAAATTTAGGCAGATAAATACCTCTTCTTGCGCAGATTGGAAATAAAGACAGAGCCTAAAGAGATAACTATCAAATAAATTGCCAGTGATTGCTTTTGAACTGCCCAGGAATGATGGTATTTTATCTTGTCATCACATCTAATAAACAGAAAATGCAATTGAGTCACTCAGTAGGCAATTTGATTTGATTTTTCATTTCCCTTTGATGCTTATAATTCCATCTTGTGTTAGCAGCAGAGAGGGCTGGGCTGTGACAGTGATAACAGATAATCTAGTAGCGCATATTTTTGCCCACAACATGAAAGTAGCAAGTCGTGATAACCCCAAGCAGCAACAAGGACTAAAGATGAGACTTTCACATTGAGGCTTTTGCAGCATTACTGGCATTATTACACTGCTGCTCTGCAGAAATTATTCGGCATTTTTCAGCATAATGGAGTAACCTTCCTTCAGCAAAATGCTGGTGTTAGCTGAACTGCTCTGCAGTTCTGGAAAGCCTGGAGGGGCTCATTTACACAGGGGTTAATGGACTGAATTCTGCACTTCTATTCCCAAAATCTAAGCCTCCATGCAGACATTCTCTCAGTTTTACCATCATTCAGCACCTTTGCCTTCTGTTCTTCAGATCAAATATAAATTGCACAGCTTAGCTTTTCTTCCACAGCTGTATGAACTCCTTAAACTAATGGTTACCTAACTTTCACAACCATAACAGCACTTGTATCACAAGCCAGACAAATACTTCACACAATTCCACTCAATTCCTCTTCTAAAAGTCCTTGAATTAATGCAGCTACGTAATTATCCAAGTATACCCTTAATTGTTTTCAGCTCAGTCCTTTTATTATGATTTCAGTCTCTCTCAATTAGGCTCGGTTCAAGTGTTTCCAGCTGAAACATCCCAAGATAAATACTCCTGTGCCTACTATGACAATTGACAGTTCAAAGCACAGCATAAATATAGCAGAAATTATCTGTTTGGCAACACAAAAGTAAGATAGTATCTTGAACTTGATAGTTAGATAAATGAAGTTATGCCAGTTTGTCTCCTGCTGTGTTAATTCAGTGAGTACTTTGTGCTTCTGAATTGTGGTACAGGGGCATCTGAAACTGTGATAATGCTGAAGCACATTGTCTACCCAGTGCTCTGGGTAGATTACCTGCAGTGGTTATGGAAATGTCTAGCAGAGAGAATTTTTAAGAACATGTTGGAACAACTGTTTCTGACAGTTGCTTAAGTATAGTTGACATTACTTTCAGTAAAGGGAATTATCTTTCATGGGTTTTCCCAGACCCATTTTGTAGAGTTTCATGGCATAGCAGCATTTAAACCTCAATACAAATTTATAAAACTGCAGCAGTTCACATATCTTGGGGTTTGGTGTGACTATATGCCTTCTGAAGTTCCTTCCGGGCTGACTCGCCCCCTGATTCTCTGTATAGCTATATGGGCTGATATGTACAGCTATATAGATTAATATGTATCAGCTGTTCCCCTCTCAACACCACTGGGACTTTAGAGGTCAAAGCATCCAATCTGGAGAACTATGGAGGAGGCTGGTAATATGCACGCCTACAAATGAACATGGTTCTTCTGCTGCACATTTCTTACCCTTAATCTGTGTGTGTACACACCCCTCACCTCTTTCTCTCTGTATTGTGCTCTGTTTATACTACCCTTCTATTTCTCTCAGCTGTTCTCTTTTCCTCTAGAAAGCACCACATTCTGAGAATTTTAGTGGATACTTTCATGTGTTTAGAATTTGTCCAAAGTGTTTTACCATGCTGAAAGATCTTCACATCTAACTGAACTGTATTTACAGATGAATGTTCAGAACAGTGGGAAAAAAAATTGTTCAAGATTTAATTTACAGCAAAAACAACAACTTGGCTGCTACTGCAATTGACTTTTACATCACTAACTTTGTGAGGAGTGAACAGTTTTCCCCATATAAAATGGATTAAGAGCATGTAATACATTGAGTCAGCTCTAAGATCTCAACATAGGAATAAAGAAAAAAGGCCTAAGATATTACCAACTTAGAAAAAAGAAAAAAAAAATCAACATTCTTTTCAATCTTCAGTATAACTAGCTTCATTATCCCACTTGTATAAATGAGCTTTTGATACATGGTGCAATTTACATGTATTTATAGCATGATATAAACCCACACAATAATTTTATTTCTTTCTCTAGAATTTGCTTCTTAGCAAGTGTTTTCTGACAAGAAAAACAGCTTCATGGCTCCATAAGAATGAGAACACTGGAGATTCTGGTGACAGATAAATATTAGCTACGCCTGAAACACCATTAGAGCTGTAAAGCTTAAATAAAAATATTTATTTTTCTCTTTAAACTTGAAGACTACATTGCTGATATCCCAAAACCAAATTAAAGTTTATTTTAATTTTTTTCCTCATTATTAAAATTATTTCTGGGTTTTTACTCTTTAGTTCAAGAAGGATTTGGAGATACTGAGAACTGAGTTGAGATATAAAAACCATGCAAAACACTGTGCTTTATACGAAACAGAACTCAGTCAAGTTTAAGAGGTTCATGTGACCTGCCCTTGTTCATACAAGGGAGGAGTTCCCTCTAAATCCCATGGCATCAGTAGTCTTTGTATTCCAATAAAAAAAAAAATCAACCAAGTCCATACAGCACAAAACTTGGTTCAGTCTTATGGTTATTTCCTGATGCTTTTCTGTAAATCAACCAGAAATTAAGAATGAATTAACTTGCCTTTAGATTTCTTAAATAAAAAGTAAACAAACCAAATAAAAATAAATTAAAAAAACAAATAAACAAGAACATTCCCCTCTTCCCTGAATAATATTATTTAAAACCTAAATATATCAGACCATTTCTAATGAAACACTGATTAAAGCCATCTGCTTACACTTAGAATATATGGAGGATTTCCCCACACACACTGTTCTTAAGATAGAAAAAAAACCCCAAACTAAGATGCTTTGACCAATCTCTCACCCTTGAACACGATATCAAAGGTGAAGATCAAGCCCTTGTCTGCACAAATATTTAGTGAGAGCCCCTCATGACAAGGGTTTCCATACAGAAGAGTTTAGGCAACACACAAGATATTTTGATGTTCCACTGAAAAACAAGATCAATAAACTGCAAACCAAAAACTGAAAATATTAGCTCCAAGAAGGATGATCAAGTCATTGCACAAATGTTGAAGATAACTATACAAGATATCAGATAGTATATATGCAAGTATACATTCAAATATTTATATTTTATCCAGAAACTTACACACATACCAATATGTGACCTTCAGTTTAAGTACCACATATTAATGTGCAATTTTTAAGGGTGTTTGAAGAAAATGGAATGACAGTCACTGCCCTACTCACACACTCCTTCCCTCCCCACGTGCTTAAATTCAGCCTATGAAGTATGAAGAGTACAGCTGTCCTCAAAATTTCATAAAGCAGTCTCATATATCCAAGTAGCCACTATTTACTTATAAAACTCAAATTGTGCTAGGGGAGTTCAAAAGAGTTCTGCCATCAGTGCTGGAGATAGCAAGATTGGATGATAAAGTGGATTCAACAACAGAAAAATAACGCTACTAAGTGCGGGGCCTGATAACATTCTGCACTGTTCAGCTTTATGTAAAGAGTAGGGGAATGGTTGCATGAATTTTGGCTTGGAAGACTGATAAGGAAGAAATCTGAGCATGTACCATGGAGCAGTGAGCAAAAGCATACTCCTGAGGTCTACTCCAAATATTTTATAGTACGTAGACATAAAGCTCAACCAAAAAGATATCGATTCAGTATGGCATAAAAGAAGAAGGTAAACCATTCAGAGAAGCAAGACACGATACAATTACCATCAGCTTTGCCTTTCCCTAAGGTTTAAGAACCTGTAATTGAGAGCCATGGGAAAAACCCCTCAAAGTAGGTCTAATTTTATCAGGCTTTAATCAAATTACTGAACTACTAACTCAGTTTGACAAAGCAGGTTTTGTATGGCTCTACTCTTATTCCACTTTATTACCAAAAAAAATTGAAATGCAGGGCTTGCATTCAGGAAATTATTTAAACACACCTTAGCGGTTAGATTGGGCTGCCTTTAATGAGTTCTGTACATGCTTTCTAATAGCTTGCTGAATGCTGATTAAATAGGTGCTTAAAAATATTAAAAAGGAAACAAAACACCCCTAAATCAGAAACCTGAAGCCCAACTACCAATTTGAGCCTACTCCCACTTGGGGTCCACTGATGCTGCACTAGAGGTTTGAGGTGCTTGGTGGGTATTCAGATTGACTGAATTCCATCCAGAAATATGGTGAGCTGTTGACATGGCAGATGTCAGAGTTGCATGACTGGAATCTCTGGTGTGTTTGGCAGGAAATTTAAAGCTTAAAATTGGCTATGACTTTTAGGAATCTGAAAGCATGTGGTACACTGTGACTTGAACAGAAACAGAAGAACTGCCATTGACTTCATTAAGAGGAGGAGATAACATGCAATCTGAGGGAGTTGGGATCACTAGAGGTGCCCAGCCTGCATTCAGATCACCAAACATGCTGCATTTATTACAATCCTGTCCAGGCTTCTTGTGTTTCCCTCTCTAACCAGTAATCAATATTGAATTGAAATCTGGATCTCTGTAAAGGCACAGTGACATAGTCCACTCATTTGTGAACTACTAACATTTTGGCAAGCCAAAAGGTGCAAAAGTCAAATACAAGATCTGTCCTACTGTACATGCCAGCTTTCTACAGGAGTTGTGAATGGCACTAAAGATTAGAAGAAAGGAACAGGCACTGTATCAGCGCTCTGTCCCTGCTCAGCCACCTCCTGCAATGAATCTGGAAAGACTGTACAGATGGCTCTGAGAGCTGGAAGTTGTGGTGTTAGTGCAAAATCTTCAGGCAACACCATCATAATTTAAATCTCAAAAATTATACATGATAGTATCAGGAGCTATACAAGGAGTTCTGACTTTGGCCAAAATATCCCCAGCAGATGGCATGGTCACTAAGCACAAAAAGCCCAAAATCAGTGTTAGCACATATATATACACACATGTACCCAAACCCAGACCATGGCTGCTATTCAGATTGATTTAAAGTGCAATGAGAAGTCAATAATAAAGGAGTCTGTTTGTTATCTGATCTCTTTCCTGAGAACATCTCAAGAGCACTTAGGAAGAAAGATGTAGACTGCATTAATTACATTGGTAATATCTGTCCCTTAAAAACAAAAAAAAACAAATCAAGCAAACAAAAAACCAACCAAACAAAAAACCAAAAAAAAACCCAAAAAACACAATCCAACAAGTCTATCCCAAACTAACTCTTTCCTAGGGCAAATGCAGAGTGCAAAAGGATTTGCTGGCATGAGTGTAGCAGAACACATAGGGAACAAATTCAAAATTTGGAAAAAGTTACATTTCTCATGCATGCACTCTGCTCTTGTACAGATATGGGGAATTCAGTCAGAAGAGAGAAGAGGTTGAATTTATGAAGAAGAAAAATGTTAATCCTGCAGAGGACCAAAATTAGTCTGCTGTGCCTATGAAATGGCTTGCACAGGATATAATGTTTTCCAGATTCCAAACTAGTTGGCAAATTCTAATTTTGAAGGTTATAATTAAAGACCAGCTTCACTCTGCAAGAAGTAGTGGAGCTGGCACAGTATTTTTCATGCTTTTAGATGATCAGGAGAAGAAATATGACAGAATGGCAAAGAAAAATCTATGGAGAAAGAGAAAGATGAAACAGTTTTTAAGTTCACTGAATTATCAATT
Source organism: Neopelma chrysocephalum (assembly GCF_003984885.1). NCBI lineage: Eukaryota > Metazoa > Chordata > Aves > Passeriformes > Pipridae > Neopelma > Neopelma chrysocephalum. The sequence goes on from NW_020897730.1 coordinate 3,941,527, forward strand.
ACTGACTGACAGCCAAACTCCTAAAAATCCCACTGGTGGAGTAGGACAGTCTCTATGGAAAGTGTGGATAATGCTGACTGCTTTTGAAAAATCTAGCCTGTTGAAATGTAATACTGGAAATGTAGGAAAAGTCATTAGGTATGTCAGTAAAAGCAAAAGGTACATGTGATAAATGCTTAGTGCAAAATGTGACTGCGGTAGAATTCTGTGGTTTTGTATAGGATCTTCACAGAACTCTTCTGAGACATTAAAACTGAAATAATCAAGATTTTTGCAGTGGCTTTAAATTTTAAGTTGTAATCTTCAAATGAATTATGCAATAACTTCTTACAAACTTCAGTAAGTAGCAACACTGCAACATTTGACATTCAAACTAAATGAATAAGGCAAAACCTCTGCCTTATTTTATAGACTTAAAATGAGATGACCATGACAGATACTTTTACAAATTAATTCTACTATATAATTTGTGGTCTTCATTTCTGTTAATTCTGCAAAATATCTTTCCTCAGGTATAGTAATTTCATTTCAAAATCAAATGCCTAGTAGGTAATGTTTTGGGGTTTTTTTTAAATCACCTAAACTCTAATCCTTCCTGTTCCGAAATAAAATAAATAACTAGCCATTACTTATCTACTTGTAGAGTAAATACAGCTCAGCTCTGGAAAATTGAAAGGTTAGTGACAGACACCATGAAATCTAATCCTTATAAGAAACCATATAATACAATCTTTCCATTTTTGTCAGACCCTTTGCCATATTGGTATGTACTTTCACAATGAGAACGTCAACATGCAATAATAAACTTCTTAATAATAATTTGCACATTATCTGTAGCTCCTTAAACAGAGACAGTCTTCATTTGTTCAGATCAAAAGGTTATTGTTACCTTAACACACATCTTTATAGTCAGTGAATTACTGTAGACTGATTAAAGTTTAATGACATGGCCACTCTGGCAATGAGTCTCTAGAGACTACCACGTACTGACAGATCTATTTGTTTCAAAGAGAGCAGAAGTGCTAAAAGTACATAAAAGCAGTAGCTGTACAGTGACAAATTAGAAGTACTGCCTTCTCTAAAGACACACAGTGCAGCAAGTGCAGCCTCAGCCTGTGGTGTTATTCACACACTGCTCAGGAAGCTGCTGACCCCAGAGAACTTAAAAAATGCGCAAACAAATGAAAAAATAATTCAAAAATTATACAGATCTTGATTATCACTATCCAGAATTCTTTGGAAGGACTTCCAAGAGCTTTGTCTTTCAGAGTTCCATTTCTTCAACTTGAATACCTTTCTCACATAAGCCATTTCAATTGTACTACAGAAATCTCCAAAGTGCAATAAAACACTGCAGCATTTACAGTGGTTTTCTCCAGTTATTTGCCTTATCTTATCTGTTCATGCTAGAGCAAACTAGTCTCTCCAAAACTATGACAGAGCCCCTTCTATGGCAGCAGAAAACACTAACCAGGATCTTCCTATGCAGACTCACCAAGTTTTAACATTTATATCAGAGAGACAACAATGGTATTAACATTACTGTATTAAAACACTGGATTCTTGAGGATGCATAGGTTTTAGTAATCTAAATTAACAGTTTATAAAGATGAGTTAAGCCTCAGAAATTCATTGTCTATTGAAGGTCTTTGATGTTAAACATAATGTTCATTTTTCAATAATTATTCATTCTATAATAACACTAAAAATTCATTCTGGACAACAACCAAAAAAGCATTAGCTCTTGCAAAACAAAGTTTAATACATATTTTCTCACCTCTAAGCAACAGTCACTTTGTCAATTCTGTAATAGTTTCCTCGTGGTCAGGACTAAAGATGCTATTACATGGTCATAGCACTTTAGAAATGCAGTCATGAAACTGTGAGCAGAATCTAATTCAATGTATTAAAACAGTTTTAGAGAAACTTTCAAGGTGCAATAATTACTTCACATGGACAACCAACAATCAGCCAGTATGAGTCAGTTAAAAAATTGGTAGGATAATTTCTGCTATTTTTAACATTATCAGTTCACTTCAAAAACAAAAATAAGACTAAATATTGGCTGTAACTCTTGCAATCATAATCCCTGAAGTAGGAGGGCCTGCCTTAATAATTGATACGTTCTGTCCCAGCAGCCTGTGGGAGCTGAGGACTAGATAAAGATTGTGATGTTTTCAGCTGGAATTCCATGATTCAGGCAGTAGAAATGCAAACCTTCCAGTGAGAACCAGACATGACGTGTATGTGCCATGCACAGAGTCTGGGCACACACTGTCCATCTAACATGGTCAGGCACTGAACACACTCTGCATGTAGTGATCAACTGTCTAGTACTTTTTCCATTACCTTAATGTCTCCACACAGTGTGTGATTTCTCAGCATGTCCACTGCAGGACATGCAGGAATACGGGGCATTTCCAGCAGGTAGGAGCCACAGGGAAGCTCAACACAGCAGTTCTTGTTGGACTGACAAATTCAATATACAGAAATATTAGACAAATGGTGAATTAACAGCCTGGGGAGAGTCCAAGGCAAAATCAATGCACATACATCTAGAAGTGAGATCAAATGAGACAATGCTCTTGAGGAAGCAACCACCATTAGATGGTTTTATATTCACCTAATCTATTCACACACTTTTCACACTTCTCTGACAAAGGACTCAGGGAAGCTGTTCACAGCATCCTCTGAGTGAGCAGGTACTGTTAGCTCAGCTACACACCTAGAGGATAAAGCTTATCAAACGAGCATGATCTTTGAAGATATTATAGCCTGCTAATTAGAACAGTAATCCAAAAAATTAAAGGCTGGGTCTAATATCCTTCAGAAGGTTCAGAACCATAAAAGCAATCTGTCAGGTGATGTTCTCATCAGCCCAGACAGCCCAAAATGGCAAAAACCATCTTCCAATGCTGAAGCTATGCCATTGTATGAAAGATTCTGAGACTCACTGAGGTACAAAAATACCAGAAAAGGAACAAAACTCATCTGGGGAAGTACAGACTTCACTCCATTCCATACTCCCAGGCTATTTATGCATTTCATTTAAAGAATGTTTTTATTTATACGTTGTATCTTTGAGCCTACAATCATGAGTGAGGCCAAGTAATGAATTTTCAATTAAATTTCATTTATCAAGATTTAAATTGAGTACTATAAAAATATATATACACACAAGCACACTCCAAAAGCAAAACAACCTGTAGATGCTTAGAGCTTTGCAGAGTAGTTTTCAGCATGAAATCATATAGCTTGCAGATTAAATTTTTCTACAGCACAAAAAGGTGAAATATAGTTTACAGCAGAAAATGCTACATTTACTCCCATCTCTTGATTTTCACATCAGGATATCATAATCTTACATTTTAAAATAGTATCAGAATTGTATTTGTATAATTTAATAGTTTAGTGGCAGAGATTCTTTTGTCAGAATGAAAATCTAGCAGCATTACTTATCTGCACCAATATTCTTATCTGGACAAAATATTCTGAGTTGGAGGGAGGCCTCAAGGATCATCAAGTCCAACTCTTAAGTAAATGGCCCATACAGGATTCAAACCCACAACTTTGGTACTATTACCACCATGCTCTGACCAACTGAGCCAATCTCAGAATGTATTTATTACTGTGTAACATAACACCTGCAGAGTAAGGACCTAATCCTTCCTTCATGTTAGTTTAGTGTACATTAACTGAATGTAAGAGCCAAACTAATAATTTATACCAGCAAGAGAGGATAATGTCATGGGAGAGGTCATTGAAGTGTGACTCCTTCTCTTACTCTGTTAATTTAGTGTGGTTTTGTTTGGTTTGGGTTTGTGTTTTTTTTTTCAAACAAACAAAATTAATTTCAATTTCAATTTTTTTCATGTTTCATACACAAAATGGTACCATACCAGAATCTAAAGAAGTCAGCCAGTCTGCACTGCAATATCAGCGTAATGTTAACCCCATTCCTCACTGATGGCTCCCCAGCCACTCCCAGGAGCAGTCTGTGATCCCACAGTAATTTCCAGTGATTAACTCCTTAGATTTTCAGTTGTTCATCTAAAGTAAATTTCTTAGGACTGAGAATCCCTAAGAAATGTGATCTACCAGGACAGTAGACATTCATAATGCTTTAAACGCAACCACGAATAAAAAAAATTAGGGGAAAACAAAAGGAAAATAAAATTAGACCTAGAAATCCCCAAACCATCACCAAACTAGGACTCATTAAATATTTACAGCATATTTGCTCTTTCTGGGAATGCTTAATCATGCCAGAAATCTTCTGAATTTTGTCCTCCATAAATTCACAACATACAACATGATCAAAACTTCTGTCAAACAATTATAATTAGCATTCCAAAAGCACTTCAAAAAGCTGGAGGTGAGGGAGGTGGGGGGAAAGCAGGGGCAAAATTTTTCATTAAAAGAAAAACGTTTTTATTTTACCCATTCCTCTTCCAATCAAAAGCAGTTCATCCAATTCAAGTGAAGTTGCATTGAATATCCACATGAAACATTCACTTATTCCTCAAATACACCGTTCCCTAGACGATTCTTCAACTACCTTTTTCAATGAAGCATCTCTCTGGCTGCAGCTGATTGTGTTTTCAGGAATTAGAAGTTAGATACATAGCAGAAGTACATGTGCCTTGTTTCATTTTTATTACTGTTTCCTAATCAAAATGTAAATAACTTAAACACTGCAGTGCAAATTTACTGACAGAAGTCAAAAAGTATATACTCAAATTTGTGGAATGACATGCCTGACTTCACATGCAGTTATGAGATGTTAATTTTGAATTTTTTCTCATAAAACAGAAAATTATTTCAGGACCTCATCGAGCTGTAAACACCTCTGCCTTCTCCTCAAATCTAGATAAGCTCTTTCTGTTCTGAACTATGAACCTTCCTGAAGTGTGCCTTAATCTTAGTTACATAGGTTACCCTACAAGTAAAATTTCATTCAAAAGTGTTTAAGCTCTTGCAAATTTAGGCTTTGATGCAATCCTGGTTCTCATGGATATCTCAAAAAGTTATTCTGTAACTGGCAGTTTTACAAGCTTGCTGAGAAAATGGAGAGGATTATGGGTGCAGGGGTCATGTTATTTAAATTTCCTCGGAAAACAGAGTAGGTCTGAACCACATTAAAAGGGCTGTGCAGAGGGGCTTTCACGCCTGCAGATCAACTGTACCTGTTACAGTGGAAATAATGCCTTTCAGTTTAACAACTGGTATTTATGATTTTGGAAATACTATTAGCTACTATGGTGATGCCAATTGATTTCACAGTAATTTTGAAACTTTTAACTCCGTAGGATTTTGTACGTGACTGTAGGCCTCTGTTTACAACCTCTCCTCCTGCAGCTATTTAAACAACTGTACATGGTAATTTATCAGCACAAAGTCTGCAAAGCAGGAAAGGTCAGGGTTTTCACATTTATTTAAGTCCTTCTGGCTTCCTAACAAAGATTGCTAGCTTTTTGTTATCCCCTTGAGAGTTTAACCGGAGATGTCCAAAATGAGATTGAAGCACAGAAGATACCTATTTTTTTTTTACTGGTAGTAACTCTTTCCATACGCCTGCATTTCATTGTCAGCATATCCTGTCATTTATTCAAATATATTGCATGAGCAACTTCTCACGTTGCATCTCATGAATACATTATCCACCCAGAAAATTAACACACAGCAGGTGGTATTCTCTTCCATGGAAAATCTACCAAAAAAGTAAACCATTTTCCTTCACATTTTAATTGTATTTTCATAGCACATATGCAATTTTAATACCTCAATAGCAATCTTACAAAGCACAGAGCACTATAGCTGCAGAGAACCCCATCAAATCAGACGTTCTGCATTATGAGTTGCATTAGTATTTTAATTTTCAGCCTCTTTTTCAGACCTCTTCCAATTTTTCTTGTTTTCTTGTCTGCCTATCGACATAAAGGAAAAATGGATAGTTCTTACTGATAGCTGCTATAAGACCTGTTTAGTATGTCTTTTGACTTGACCTCTTTTTCTAGAGACATACAAAATACAACACCTATTTAAAAACTAACTACTCCTAGCACTTGAAAATTTCACCCAGGAGAACAGCCAAAAATATGAAGCCTTGAGGGAAACTCTACATTGAAGGATGGCAGCTAGAATTAGGATAAAAAATTCCAAAAATAGTTTAGTAATGAAAAATTCCAGTGATTTTCAGGAAGACTCAGAATTCCAGATTCCATGTTCATTAATTATTCAAAAGAATTTAAAAATTCTATACGTATTCTCAAAGCAGAGCTGACCCTTATAATCACAGCCTTCTATGTAAGTAGTACCAGCACTCTGAAAGACCTCTGGAGCTGCAGGAAGGGGCAAGAGTGAACACACAGCAGTTGTATAATATATTCTCACAGCTCATGTGACATTACGTTTGGATGCTCAGAGAACAGGAGGAAGCCAAAAGCATTTTTCATCTTTATCCAAAAACCCAAGACAGCATAGATGAACTCAGAGTGTGTTTGTGAATGTGTCACCTTCTGTCTACTCGACATGCTTCATCACCTTTAGATGCCTAAAAGATTTCAGTTAATGCTAGAGATGATGGCTCATTGCCTACCAGCTGGTTATTATTATCAGCTTCTAGCCCAGTTCTGAATAAAATGAGTGCATTAGTTTTGACCTAAGAGGAACTAAATGGCTCAGTTTGAGCTTATTGCAAACACCACCTTCTTTCCCCATGGAATAATACAGTTGAGATCAGCTGGAACACTCAATTATAGGAGCTCTCTAGTTTACTGCAATGAGAGTGACAACAAACCAATCAGAATTTCAAAGATCTGGCATCAATTTAACATTCTTGATTAATCTTTCAGAATTTAAATGCAATCTCCTAACCCGTTCTCTTCCCCCATCGTTTTCTGGGACTGCAGGTAGGTTGAAAATAGAGTGTAGGTTTGGGAGTTAGAGAGAGACAGGCAGACAGACTGAGTAGGTTTAATATTTAAAACTGCATATTAACGCAAAGAAAATCGTGGTTATGTTAGAAAATATTCTCTTTGTAGTTACAGATATGTGTGTAGATGAAAAATAATTACATCTAGCACCCATGCTGTGTGGTAACGATCTACATTTATTAAATGGGGAGCCATGTCATGCAGTCTGGAGCTAAGCACAAGCTCCACTGTTCATTCTCTTTTGACTGTACTCAACAACTGTCTTTCTCTCAAGCTCCTGGCCATTGCCAGTAAGAATCTCATGAGCTAGATGTGTTCTGATATAAATTAAGTCATGCTACTTAATTGTTACAACACATTAAGACACCTCTTCAACACTGATTTGTTAACTGAGGGTGCTTTAGTCACAGCCCAAGTACAGAGCTCAAAAGGAAAAGGACTTCAATTGACAGAACAAGATTTTGTAACTGAAAAAACCCAAACCAACCAAACCAAAGCAAAAACACTCCCTCCCGCCCAACCTCAAACAGACAAACAAAAATGAAAACAAAAAAGGTATTGGACAAGAACCTCTTGTCTAAACAAATTAACATATTAAAGCTAACAATCTAATCTTCAATGAAAGCAGTTACAGTTTAACCAACACAACTCTACAAGCAAAATACACCTGATATTTTGGGTAAAAGATATGTGTCCATCTACAGTGTCAGAACTCAGCCAATGTACTGAACAACAACACAAAGAGAATTACGCAACCTCATCAATAACTTGATAGTACATGAGGTCATTAATTATGTATAATAATCAATCACACAGTAATACAGCCAACTGTAATTCATTTCAGTAAACAAACATCTAGTAAACAAATATAAACCATGTTACATGAATTATGCTTTTAAAACTTTTCAAAATAACTACACAACAACCATGTAGCACCCCTTTTACATTCACTGGAGAAGGGATATAGCTTAGTTGTAAGGGACTAACCACATATCCATCAAAACAGTAGTCTGTGTACACACACCAACTGCACAGGAAATAGGGAAAAGGAGGGTAAATAGAGATTCATCAAAACATACTGTCTGATTAACAGTAGTGTCCAAAGGCCCCTATTAGGCTTAGGGCCTAATTGTCCTAACTGGATGAAGTCTTTTTATTATGTAAGAGAGATGGTCCCTGTATTGGGCATTTGACAATATCACATTTGTTCTGGAAATATTATGCCTCGGTCCAGAAAATACCAAAATATTGAGAGGTTTTTTATTCTGCATTTGCAAACATGCACTACATGATAAGATTTTCACCTTTCCACCTCTGTATTTCTAATTAGGAGGGTTGTGTGAAAAGCAAAGGGAAGTGAAAAGCTCTGTCCCCTACCACAGTGATCTATTCCTGAAAATATCATCCAGTTACAGAGTCAGTATAGAGCTGTAGATTTCCCAAGACCAACCAAGCCATGCACAAGCATAAGTTTTTGAGGATAGTTTTTTACTGCAAATGAACAAAACTTCAAAGCCACAGAAGCATACAAAGCACAGAACCTCTTGGGTTGAAAGGAATCTCTTGAGAGCACTTAGTCCAACCTCAGCAGTATCAGCTAGAGCAGGTTGTGCAGGACCATATCCAGATAGGGTTTCGAATATCTCCAAGAATGGCTGGAGCCAAATCAAAGCCTTATTGTAAGTTTGGCTCCCTCCAATCTTCAGGAATGACTGACATATTTTCTTAGGAGACAGTCATCTCTGTTTGGTGCTATTGTTTCAGTTTCTCTCAGTTCAAACTAACAACTCTGCAGCAGTTTATTCTACTTAAGTTCCCAACAGAATGGCTAATTGTTTTTAAGTATTCCTTTGGGTTTTCATAAAAGTCAAAACGAGCAAAATATTGACCACTGGAATAATTAATGTTGTATTCTCTGACCATAACTTTCTGTTATCCAGTAGGAGAACAGTGTCCTAGGCTGACACATAAAAGACAGACAGCTAACTAAAATGCCACAGTATTCTCTTCCTGTTGCCAATTCGTATCTAAAAGCTGAGGGAAAAATACACTTCTGGTGACAGCTTTGAAATAAGTCAGTGTGTGACAGTAATCAGTTCTCTTCTGTCAAGTCAGATTCCAGGAAAAAGAATAGTTATTTTAGGCTACGTGCCAACATTGTCAAGGAATAAGAAAAAAGGCACAAAGTATCACTTGGCCATATCCCTCAGAAATAAGGACTATGGGCTTTCAGGGAAGAGGAGAGCTGTCTACCTGAGAAAAGGACACTTCTGGTAGATTATGAAGAAGTCTTTATGGTTAGCTCAAAGAAGGGCTCTGAAACAGTGAGAAGAAGCAACAGAAGAGAATATGGTGGTACAAGACATGTTTGTGGAGTTTTTGCAGGATGATGGAAACAGACAATAAAGAGTTACTATTGCAAAAAAAAAAAAAAAAAGAGAGGAAATGAAATTACATGGTGAGAATCAGAGAACTTCATATCAGCTACAAGGATGTGATAAAAACCAAAGAACCAGTATGTGTGTAAACTCAGTTCTATCTCTGGAGTAAGGGACAGATGAGTGGCAATGTCTATGATGGAAAAATGATGGTTCAGAGTCATACCATGTCAGGGAACAAAAACCAAACATAAAGGTGAGACTGAGCTACAAATATAGCCTCCTCTAATGAGGGAAAAACCTCTCCTCTCTTCTTCTGTCACAGAGCTCTTACCCTTGACAACTCACAAGAGCAGACAACCTGAAATTAGAGAGTAGAAAACCTGTCATGAACTTCTGAAGTGCCAAAGTTACCGACAGAAAATGGTCATCTCCTTTCTGAGTCCCTAACTGAAGGTCTCTCTGTCCTTTTCCTTCACAACAGAAGCAAAGCATTTCAACAGTACTGAAGAAGCTGTTCTGAAACACAGAAATAGGAATGTGAAAACCCTATCTATAAAGTTAAGGGACTTAGAGCAGAAGAGTTGAGAGAGTAAGAGTAAAATGAGGGGGAAAAAATAAGAAAGAAAGAAAGAAAGAAAGAAAAAAGTAAAGAAAGTAAAAGAAAAAGAAGGAAAAAAATATAAAATATGCAGACATTAATCACATGCCACATGTTATGTCTGAGCTTCTTCTCCAAAATCTATGAAGAAGACAAGTAACATATAATCTCCTAGGGATAACTTAACATTAACTTCCTTAGCCCTTACAAGGTTTCAGTAACTACAGTACATAAGACCATGAAACTAAACAAGGAATACACAGAATGGAGAGAAGCTGTAACGCTCAGGATGTGTCCAAGGGAAGGCATTAAAGAGGTTAGATAAGACACTGAAGCACATTTATGATTGAAATAGTGAGCCATGTTACGTGATTGGCAGGGTCTCTGTGCTCTATATATGTCAACAGTCAGGCACAGCTCCATGACTAGTTGTACTCTTAACTGCGAGTTTTCTGCTCAGGAAAAAGAAAACAAAACAAAGCAAGTAAACAAAACAAACAAAACAAAAAACCCAACCAAACAAACAAAAGATCCCCAAACAGTCTGGACGAAGTCACAGTGTTTTAAAAACTTAGGGAATTTAGACCTGAGCCATGCCCTACCCTGTGCCCATGGGGCCAGTGAACAAGCCTTGACCGGCTTTAATTAGTAACCTAAATGCAACCTAGGAGGCACCAAGTTAAAATCACAAAAAGGTTAGGGTTGAAAGGGATCTCTGGAATTCATTTAGTCCAACCCCCCTGCTAAAGCAGGTTCACCAAGAGTAGTCTGCAGAGGGTCCTGTCCATGCTTTTAATATCTCCATAGAAGGGGACTCCTCAGTCTCTCTGGGCAGCCTGTTCTAGTGCTCTGTCACTCTGAAAGTAAACAAGTGTTTCCTCATATTCAGATGGAACTTCTGTGTTCAGTTTTTTTCTGCTGCACCTTGCCCTGTCACTGGGCATCACTGAAAAGAAAGTCTGGCCCCATTATCTTGACACCTGCTCTGAAGACATTTGTATACATTGACAAGATTCTCTCTCAGTTGTCTCTTCTCCAGGCTAAACAGGTGCAGCTCTCTCAGCCTTTCCTCATGAGAGACACTCCAGTTCCCTAATCACCTTCATAGCCCTCCACTGGACCCTGTCCAGCAGTGTCACATGTAGACTCAGTCTGGGATAAGAGGAAATCTCTCAGGCAAAAGAACAGTGACGGGAAAAGGATCAGATAATGACAGCAAAGGAGGAGCAGACATGCTACTGAACAAGGAAGAACATGTGAGATTTTAGAAGCTCAGTGGCAACAAGATTGAATTTATCTGAAAGAAAATACTACCACGAGGAAGAGAAAAAAGGACATTTCAAATACAAAACTGGAGATCTGATGCAAAGTCATGTAAAAACAACATAAAGATAAATGAAATTAAAGTAACTGATCAAATGGAAGATGATAGAAAACATTAAGCACTATTTGTGTAGAGCAGTGGTGTCTATTAGAGAAGAGCTGATGAGAAACAGTTTACAGGGATAAGGGACACAATAGACCTGGGAGTCTGAGTGATCCCAAACCACAGAATGTGCAAAGGAAGAGGAAAGGGCACTACAGCCTGTTTCCAGGAATGAAAGGATGCAAGAGTATTGGAAGGGCACAAGAAAAGTACAGCACAGTGACAAGGAAGTCATGTCAAAGGGGCTGACATTTAAGTACTGAGTAGATGTTTCATGCAGACAACCAGTTCCAGTGCTAACCTGGGCTTGCATTTAAGCAGGTAAAGCCGCAGGTATGTGTGGATCTGGAGTTCAGGACTTTTCAGTCACTCAGAACCCAGAAAGATTCCTCAGGTTTCTATGCTGTTAGATGGGCTGGCAGAGAAGGTCAGAATGTCTCAAACACTCCCCTCAGAGGCTGTTATGTCTCTTAGTTTCCTCAGCTTCTCCAGTTTAAATTTAAACCCTAATACTTCCCTTGGCTTTGATTCCCATTTACCCTTATCCACCATGATGCAATTATTAGCCTTGCCATCTCTCAGTTGTCACTTCACAAGCTGATGGAAGGGGTAATCCATATCCTTACCACAAAGTCTTATGAGGTATTTAAAAATTAAGATGAAACTTCCTCCTCTTGGTTATGCAAAAGTTACCAAGAAAAAACACTTCAGGTAGCCTTTCTTAACAATGAAAAATGTTAGTTCAGTAGTTAAATGCTGCCATGCCTCTGGCTGCAAAGTTGGTTTAAGAAATTTCTGTGCTTTAAATTGGAACAGAGAACAAAACCTGATTTAATATATAAAATAATTCTCTCTGCACACCCCAGGCTCTTCCAAAACTCACTAAACTTCACGATTTCATAATGTTGTGCCAACTAAAGGCAACAGCAAAGTACAGAAAAGTCACAGGAATGATGTATTTAAAGAAGAGAAACAGTGAGTCTTTATTGCAGGGGAAAAAAAAAGATGGTTGTCCAAGCATGGACTTATTGCCCTTGTAACCTGCCCTTCCTCTTTGTCTTTGAATTCACTCACCAAATCTCTGAACAGAGCGATGACTATAGAACAGGGCTCACCATACAGGAGTCAAGCTTTCAGCAGTATTTGTGGACATGTGTAAGTTCTTGCTATGGTTTTACTATTGAATTCCTCTGTTGAGCACAGTATAATACTGTGCATAATACTAACAAAAGTATAATACTCATCACCTAACTGGACAGAGCAGATCTGGGGCTTTGATCTAGATCATAAACTTATTGAAAACAAGTATCAGTAAAAGGAGACTCTTGCAGCTACAGGGTGATGACAATTGTCTCCAGCCCTGCAAATTTCACACCTGAGCCAAAGGACTCCTGCTGAACCCAGAAGGCTCTGTGTTCGCTCTAGCTATGGGTTCAAAACTATACATTTGCACCATGCATCACCTGTGATTCAGGTGCTTTTAATCTCACCTTTCCATGACTACAGACCAATTCTAATCGTTTGTACTGCACAGGTTCTCCGACATGGTTATGCAAACACGACAGAGCCAAGCCACAGGACACAGTATTTTTTTTAAAAAACAACCAACCAGTAAACAAACAAACAAAGGGGAGGAACTTTGCTGAAAGTAACCAAATAAAATAGTCTAAAGGAGCTTAAAGCAAGACATAAGTTGTAGTTAACTCAGTAGGGTCCTCTTCTAAATGCTTGAGTCTCACATCTAAACAGACGGAAACCCCCGTCATTTAAATCACATGGTTTACGGGGCTGGGGCTCCAAGAACATCATGACATTCGTAAGAAGGACTCGGCAACGATCGCCCATTCCTTGCTGGAGTCACCCAGCACCTCGGCGTCACGTCCTTGTTCCCACACCGCAGACAGAGCACAACGCCAGCAACTTCTGCGGCCGTCCTGATCCCGGTGCAGGCGCTACATCGCTCCAGCGACACAGACCCCGACCGCTGCATCCCTCCCGCATGTCCCGGCCGGGCACCCGCAGGTGCGAAGAGTGCGGGAACGGCGCTGCCCCGGGGCTCCCCGCGCCCGGGCCGGGAGCGGCGCTGCCCCGCGGAGCGCAGCCCCTCGCCCGCCGGCCGCGAGGGAGGGACGGGGGAGGCAGCGGGGCGGGCGGGGGAGGAGTGAGCAGAGGGCAGGGCCGGGAGGTGCCGCCGCAGCGCGCCGGGGCCGCGCTGTCGCTGCCCGGACCCCGCCGGAGCGGAGGGTCCCGCCGCCGGTCCCGCCATGGCCGGGCAGCCCCCGCCCGCCGCCCTCAGGTAGGGCCCGCGCCCCTCCCCGCGCGCCGCCGCCTGCGCGCTCGGGGCCGCGCCGCGTGTGCCCGGGGCCGCCGCGCTGGGCGACAGCAGCACCGCCCGTCCCTGCCCTGCCCGCCGAGCCTCGGCGCCGGGAGCCCGCGGGTCCCGCTGCTCCCGGTGAGTGTCGGCGCCGGGCGCCCGCGGGGACCCTCCCGGAGAGGAGCCGCCCCGCCGCCGAGGACCCCCGGCTGCGGGCAAGGGGTCCCCCCGGGCTGAGGGCGGTCACGGAGGGACCGCGCTGCGCTCCCGCGGTGCCCGCAGGGGAGCGGCCGAGCGGGAGCCGCTGTCGGGAGCGGAGCGGCGCCGCGCCGGGAATTCGCGCTGGGCTGCGGAGGGGCGGGGGACGCGGTGCACCTGCCGGGAGGTGGTCACCCCACCGGGAGGTGATCACCCCGCTGGGGCTTTGCTCCGACGCGGAGAGCGGGAATTAGAGGGCTTTTCTTACAGGAGAAAGGAAAAACAGAGACTTTGCCATCTAAATTTGCCCTAACAGCTGGTTTTCATACCGTAGCGCCTTAAGAGAGTCGGTAAGTTAATTAGTGCTTAATAATACCTTTAGGATATTGTGCTTAAATCACAGCGACGCGTGTCCGCAACCTAAGTCAAATTCTTATCTGAAAGAAAAATCTAAAAAAAAAAAAAAATAAAATAAAAATCACTGTACTTCTGTTGTTCCGGCTCCAACGAACATGTATTTATAGTGGCTACGAACAACCGATTAGAGCAAAACTTCCTTCGAGACGGAAATGGATGCACAGATAGCAGTAGCCTACCGGAGATGCGAGATGCAGTTAAGCGTAATTTTTAACAATCACAAGTAAATTGCATTTTGATGGTAGCAGGCAGACAAGTACTGTAGAAATTGTACCATTTAAGTATGATACAGACTATCAGAGATAAAAAGCATATTTTGCAAATTATTACAATTCGTTTTGGTTTAGTTGCTTCCAGTGCAGTGTCTTAATGAGTGGTAAAAACCCGATAAAAACAAAGTTTGGAGAGAGCACAGCCTTAAGAGGAAGATAGTAAAACGATACATAGCTACCTGAACACGCAAGAGGAACTGCTGGGGGGGCGGGGGAGGGACGCTCGAGGACACCTAAGTGGGTGATAATTACTTGCAGTAGAAATTGCTTTTATTTACTTGAAGAAGACAAAAAGCTTTAAAGCAACCCCTCAGAGAGCGGATTAAGTAGTGTTTCGTAGCAATAAACATTTACTGACCAAAGCTTAATAATGTTTTTCTACTTTGATCTGAATTGCCCAATCTAGAAATAGTCCTTTACGATTTCTCCCCTGGCATTTCATGGTGAAATGAGAAGGATTTAGCTTTTGTTGTTGTTAATCGTGGCTAGTAATTTTATATACAATTTTTGCCCACTGAATGACAAAGAGGTTGTACAAACTTTAGTATTTTATGGGAAGTGACAATCTGAAAGAGAGAGGGACACAGAGTTTAAGGCCAAAGAGACTTTTAGGTTATCTGATATGACATCCCATATTTCACACTCCACAAGGAAAATTGGCTAGAATACAGTCTTGACCCCAGGATAAACAGATATTCCAAAGAGACAGTCTTAAAGATATTAAGAGTTAGACAAGCTGCTGCTTTCCTTGCTTGTGGTCTTGTTCTCATTGTTACAAATTTACCTCCTTATAGTCATACAGCCATCTTCCAACTCCAGACTATTGTTGCTAGGCTTTTCGTCACTGCATGAAGGAACTGAGGGAACCAATCCTACTCTATTCCAGAGCTCTGCCATCTGTTCATCTCTTCACCCCAGCTATAGGCCTATTACCCAGATAATATTGCCTATTTCTGTAGAAAGGCCAAGGCTAATCTTGCTCATGTGAGCTACATACCTCTCCCTTCTTCCTGAAGAGTGATTCTTTTCCCATAGCTTAAGCAAGTCAGACTTCCCTACACCACGAGTCACAGTTCCCTCTTTTATCTCTCTTAACTCCTGAGGCTGGTATGTGAACAGCTGCTTGTTATTTGTTAATCAAGGTAACCCTTTCTTTGCTGAACAGTGGTAAGCATCATACTTTCTGTTTGTGAATAAAGATCAGAGGACTCCAGGAAAGAAGGTGACCAGAACAGTGAATAGTTCATTCAGGTCATTCCTGTCTTCACCAGGAAATCTCATGAAAAAAGCATACCTGGGAAGTCATGGGACAGATAACTTGTTATCATACAGCTTCAGCTCATTATTCCCACCATAAAATATTTAGGCAACTTTTAATTGAAATCTGGCTACAGCAGCTGTTGAGAAATAACAAACTCTGAATGTTAGCTTTTAGGAGTTAGCTTTACAGACCTCACCAAAGAAAGTTTTCACTGTCAAACTGTCATAAATCAAATGTATTTTGCATCTTCCCTTCAGAATCATTTCAGGCACTGACCTGTTTCTGTGGCTGTTCATGCCTGATCTTACCCACCTACACACATCTTCCTAAACCAAGGCCACAGCTCTGTCCACTTGCTGACTTGCCTATCTCACATTACGATCAGTCCCTGAGTTCAGCACAAACTCAGGGTGCATGTTAATTCCTGCTCAGGGCCTTCCCTTCCTTTGGCTTCCATATCTGAAGGCAAAAAATGGAAGCCCCGGGCGTGGATGCCGACAGTTACTGCGGAGCAGAGCAGGGCAGGATAGTGGCCTTTGGGCATCCACTGGTAATTCAGCATTTCTAGCAGTAGCTTGCAGTGAACACTCAGCCTGGGGATCAGATGAGCAGCTGCAGAGAACTGCACAGAACTGGTAGCTGCCGCTTTTTCTTCAAGCAGCTAAAAGACATTTTTGGTGCAGGTTGCAGTTGGGAAGCTGAAAATGTGGTCTATAATGATTTATTGTTTGGGGGGTTTTGTTTGTTTGTGGTGGGTGTTTTTTGTTTAGTTTATTGTTTCTATGGTGGAAGGAAAAAAACCCCCACATTAATATCTTAAGCATAACAGCTCGCACTTTGCCTCTTCAGGCGAGAGACAGGAATAAAAAATGCTAGAACTTTTTACATATGAGGCAGGAACTTATGTGTTTCTGTCCCCTTTGTTACTCAGTGACTATCTGGAATGCTGTTGCACAGAAGCCTAAGGACAAACAACCACCCCTTTTGGTAAAACTGCAGTTTCTCTGCTCAAGCTTATGAAACTAAACCTATACACATATGCAATTTTTGGCCAACCCTGTATATCTGACAGTAATCTTAACTGACAAATAAAAGTCTTCAGACGTCTCTTTCAGACTGGCATCTACACCTTTTGTGTGAATACTAGAAAGAAACGGAAGAATTAAAAGTGTTCTACAATTCAGAATTGGAAGCAGCACTAGGGCTTAGAAGCAACATTAGACTGAATAGTAATTCAGAAGAATTAAAATGTATATCCACTCAACAGAGATGAGAAGTAGCAGTTTTTCTGTTCTAAAAAGTGAAAAAGACAAGCCCAAAGAAAGTCTGGCTATTTCTGAGAAACTTGCTCTGCTCTGCAAGAGGTGTTGTATCAGCACCACGAAATGATCTGTGCTACATCTCAGTAATAGCTGGTGTGTGGCACATACTGCACAAAGAATGGCTAAGAAAAGCCTTACTGGTTTTACAGGATCCTGTTGGAAACCAAGCATTGTTTATATTTGATGAACATGCTAGGGGTGACTGCAAATGTAAAGAGGTAAGTTGGGATATTCAAAGCTGAGAGGAGATCCAAAAGCCAGGTCTGGACCAGAGCTCCCTTACAGGCAACAGGCATGTGGCACACACTCAGTGCCACTGGGCACTTACACAGCAACACTATGTCACAGGCAAAGCTCACAGCTGCTCTTGTGGTCCAGCAAAGCAGCCTGGGTCTTGTGTAACAAAGAAATCAGATTTGGTGGCTTTGTACTAAGATGCTTTTAAGGAGTGAATCAAATAAAACTTTGATCCTTTAAGGAGACAAGATTGCAGGCAAAGACTCCACAACGGCAGTGGGACTAAGCTACAGATAACAATTAATTTGAATAAATCATTAAAGAAAACAGAATGTCAACAAAAATAAAATAAAACAGGCAGAACAGCAGCACATAAACAAGACTCGATACTAAAAATTTATTTTGAAGAATTGTCAGTGATGAGTGAAATGAAATAAGTGAAGACAACTACTTGGGGTGATGGGAGGTGTTTGGTGAGACTGAGCACAGAGGCCACAAAGCTTACAGGTCTGTTCTCCAGGTTTTTCCACCTCTGTGAGTAAAAGAGAACCAAGTGTATTACAAGTATTTTTTAAATAAAAGAGGGCAAATAAAGAAATCCCCTGAACAAGAGTGTAATGTCAGACCTCTCATTATCAAGACAACTACATGCATTAGAACAGCAGCTGGTGTCACATATGAGGATGAAATTTGTTT
This sequence comes from Neopelma chrysocephalum, assembly GCF_003984885.1. NCBI lineage: Eukaryota > Metazoa > Chordata > Aves > Passeriformes > Pipridae > Neopelma > Neopelma chrysocephalum. The sequence continues at coordinate 3,959,584 of NW_020897730.1, forward strand.
TTATGCACTCATGCAGAACCAGTACTGCAGCCCAACCAGAGGAATCAGTTTAATACTTGCTGGGTATGCTTTTCATTTGCAAATTAGCAGATGAATTTGCCAGATGTTATGAGTGGAGTGGCCAGAAAATTTATTTAATGCTCTCTAGTAATTTTCAACATTCACCAACTTCTTACAATGCTAGTTTGATTGTCAGTGGTGGGAATTCTTGAAACAACATGCTGTGCCCTGTTTTCATGGGGAATTACTTTAAACAGTTCATTAACCTGGTTAACCTGTGTTGTTAAACATATGCAACAATTCTCAGAGATACTTTCCTTCAGTGAGGTCAGGGGAGAAAAATCAGCTAAAACCAGAAGGAGCTTAAATTGTCAAAGGTTATAAGTCTGTGGATGAGGATTATTATCCCTTGAGGAGTGGGACTGTGGGTAACAGGAAGAGGGAGACTTGCAGAAGTTGTAAAGAAATTAACTATATAATTTCCATGCTTTGTTTCACTAACCCAATATGCACTATAGTGACAAAACCCTACTGCTTATTTCCAGACTTGCATCTCTGCTTTTTCCTTTAGTTTACCAATCTCATCTGTTTTGAATTCTTTAATCCACCTTACCTTAGCCTCCCACATGAACTTCAGACTACTTTTCCAGAAAACATTCATTAATCTCTTCAGTTCCTGCTCCAATTCCATGCATCACTTCTCCCCTATCTGACTGCAATGCTTGTAATAGTGTCCGTTCAGTCTGCCAATATGTATCAACCCTTGTCCTTCTTAGTTCAATCCTCTCCTTCTTCAAATATCCTTCCCCTAGTATAGACTTGAGAAACACTAACAACTGTAGGTGACAATTTGAAACATCCATAATTTGTTGCTATCCTGTTCATTTTATATATCATTTAGGCTATGACCTGCTTCCATTAATTGCTGTAGGCACACTCATTAGGCCATGGAGGTTTTGCCATCTCCTTCCTCAGCCCTTTGTTAATCACTTTAGTCTTTCTTGTTACATCTTGTTTCTTCAGCTACTCCCTGAGAAGGAGGGAACAGGGCATAAACTGGTGGGAGCCTTTATCAGCACTGTGGATAATGAACCCTAGCACTAAATCTGGTTCAGGTCCCTTCTCAGGCAACTGTCATTCCCTAAACATGTGTCTAAGAACACCTTCTAAAGAACAACATTTTAAGTCATGATTGGCACCTGCAGCCAGAAGCCCCATATTTAGACAGCACAGCTGTGTGGTAGAGGTGCTGAGGAGGAGAGGAGACTGAGGAAGCTCTCTCCATTGAGGATACCAGCCTGGGATCACAGGGATCCCAACAGTGGTCCCTCCAGGTATACTGCTCAACTGGAGGGCTGCAGCTGCCTCTCAGAGACAGTATTTACTTAACAGTGGAGAAGCAGCTTCAACATGAGGGACCAGGAGTGCAAGCACTAAGAGCCATGCAGTTTTGAGCAGCCACTCAGAAGCAGAACAGTTTTAGGTTTTTTTCTCAAAAGAAGAAGAAAAATTAATTAAACTTCTACAGCAGAACAATGGGTTTAATTACCAACTCACTGAATAAAATGAAGCAGCAACTCCCCCTCTCCTGGTGTGTTGTGCAGGCTCCTGGCTGTGCTCTCTGGGGAGAAGCAGAAAGGGAGAGCCTGCCTGGCATCCACGGGGATGATGCACTTTGAAAAACTTCACATCTATCCAGAGCTCAGTGTCAGAAACTTGCGGGGATTTTTTCCCCAATTTTTTAAAAATCTCTTTACTTATCAGTGGATTCAAATGCTTCAGACTGCATGTACAGTACACCTTCCCTTCCTCCTACTTCACTGAAAACAGAGAGAGAAAAACTATACTGCATATTTCTGGTTTTCTTTTTATAAGAACTACAAATTTAGCACGTGCAGATTAATACTACGATTGCTGGGATTTATTTGGTGCCCATTTTGAATTTTAAAACTTCTGGATTGTTTTAATTAATCTTTTTAGTTTCCGTCATTAATTTTCTTCAAGATTTGCCTGATTATTATTAAATATCTGGCTACTGCCAATGCCCATGGCACATAATAGGCAGTGTTTTTTATCAAAGCTATGTTTCCTCTTGGTTGTGGCATCACAATTTATTATATATCTAATTATTCTTGAGTGCTATGTAAGAAAGTTTCCTTTCTAAGTCTTGATCAAATTTAATTTACAGCTGAAAGAGAAAGGACTTTTCTAAAACTTCTAACACAGAGCTTTATGCTGCAGTTTATATTTCCCTGCTATTGAAATTCAGAACTGGCCAACAAGTCCTGTATAACCCTCAGCAGTCACTTTTAACACTGGGACCTGCCCTCCATTCTCCATCCTAATCTGGCTCCAGGCACTTGCAATAACCAGCTTTCAAGTGTTAGGGGAGCTTTTTTGTTTTCTTGAAAAGTTTTGATCTATTATATGAATTGCTGGAAAACTGGAATTCATTGAACTAAGACGTTGTGGTATAGTTTAAACTTTTTTAACAGAAAGGGGCACAGAGTTCCATGGTACTTAGATTTTCTTCCAGCAGTGAAAAACCTCCGTGGTCCTCATGTAGTCCCTGTGAGATGGCATAGTTATCAGAATTTCATCTACAGGCACTCCATCAGCAGTGGAGCTGTTCATTACATGCAGTGGCTCTTCAGAATATTAAAGGGAGAAAGAAATGGTGTCTCTCAGTTTTCAGAACTGTGTTTAAATTAAGTCCACATCCTTTTCCCCCAAGATTAATTTATAACTGTCTGTGCTATTTCAATTTGAAAAGGGAAGAGATCAAGTCAGCAGGGTAATGGTTCAACAACATGCTTATAGATTGTTCCTCTTCTATGTTGTCAGGGCAGTGTCTTCCTTCTCAGTGAAAAATGTGTTTTACCACTGTAGACATCTAATAAAAATGAACAGGTCATTTATTTTTGAAAGGAAAAGGTTTGTGTGCTGTGATGTTGAAATGAAAACTCATTATCCTTACATAAATTCTGGAATGAGACCCTTCCCTCAATAGGAATAAAAAATAATTGCTTCTTGAATATATAAAAATACAGAAGTAATAGCATGGCTATTAAGGAGCTTAGTTAAGTGATCACATTGTGTCTGCCAATAAATTCAATCCTAAACATAATATGTACCATAAATTCAGTGAAATCCCATGGTCACATTATGCACGTTCCTGAAAGTAGCATATATGAACTGTATCAATGTTCACATGATGTAATTTAAATGTTAGTATAGTTACCAAGCACCAAGTTTTGGTACTTTTACAAGTATAGCCATAGTTGTAAGATTATGGTAATCATTACTGTATATTATGGAACAGCACATCTGACTATAGGAGAGAGGTGTCTTTTTGTACTATCATCAGTAGCAGATTTTTATTTCATACAAGTAAAATTGATTTATAAGTATTCATGTATTTGCAACAGGTGATTTTCTGATTCAAAAGGCAAGACTTGTAAGGGTGAGGCTTTTAAGGGATAGTGTATTAGAAAAATAATTGAGTAACTACTGAAAAAAATAGTGAAAGACCATAAACACATAATATAAATAAATATTAATCCAAATCCAGTAATTAAAACAAACAAACAAAGAGGCCATAGGGCCAGATTTACTTTGCGTGGATTGCTTTTGGATACACAGAACTAGACCTCTGTATTATTCTGTATTATTCAGTATTATGCTGTGTTTTTCTCTGGCTGAAGTTGTTACAGAGATCCCCCACTAATGAAACAATAATAATTATGCAAAACCTGGATTTAAGTGCATACCTTTTCTTTGATCATCTGAATTGAAAGAACTTAGACTTTGCAGTGTTGATCAGAGTAAAACTTAAACACATCCAAAGACATAGAACAAGAGGCAACCTCTGCTCTAAATGAAGTTAATAGAAAGAGCTTGGCTGTTGCTGGGCTCTGCTGAAGCAGAGTAACATCTCTGCCCTGGAGACAGTGAGTACTTTCAGCTTCCTTCATACTTTTTTGGGACTTCTGGATGCATTACAAAGCACAAAAAAATCCATGCTGCCATAGTGTTTTTATTTTTAAATAGAAGCCTGGATCAGCTAATGGTTGTGATACATCTGCTCAATTTAGACACCCTTTTTGTTCATCCGGTAGGATACAACCTCAGAGTCAGTTCCACTGAAGTTACTGTAGGAGCTTTCCCAGACTGTGGTGCAAGTGAACTTGTCTGTACCTTAGCTAACATCTGATAAAACACTTCTATCTGCAAGGACCAAGCATGAAAAAAGAGCAAGTGGCACTAAAGAGCAACCTCATCTCTTTCAGATTCTCTGCAACCAAATCCTCTCCTGCTGAGTGGATAACTAAATATTCATGTCTACACGTAGTCTGGTGTATTTTTGCATTAGGTGTAAATGCAGGAATACTCATTTAGCAAGTACTCATGGAATCACACTACACGTATTGGTAAAGTTGTCTGAGAGCTTAAGCTGAGGTCAGTCCGTGGTGCAGATAGTGCTGCTGGACCTTGTACCTCGCAGCGTGAACAAGGTAATCATTTCAAGCCCAGGTATCACAACAGTTTTGTAGTTAATCTGAAGTTCATTGGAAAGCAGTGGCTGTTTACCTACATCGTATCACCAAGGAAAAAATCAGATTAATTAAATTAATAACTCATTGACCTGATTCACTGTTAGACTCTCAGAGATAATGTCCTACATTCCTTATGTAGAGTTAGAAAGGCAGTAGATTTTAGGGGTAGAAAGAAGAAGGATTCATCTTGCCAAAAAAGCTCAGTCATAATTTCTTGGACTGAAATCTCATGCTTTCCTTGTGCTGGTGTAAGTGAGAAAAAAATTGAGAATGTTGCCTTTATACCTACCACTCAATCCTGTTAATCACATTACAGGTTTCACAAATTGAAGAAAGCTAAACCAAAGACAATGTTTGCAGTATCTTGACAGAATTATACAAAAGTATGTTTTATCATATTAGAAACCGAGTTAATTAAAAGCAGCTTCATTTTGTTCACATCTTTGAGAATGCTGTTATGCTTTTTAAAAAAAAAAACATACTTTTAAGCAAGTGGGTTTTAAGGTCTTGTTTTCTGTGTTATGACAGGTAGTATTTGTTGACATATTAACATAGCATCAAAATTGATAAGATTTGTGTTCCTTTGGGATATTAGTAGTAAATCAGAATTGCTTGGGAATATTTCAGGCATGTAAAATATGTTAAAGTAAGATTTGTTGTGAATAAGCAATGACAGAATGTATTCCTTGGCATTAAAATAACCAGAATGTACTCTGACATTTTAACAAGATAGTTTATGAATGTAACTGCAGGTGGTCATAGAAACAATACTGGATTCAAGAGAATAGGAAATTTCTATGAATATTTCAGATGAAAACACTTATTTTTGGACTATTGTTTTATTTTTTCTGGTATCATTAGTCGAGGTAAAAACATATTGCTTTCTGAACTCTATTATAATCATAAACAATGTTTTGAAAGATTTAGCAGGAATCTAAACCAACTTGACTTCCTTTCAAATAAAAAGGGTTGGAAAACTGAATAGAGTTGAAGAAATAATACATTTACTAGATAGGTACTTCTGAAAGTAAAATATTTACCTTACTGAAATTGAGTTTAGTAGGGACCAACATTGCAACTAATATAGTGTCATTTTGACCAATTATATTTTCAGTATATAGATATGTTGGTGAAGCTACCTGACGAAAGAAATTAATGACAGTAGACTATGAATTGCCTTCATTTTTACAGCTACAGAAATTATGTTAGAATTGGGTGATGTTATTTCTGAGGAAAGAGGAAGAAGAGTAGACTCTCTATGAAAGAATATCAATTAAATCCTTGGGCATTGGCAGAAATGCAGTCCCCAACACCCCCCCCCCCCACAAAAAAAAAAAGGGAAAAGAAATAAGATGTTATGCTTTACTGTTCTGTGGCTTACCAGTGGCTGGGGACTCCTCAGGCATTTGGAAGAAATATTTTGTTATCATTTCCTCTAGTATTCAGAATCATTTACTTTTGTCCTATGGAGAGTTGCATCTTCAGCTACACTATGCTGAAATCAGTTCTCATGATTTTTATTAGCACTGTACAGCATGATATCATGGCCATTTGGCTTGTCATACACAAACTTTGCTTTTTCCAAGACCCTAACCTGTCCCATAATTCCTATTCTCTGTTAAAAAATTTGGTTTTCCAGTATCACCAGTCCCTTTTCACTAACAGCTTTGCCCTTTATCTTTTTAAAGTAGCTGAAAGTGGTGCCGCAACACTGGGAAATTACCACGCTTCTCCCTTAAATGTTTGTGGACAAGTCAGCCCTTTCTTAATCTCATAATTCCAAAGCCAGATTTATTATTTCTGAGGAGAGTGGATACAAAGAATTTCAGAAAGTCTGCCAAACATTAGAAACATTCCATTAAAGGATGAAAGCAATGTTCACCTTCTGATCACGCACATAATCCTGACTACCTACCACATTTCAATTACACTTGTACAATCTATTTGATTTGTAATCAATCTAAAAAGGAAAACATGGGAACAGCTAGCAAGTTTTGATTAGCTACATGCATTTTCTATTCAAATAAAATCATGACATACACATTTACTTTTAAATTACAAACATCTTTGTCACATTTTTCTTCCTTTCAGAAATATTCAGTATCTGTCTTGAATATGATTAGTGAAAAGCTTTTATAAAGTAGATTTATAAAAATCTTTGAAAGGTAACCCTTTAAAAAAAGTTGTCAGATAGTGAAATACTTGATTGCATGTGCTGTGCTTTGAGGCCTGTTTTGTCAGTATTTGACTGTAGTTGCTCCGATGTGCCAAATGAGAATCATGCTGCATGGGTTGATAACAAAAGCTGGTTGAGAAGCTTGACTGTGAAGTTTGGCTATATAATATAAAAAGATGTCAAAAAATATTTAAACTAGTTAAGCCAAGATTTACATCCTCCACATAAAAACACTGGTATCTGCCTATGTCACGTTCCACTGGTTCTCCTGAAATGCCCAGCTGACAGTGTGCACAGCATAAGAAGGAGAGGAGCAGTCAGTGAACACAAGTTTTTAAATACAAGAAACATATAAAACAGACTTGGAAAAATTACCCAGTGCTTTATGGCATGAAAGTCTAATTTGCAACATCTTTGATTTTGTCTGGAAAAATGCTGAGAATTTCCATTTCTAGTTGAAATCTGCGGGAGCTGCTTGCACATTTGTTATGTATTTAACTTGGACCAAGTTTCACCAGTTTCCAGCTGTGTCACAATGTTTTTTCCATTATTTTTAAAGGAAGAAGATAGATAACATCACACACTTGGACTATTACATTGTACTGCACTAACAACATAATCTATATTAGGAATAGGCATTGCCATTGAAAGAACAGTAATAATATAAGTTGCTTAATAAATACACAGTCATGAACATTCTTGCTGGAGAGGAAAAACAAGTGTTTCCTCCTTTACCTCCTTTCTATAGCACAAGGACAAGTACTGTTGTACAGTACAACTATATATGCTAAGTGAATAGGGAATTTTTGTGGGTCATCTTTTTAAGAATATTTCAGATTTTATATTGTTTCTTTCTGACTTAGTAGGCTCAAATAGTACCAAGCCTATTGCTTTTGCTGTAGAGGGAATAAAACTGCCTTATTCTAATATTTCTGTAATGCCTGTTTGTCGTTAATTCAATCTGCATCTCTCTAAAATCATCTTCCTGATCAGCACTGCTCACTTAAGTTATATACGTACAGACTAATTGGTTTGAAGAATCCTTCCTTTAACAAGATTTCTTATCTTTCCTGCAGCTGAACCCTCAGCAGTGCCTTTGTTTCCCACCTGGCTGGCAGTCCAGACCTGAGTATAAACTCCTTGCATTTGGGGCAGAAAAGCAGCCTTAGTTGTCTTTCAGTCCATCTCCATAAGGTGCAGCCCTTTAGCCCTCCCTGAATTTAAGAGTCTGTTCCTTAATCTTTCCCAGGTTCGGTCATTCTTCTTCATCTGACCTTGCCTAGTCCCTAATTGTTGATTCAGGACATCTTTTCATACCTGCTATAAAATCCTCCAAGTCAGGAACTCTGCAGAAGTTGTTGTTACCTACAAATCATTCTAGGCATTTTCTGTCATTGCCTTACACACCCCACCAGGGAGAGCTCACAGTCCCTCATGTGCTTTGTCTGTAGTCTCTTCTGACATAGGTCCAAGCTTGTTCTTTCTATAAAGTTTCCTTACTAAATAGCCATTTTACCAGCATAACAAAGGTCCATCAGGAATTATCCTAAAGCCATGTCAAATCCAGGGATAGGTGGGGAAAAGGCAGGCCTATCAGCTGAGTGCAAAAGCCAGTTTGTATTGGGTTGATTCTGTCAGTAAGCTGCTGAAATAATTAACCATCCCAAAACACCAACCCAATCATCCGTCATTCAGCTCCTGAGTGCCAACTCTTTGATTTGATTGTCAGCTCTCTCAACTGAATATATCCTGCCATAACTGTTAAATGTGGAGGAGTTTGTCAGACTTGTACATAAAGCCTTGTTATTTTTTCTTTAGTAATTCAATCAGTAAATACAGGAAGGAAGGAATATTTCTAAGTAGATCATATAAAATTCAGTTAATTTGTTTACATTTATTCTTCAGTAAAACTTGACTGTTCTTTTATAATATTTTAAAAACATGATTTGAAAGAAGGGTGATAATTGCTACTGCTTACAGAGGCTTCTAGATTTGTTTACTTTTTTAATTTGGAGCAGAATAAAGGTAATTCGGGGCTCTTTCAGCGTTGTGAAGTGTACCTTAGCATGTGTTGTCTTTTCTCTGCTTCTGTTTTTCATCAGCATGTAGCTAAAGACTTGGCCTGTTTGCAGCTGTATCACTGATAAAAAATGAAATGCAAATCAAGAGTACCCAATAGACACTGTGAAATGAGCAATCTGAATATAAAGCCCTTAAACTTTGAGTCTTTTTAGTGAACTGATCTGTAAAACCCAAGAACCTGTTAGACTGCATAGACAATGAGGAGAAGTATTCAGTATTTTCAGTTCCAAGTGAAGTCAACAGCAGCCATGGGAGACTGAAACAAGTCTATGAATACCGTACAAGATGAGATCCTGATATTGCCAGTGATTATATTCTGCACATGGATTCCAAATCCATAACAAAATCAGAAAGACATTTGTTTGAGGTATTTATAGAGCATCTGTTTGACTAACCATCTGTGCTCTGATTGAAGTATACACATGGTCCAGACTGAATAAAAACCATTTATATGGATTAGAATAGTAACTTTGACACCGTTATATCTAAAGATTTTGCTCCTAGTGACTTTGCCGACCTGTTTACACGTAAAGGTAAATTTTAAAACTGTAAGATCTGAAAGGTAGCCTGAGGAAAGAGTGTAACTAGTCTGTCCACTTCAAAAAGGCTTTGAAGTTAAGAGATGTTGTTTGAACACTGCATGCCTTTCAAAACTGCTGCTTGCTTAGGGTCTGGATTAAGCTGGCTGCCTTCCTCAGTTTCTGAGTAGCTTTTGGGTTTATTTGTGAGGGTAAAGGTAAGAATATGCTGAGGTATTTTACTGTGCTTTCACTTCTATTTCAAAATGAGATTCATCCTTTTTTTGTTGTTCATGGTGTTCAGTAGAAATATTAGCAAAACATTAGAAATGTATCTCACATTAGAGTTAATTGCATTGAGAAACCTCACTGTGTTCATTCAGTTCACTTCCTTCAACATTATCTTTTTCATGGATCAGTATGTTTTGAGTGTTCAAAATGCCGAGATTAGGAATCATAATGTAAAGATGAAAAGCAGTAGGTTGTAATATGATTGATTCAAAAATATATATAATGGTCACTTATTTATTGAGATTGCTCCTTAGGAATGATGATTGAACAGCAAGTTTTTGGAAGCTGGTTATGCTTGTTCAAGATAGTAAAAAATTGAAGTTTCTGATATTGTTTCACAAGATTAATTTTCTCTAGTGATAACCTGGGGAATTCTTTAAATTACCTCATCTTAGTTGATGTAGCACCATCTGCCACATCTGCAAAGAAGATAATTATTTTTAGGAGCAGCTGTGGGTTTTTTGATTAAGTCTTGAGTCATCGAGGTCAGTATTTTTGAATTATTCAACATAGGAAAGAAAAGCAATTGGTTTACATTTTGGTCTGTAATAGAGGATGTATTGTTATTACAGTTAGTGACATAAACCTCATAGATATTTACTGCAGTCCTCTAATTTCCAAGAAATTTATTCATATTTTTTGTGAGTGCATTTAGCTTTGTAGGAAAAAAAATGCCAGTCAGAATTCATGAATCAGTAAGGCAGCACCTGGTAGAAAATTACTGACTGTAGAGACTCTTCTGTTAATAGAAATGTTAAAGTGAAAATGGCACATTCTTAACACTGAGTCATAGGTCCAGGTTCCCAACTTCAGTTTCAAAAGCTGAATTGTGGATTAGGACCTTTCACCAAAAGAAAACTCCCCAAATGAGCCATCCCTTAACAGAGATTCTTTGTTATCTTGGTGGCTTTCATGATAGTGCCAAGTCAGATGAGCACATCTAAGTCAGATGAGCATTCTCCATCACATACTAAACAAGGGAGCCAAGCAAAATTGAGAACTGGGCCCTGAAATCTTCAACAGCTTTCTTCCTCTTGTAGAGGAAAGGCTCCAATCTGTGCCAGATGTCTTGAAAGACCAGCGCTTTGTGTAAACTCTTAGTGTGAAGTAGAGTACACGAATGCAGAGCTATCATTCAATGATGAGCTGGCTACATCTCTGCAAGAGCTTCTTTCACCTTCCTGCTGTTGAGGAACTAATGAGACCAGGCACTTTCTCAAAGACAGAATAGTTTTTCCCTGGGGAGTTAATGGAAAGTAGGTTTATCTTTATTTCTTTGCTACAGAGTGAAGGTGGCGGAGCTGTATGGCCTGAGGAGGGTCTCTTGAGAAATCACACACCTCTTGAAAATGAAAGCTTAGAAAGGGTACCCACAGGATAAAAAAAGAGGGAACTTTTACTGAGAGCTGAGATAACTGAAAAAGAGATGTTTAAAAGCCAAACCTGTATTCCACATTGGAAGAAAGACATGAATCTGAAGGTATCTAAACAGGACCTCATACACTGCACCTCCCTGAGTTATGGAAGACTCCGATTTGTGGCATTGGATACTCAGCCTGAAAAAGCACAGCTAGGTGCTCATTTTTTCATCAGTTAGCATGCACTGCAACATGTCTACTTTGTGTGATACCTAGAGGTGACCATGTAGCTGACTGACCATCAGTAGTGGCCAAGCTGTGGGGAAGTGTGTTTGTTTCTCTGTACTTCTTTTAGAAATTGCGTACCCATAAACTCACTGAGGAAAAGGCTGTGGGGTCTAAAACTGTTTCTGAATGTAGCTCTGCTATTTTAACACTTCTTTGTTAAAATAGTTCTGCTTTTCAGTGACTGTGAAGCCTGACTGCTTGAACCTGTTTGCAAACAGTGGAAGCCTAGAGTTCATATCACTGGCACAATGAGTGTTGAACTGCAGTGCAGCAGGAGAATAGGGGTTCTGCTCTGCAGGTGCAGCACAGGAAACATGAACCTAACACAAAAAAAGAAGCCCTGAAAGTGTTACAAATACAAGGGGCATTGCCCCTTGTCCTGTGAAACACAGCTGCTGATTTTTCCTGTGCTCCAGGTAATCAGCTGGACGTGGCTGAGGACTGGGATAGCTGACAAGAGAATTGAGGTTTACCAGATTTCAGTAACACCAAAGGCAGTTGTGTTTCCTGTCTGAACTTCAGTCCGAGATGGAACCTTGTCTCTTTGGAAACATTTAATGGCAGTCTACATTTATTTCACTCATCACATACTTTTAACAAGATTTTCTATATTTGCAGATGAAAAGTGGGCTTATTTTGAGAATAACACAGATTTGAAAGGATTAAGAAGATTTTAAAGATCATTTCACTTCCCATATGACCAGCAGGAGAGCTTTACTTCTGTGTGGGACATATCATGTGCTACCCATTACTGGAGTATCATCCAGAGATAGCACGGATTTATTAGTACTCCAGAACGTGACTCTTCAACTATATCTTCCAGCTATACTTTAATTCTACTTGTACTGTTTAATTAAGTTCCAAAAAAGGCCTTCAGTTAGTGGTCAAACTATCCTCTTTGTTGCTTTTAGACTCAGCAGCACTTCATGCACTGGCAGTTCAGTTCCCTGCACACGGTGTAACTGGGAGCAAATCGTCATTGTCAGCATCTCAGCTCCCTGTAGGGAGAAGAAGTGGCAAAGCCACTCAGTCTTCCTCTCAGTGAAGAGCAGGAGAAAACAACGAGCTTTGTACTTCAACCTACAGGTCAGGCCTGATCTATAATTTCCTTTCAGATTGCAGAAGTGATGCATCTTATAAAAAGAGGCATGGCACAGCTTCTGCTGGGAGTAGTGAGTTTTACCTACTACAGAGGCTGCACCTAAATGTGGACTTACCAAGGAGGATACTTAACTTATATAATATTTGACCCTCTGAATATGAGGTGCTTATTTTTAATGAAGATATAAAACCAGAATTGACTTAATATGTTTAATGTCCCTCATTCTGTTAAAGAACTTGGTATAAGGCCAATAAAATGTTATTTTGCTTTGTCAAATGCCGGAGAAATCACTGCCCAGAAATGTTACTGTTTATCAACTGAGCAATGAAGCAGAATTTTGTAAACAGGCAAAAGTACTTTTTCTAGATACAAAGGATGCTGGTATCTTCCAGAGTATTAAGTGGTATCACACTTTTCAAGGGAAGTCAGTTAACCCTCTGGTCTCACTTCTGCATCTGTATTCAATCCTCACATGCAATTCATAAAGTTTCCCCCAGCTGGCAATTAATAAGCACTAAGTTAGTTTTATATTTTTCATTCACTCTTTTAATAGCAGCAAGATACTTTTCTTAAATAATTATGGAAGAACACCACACACACCAGCAAAATTCTTTTTGACAAAGTTACTTATCAGTGGTAATGGATATATTCATATCTAGTCCTAAGTAGTATCAAGTGAAATGTACATCCATGGATCTTTGAGAGAAAGGTAGCCTTACTGATGCTTGGCTGTAGTTTTGGGGGGGGGGAAGGGACAGTAGCCTAAGTAGCCTCTTCTTAACATATTGGTTTAAGCTGCAGTATTGGTGGCTTATGAAAATGCATTTTAGGTTTTAATTGAGTGTACCAGGAAATTGCACATGGTCTGTTGTCCCATTGGAACTGATGAAAGATCATTGCTCAAGCCATGGCAAGCTGGTCACTCATTATGGTCTATCACAACATGCTCCACAGTCTCTCATAGATGACTTGCAATGATTAAAAGTGCTCCAGAGACCCAATTTGGGAAACAGAACTTGATTATGTAGGGTACTCTTTCCCTAGTACCTTTCTGGAGAAATAGCCCCTTAACCCTCTGTGGTGAAGGAGGGAGAAGCTTCACTGGTCTTGCAACAATATGATTATTATATGAAGGAAGATCTTACAAGACTGGCCTGGACTATTCCAGAAGAAAAGTATGAGGGGTGGTACCTGCAGTGTGTGCAAATAACTTGGATTGGAGAACTTGTCTTTGTGGTTTTGTACTTCACATCTGCATAGTCCCAAAGCAAATATATTTGTTGTGTACAACTGACTCACAAAACAGAGTATGAGCACGACTTACCTCTGCTCTAAACCCACAATGTATCAAGCAATTCCATCTGGATTACAGAATTCTAGCTCTCCTGTTGTGTTTTTTACTTTTTAGTCACCACCCCTTTACTTCTATCCTAGCAGGTAAAAATGCAGCAAATATTTCAGTTGTTTACCAAGCTGAATTTATGCAACAGGTATTTCATTTGCTGTTCCAAGCTGTCTGCTTATGAAAACAAGCTAGTATCACTTTTTACAGTGTCATTCAAGACAGATATGATTATAGGCAGTTTATGCTATCCTCTAGTCTTTGAATGACATCAGTCTGCTATTTTATATCCAAAGCATGAAGCTCAGGAGAATGTCCCAAAAAGGGAAAATTAGCAATAAATAGACTAGTAACATCAGCAAGGAGACTATAGACAGCTTCCTGTATTCTAAGTTACATCTCTTTACTGAACTGTGTTTTGGTATTATTGGAGTTATTTATGTAGCTGAGTCACTGGAAAGGTTTTTGGGGGCTTGTTTCTTTTTTGTTCTTCAGCAACTTTGAATCTTCACTGATGCATGAAGTCCCAGAGCGCCAAGGCAGCAGCACAGACAGTTCTGCAAGCAGTTTGGGAAGCTCTGTCACAGCATGTAAGAAGGTAACTTCTAAGTTTATATTACATTCAAAGTCAGATATATACATAGCTTTGCTTTTTAGCTTTTGCCTTTATTGAGGAATACAAAATTTAAGTGATACTTAAAAAGTAAAGTTCTTGATACAGAAAAATAAATTATCGTTGCTGTTATGGTATCTTGCAGTTTCTGTCTGCTTGGTCTATGAAACAGGTTTTCTGTCCTCCCTCGTGTCTGACTGGAAGGGTTTCTACAACAGGAGGTGGTATACACTGCTGTTACTCTTTCCTTAAAACAAGTTTATATGTACTTATTTAATTTAGAGCATGTGGGGGGAAAATGGCACCTGTGTGTGTACGTGTGTCATTAGGAGGGCTCAGATGTTATTTTATGCATGTAGCTAATTTCAGTACAACTGAGAATACAAAGGTGAAGACCATGGATGCTTCCTTTTATTCCTCCTCCCTAGAACCATGCTATGGCAGAGGGAAGGGGGCACTACCAAAGACTATTGAGGAGGACAGGCTGTCTTTCACCTCTCACTTTGCAATAACCCTCAGAGCTCTACTGTCTCCCACAGGCATAATTCTAGAGCTGAAAAGATAGCATTTGTTATAAACCTTTACAGTTCATTCAGTTTTCCTATAATTCTTACTTTTTTTCTCCTCCTTCTTTAACTAGTAAGAATAATACTTTGCTTTTGGGTTTGGATTTTTTTGTTTGTTTGTTTTCAAACTAACAACAATATACGTTTATGTATGTAAAGAGAGAGAAGGATAAAACATGTAGATGCTAAAGATTTATTTTCCTTATCCTGAAAACCACACACAGAAATTTTGGTAGATATAATATCATTGATAGAAAAAAAAGAACTCAGTAAAGTGGATATGTATGCTGGGACTGGGCTTCTCCAGCTCGCCTCAACATGGCTAAAGTGTCAATATTTCATTTGATCAAAAGGTTCTTTTGCAAAATAATACATGATTTTTAAAAAGGCTGCTGAATGTAATGGGAATCTTCACATAGAAAATCTACTATGTGGGAGAACATCTTAAATTTTCATTTAATCTCAGAGTTGTCTACTTTATGTAAGAGTGAAGGACAGTGGCACAGCACTGAAAAGTGCCATCACTGTCTTTACAAATGCTCCTGCTTGGTCACCTTCAGAAACATCACTGTCTTTTAAAGGCTGGGCTTTACCACATGATTGAGAGCTGCTTCACGTCTCTGATCCCATGAATTTGAACTGTTCATTGTAACACGAGTCAGTTTTATGATTGTCAGCACACTAAAATAAGTGATTCGCTTCTGACAACACTTCTGACAAACAGCAGGATATCTGGGGCTTCTTAACAGCATTGTCACAAAAAGTGTTAGTGTTCTTTTTTTGTGTGTGGAAAAGGATAAAGAATTCTCTTTTAGCCTCTCTTAGGTACAGTGATTTTTAAGTTAGATGTGTAATTGGTGGTGGACTGAAATGCTGTGGGTTCCTGCTGCAAGGGAACAGTTTAAACTTGCAGATTTGAGTAATTGTATTTGGCATGAATGGCTCCTGCCAGGAACCATATGACACGGAACCTGAAGGAATGCAGAAGATGTGCCCCTTGATATCTCATTTTATTCTGTATGTCCCACTGTATGTCCCACTTTCCTGTCTTTTTTGATGAGTAGTAATTAACCAAAGCAATTAGGATGATCAGTCATGAAGACGCAGATGTTTCATTTGTGGAGCAGAGCTTTTTTAATGCTGTCTCGGTTATAGATATTTAGTGTATTTTAATGTCTTATGATCTAAATCAGGGAGCAGGAAGCTGTTACACTAAACTCATATGCAGTATTTTCCTCTGGGAAAGAGTGACTTTTCTGATCCACACTCTGCTAGAGGCTGATTTAGTTCATTGATTCACAACACAGTGAGTAATGCTGACGGCTGAGTCTCTAGATGAGAGTGGAAAACTTTTTTTAGAACCATGAATTACTGCTGATTTCACATTTAGTGCATGATGCAAATTCATCCTGAATTATTTTCTGAGTGTGATGATCCTGCTTCGAACCAGATATGCGGCAGTACAGTGTGTGCAGCTGTCACACGAGTATGGTCAATGAATCAAGTTCTGCTTTCGGTTGTACCATTGCAAACCAAAAGCAACCTTGCTGAATTCAGCAAAATGCTAACAATATGTCAGTGGGATTGGCCCTGAACTTGTCTTAATTAGATAAGAATGAAGAGAAGTACAAGACAGGAGGAGGAAATTTTGGCAAGTGATACTGTTTGCCTTAAAAGTGCAGAAGTGCAGACTGACAGCTGAAGTTTTACAGGCTTAGATTTCTTATGATTTGGTGCAGACCACCTCAGTATATTTTGAACCTATGCTTAAATGCAAAAATGGCAATAGGAATGTATTGGTAGAGATCTGAGGAATACCAGTTCTCACACTGCTTTTGATTAATTATGTAGCTCTGCTAATTTAGGTCAACTCTTTCAAGCTTATATACTTTTGATCATTGCAGTCATACGTTATTTTACTATAAGGACTTCAGTATATTCCTTTAAAAGCTTGAATATCCCAGCAAGTTCTAATGCACGTGCAAATCACACTTTATATAAACACATGAACCTATTTAACAAGGAGAATTGCCTTACAACAGCAAGGGGCTGTAAGAAATATTACATTCACTTTTACTGTATGTTTGTCTTTGACCACGATAATATGCTGTCTGTTATCAAAGAAATGTGCCCAAAAGTTCACATGGCTTCTATACATGCATTTTTGCACAGCAGGTGTGTGGAACCCTAACTGTGATCAGCACTACAGGGTGGCCCAAATTATTCTTCCTTCACAGAAGTACTAATGGGAAGGCTTTCAGCAGTAATGTGTCTGTAACGATCCTAATGCAGGAACTTGTGTTTTGTAACATGGAGTTTAAACTCAACCAAAGTTTACCCCTCATTCCTACCACTGCTTACTCAAATGTCACCTTCCATCTCCTGAGTTCCATTCAAATATGTGTAAAACCAGGCCATATGCAAGGAGGCCTCTTGCACATGTTCCCCCATGCCTCCCATTCCCACAGCATTGTCTTTTCTGGGTAATTTCTGGAGGCTTTCCAGATGACTTTGGGCCACCTTGTGTTCCTTAGATTGCTGATCTCTGCCCACTTCTACTGTGTTGACTCAAGTATATCTGATTTTATTTTTCTCACCTGTCTTTTTCAAATCCAAATGCTGCAAATTATTTTCCCCAACCTCCAGTATTAAAAATGTTATGCCTATTTCTGGATGCACTCTCAAGCGTGTGTGCAGAACTGATTATGCACAGGAGAGCAGAGTCTGGCCCAGGGGAAACATAATCATACTAATGTTCATTTCCTTGAGGTTACTTAAAAATCACATGCTGTCCAAAACTTCCATGTAATAATTTCTACCCTTGACTTGAAAGTCTATTATGAAAAGCTGCATACAAAAAATTAAATGCAATATAAAGCTTTGCAACTTATAAACCATCCTGGTGTGACCCAAGCTTGGCAACTATGACCTGACCTGACTGAAACATTTGTTCAGGAGAGTTATTTCTTTTGCTGCTGCCTTACCAGTATTTGCTTCCTGATAAAAACATCCTCTGAAAGATGGAACTGCCAAGGGTCATTTAACATCCCACAGGAGACAAACCAGGTGAAGTGTGGACTACACAGATCATTTCATGGGTTTTATCATCTACAATACACTTCTGCTATGATATAGCTGTTCTGAAATGGACACCAAGTCCTTACGAGAAAAAGAACAGTACCCAGGATTTCTGCAGCTTGTTTCTGGATGATAAATTTCTGCCTATCACACCTTCTGAGAAACTGAGTTTTGGGAAAGAAAGATCTAAAGTGATTAAGGCTGAAGACAAATTCACTGTGATTTTTAAGGAAATGAAACAAGATTGCTTGTTACAGTAAAAGCTATTTGAGCTAAAGAGAACTATTTCCTATGTATGAAAATTATGTCTTAAGAGGTAGAACTTCAGCCCCTGAGGATGAGAATATCTAGAATCCAATGAAATCTGAAATCATATATGATATACACATATAGATATATAGATATAGATATATATGTGTATGTGTGCATGTCTGTATATGTTCAGTTCTATATGTCTTCATAAAAGCCTCAGAGGATAGTAATTTTTGGAAATGAAGAAAAAAATGCTTAATTCTAGATTTTACCAACTAGTTCATAATGCTTCAATATTTCTACATTTAGAAAGATTTGCTTTAAAAAAAAAGAGAAAATTTAAAAAATGAACATGTTATTACACTTACAGGAAATTGCTTCTTTGGAACATGGAGTATATAATTTCCCCATCTAGTCTCAGAGTTGGTTATGGTGGCAGGAATCTTTTTGCACTGAGACAGGAGGTTATAAAATTTATTGAGTGCAGAGTCATTCGACTGGTAAACAAGATTAGCCAGCAGCCCCCAAACAGAGGCTGGTGTTCATGTGAAGCATTCATGAGCCTTTTTCTTTCTCAGAACAAAGTCTTTGGGCACAGTACTTTTTCCCAGTATTTTGTGAACCCTAAATTTGTATTCAAAAGGTCTCTGGAAGAAATCCCATAGCAGGGCTGGGGTACCAGGAAACAACCACCACAAAGGTGGAAAGCACCGAATAAGGGCACTGAAGCAGGGCAAACTCAGGACTGTGGTGTTCCCCATTAACTCCTCATCCATCTTCTGCTGACTTTTATTCAGGAATCAATATAGAATAATACAGGGAGTGAAGTATTAACTACCTAACTGGCTTTCTACCAGAACGATAAAAATTAGAGTGGGTTAGTTTGTGGGTGGTAACAAGCTTACCTCTGAATTGCCCCTGAGTATTAGAAAATTGTGTCAGCTGGCCAGATCAGCTTTCCATGGTCATTCATCTTCCCTGAGAAATGAGAAGGCCTCACAAGTTCTTCTCACTTCTCCTCCTCAGGAAGGGATCTAGGCTTACAGATCAAGTTGTCTGTAAGCAGGACAAATGTGTGACAGTGCAAAACTTTCACTAAGGTAAAGCACTGTAGGTAGATTTTTTTCCTCAGGTATAGCAACAAATTTATATTTTTAAATATTATTAAAATCAAAGTGTAAAAACAAGAGTACAGTCTATTTCCGTGTAATACAAGAATTGCAAGAAGTACAAATAAAATATACTTCTATTTCACAAACATACTTCTTAACTTGCTCCCTTAACTTCTGTACTTGCTGCCTGGGGAAGATGATAAACTATATAAAATGTTCTGTAAGTAGCATCAATGTTGCAGCAATTTTTCCCTGTTGTTCCCGAATACTAATGGTCCCTAATACTAATGGTCCTGCTTTTTCGTGGAAGAATATTAATACAGAGGCAGAAAGTAAAGAATTCAGTTCAATCTAAACGTCAGATTTGCAAAACTGGCTTTGCCTCTTTCTAGTCTACAGATATCTGTAGCCCCATTTCCTTTCTGTCTGAGCAAAGCCCGTGGCACAGTCTGCAGGACTGAGTCAACACAGAGATGAAACGCAAAGTTTTGATCTCAGGGTACTGACTGAGCGCAGGACTCATTACAGAAATCTTAAGTACTTTAGCTTCTCAGAAAGCAGAAAAAAGTGTTTAAGAAGAAAGAGTTAGGAGCCTTGGCAGTCCCAGAAATGAGACTGCTGGCAGAATGACTAGTACTGATCTGTTGTGGAGAGAGATACGGTTGTTCATAAAGGCTGCAAGTTTGTGCACTCTGGTATAATTAAATAATTAGTTTTCCCAACATTTAGGTTTATGACTTTAACATAGAACAAAACTCACAGCAATATTTTCCAGTAAAAATATTGGGTTTAGGCATCTCCTTCAAGTGTCTCAGGACTTTCAGTTCTGAAATACTTTAGGGGATATATAAATAATTTGGTTTAAGGTGCAGTAACTCGACGGGTCCAAACCAAACAGGGGTCCATCTTGCCCCCTCAAAATTTTGTACGCAAAATTTCCTTTGAGTTACAACAACAGAGTTCAGGCCTCCAAAGCACAGTAGGACTGAGTGAATTTTTAAATTATTTTAACTCTTTTGAACTATTTTAACAGATTCTCTGCAGTAACAGTCTGCTAGAATCAACAGACTACTGGCTGCAGAATCAGAGGACACCATGCCAAATTGGCTTTCTGGAAGACAAGTCGGAAAGCAACTGTGCCTCAGTAAGTACCCCTGTCATCTCCTCTGGAGAAAAGTCCATTGAGAGTTATTTGGGTAGGATGTGGGGCTGACAAGAGCACATGTTAAATTAAAAGTGTCTGAAATTTCCAGTTTTCTTTTAAAAGCAAACATATGAACTAAAAATACATAGAGATTTCTATACAGAGCACATTAGTAAAGATTACTGCAGAGGTTTCCCCACATTTGTCTTTCAGATTTTGTGGCCTTCTGTATTTTTTAGGTTCATAATCTGCAACTGACAAGAGATAAAAATAAGACAAAGAGAAAATTATTCCAAACCATAACTTGTTAAGTGGCAGGTTGGAAAGAGCAGATGTTTAAAAGGCTACTTGATGTTCCTGAAGGCATAGAGACACAATTAAAGGGAAAACTCTTTCCATATTAGATGTGGAGTAGCTACTAAAGAACTCAAACAGAGCTGTTTTACATTTGAAATTAAATTTAAATCTCATTATTTTTGGTTATAATGCAATTAAGAACAGCTTTTGGTTAACAATGTGCATGAAGAAGTAGGAGTTATGTTGCTTTACACACTATCTACATGAAACTGGATGAAAACACATTGCTATGTTTTTAATAGTTTTTTACTTGATGAAAGACTCAGGAGAGCAGATCCTTACTCAGAATCCTATTTGAATGCTACTCCCTGGTCTCAGTGAGCAAAGAAGGACTTTATAAAAGATCAGCTTTATCTCAGGTACAAGGTTTCCAGCACTGCTTGTGCTGCACAGAACTTGAAGACCAGCTGGGGCTCCCATGAAGTTTGCTGGGATTCCCTCAAGGACATGGACATATCAGCTCTAACTGAGAACCCAGACACCTGCTGCCAAGAAACAGAATCTTCATCCCATGGTGGTGGTGACTGGAGGCTTTGTGTCCTGCCTGGGGTTGATGCAGCTGCTTGAGAGCAGCAGGAGTGACACAACCTGTAACTGCAGCAGTTGAAAGTGAGGAATATGGTCAAAGGTTATTGGGCTCAGTTCACTGTCATACTGAGCACTGGACTATCAGCTTCCACAAGTCAGAGGGAGCAAAATACACAACATAGTCATAGTGTGCTCACTGAACAGGCATTCAAGGTACAAGGTGAGAAACTAAACAGACTCCTGTGTCTACTTGGGATGATGCTGAGTGAAATGAGGGAGAGGATATTAAGGAGTAATGTCTACTGGTACTAATTCCTAGACTCCTAGAGCCAGAAAGACAGCAGTTTCCTCTTTAACCATTCTCCATTGTTCTCCCAAGCAAAAGGGTCGCAAGCATTGGGAAGTACAAACATTGTTCAATTGCAGCTGAAATCTTGTCACTTGAACAGTATCCTGAATACATTCTTAACCAAAACAGGTTCATCAGGCAAATAATCAGTGGTGTCCTTGTTGTTTGATGTAAGGAGGGATTTTTTTTTAAGGCAGAACACATTGACCACAGTCACCTAAGTTTACTATTTAGTATTTAATATCCTAAAAAATGGCCTTGTTTTCTCAGAGGAAATGATTACACCAAATAATAATATAAAAATTAATTACGACTTGCTCAAACCTGTTGAGCTTTGACTTTATTGTTAATTTTTCATAGAATGTTAGAGGAAATTATATCTATCTCTGATATGACAGGGCTACCAAGAAAAGATAACTTGTTACAGAAAGACTACATTATATATTATATAGAAA
Source organism: Neopelma chrysocephalum (assembly GCF_003984885.1). Classification (NCBI taxonomy): domain Eukaryota; kingdom Metazoa; phylum Chordata; class Aves; order Passeriformes; family Pipridae; genus Neopelma; species Neopelma chrysocephalum. Next base: position 3,981,751 of record NW_020897730.1, read on the forward strand.
GATTATGCCATTGCTACCCTCCTTACTTCAGGTGACCCTGTCTGATTTTGCCATGCAGTCCACTCAAACGGGTTAAACTACCTCAAAGAATTTCTTCTACACCAATATTAGAAGCAGTTTTTCCCCTTCAGAGGGTATTTTACTAATTGCTAAACATTTCATTAAACTTAATTCAGTTAACAGTGGTACTGTTTAGCAGCAGTTTACCACTGTAGATTAGACTACATAGTTTCGTGCTAATATAATTAGGTAGTAAAAATTTTAAAAGTAGTTTAATTATGGAAGTCTTGTTTTGTTTGTTTCTGCTGAATGAGAACTCAATCAAAATCCAACAAATAGAATAAAATATGTGGATTCATGAGACATAAGCTCCCTGTAGTGATTTATAAATGTAATTAAAATATCTGTGTGACATTACCCCATGGAGAGACCTCATGAAATAAATGTGGTTTCACATAAAAATATATACCTTTGTTTACTCCACTATTGCCAGCTATCTTTCTCTGGACCTACAACAAATGTTTCCTGCTTTGGACATGCTTTTAAGCAGACCTTATTTGAAAAGAAAAAACTGGTAGATATTTTGTCCCTACTTTCCCTCCAAAGATCTAGATTATTTAATTACCAGCGCTGAAAATTTGCGGTTGGCTTATGTTAGTACAAGTTAAGAAACCTTCCTTGCTTAGATGATTTATAGTTTGTTCTAGCATTGGACTCTCCTAAAGTGCAAAGTCTTAATCTTGCACACAGAAATGTCATTTATGACTTTATCTTAGCAGTTCCTAAGATTTAACATTTTTCTTTGCAATACCATTGCAGTATTACCATGATTATGGTGGTATTGCCACACTGCTAAAGATGTACCTTAATTGTTTTTTAGGAATTCTTAATGATAATAGTTATTCAGAAAAAAGTAGGATACAAAACAAAACAAAAAGATGATGTTATAGTCCTGCAAGACATTTGGCATTCATTTGCCTCAAGATGCTTGAAGTATAGCAGTGAATTTTCCAGGAATTCTCTGGACTGTCATGCTGTGGACCAGCAACAGATAGAAAAGCCATCAGAAATTATATTCACATTGAAAAAAAAAAAAATTTTCTCTCAAAATCGACCCAGACTCAAATGATCTCCCCACAAAACGCGACATCACACCTTATCGCTCTTTGCATGACCATCTTGTCCCAGCACGCAGGCTGGGAGGCAGGCATTCCCACTCCACAGCCTGATGAGGAATTGCACTTGAGAACCACTGATCTAGGAAAGCAGACCCTTCCCTTCCCCAGCAGTGTGCTTTTGTGTGAGAGGCAATGGATTTCAGACTGGCAGAAATGCTGCAAACTTCCTGTCAAGTATCCTGGAGAAGCAGAAACACTTCATACCAGTAAATGGCAGCAACAGATAAGGCAGGCAGAAAATATCTGCCTTTCAAGTAAAACAAAGCAATAAAAAACAGTGCTTATTTCTTACTGTAGCATAACAAGATAACACTTTTTAAAGAATCAGAATGTGACAAGGGCTCTAAAACTCATTTTAAAATTATTTTATATCTCCTTAAAGCTGAAAAAAAAATCTGGCTTTGTGGGCAGATGGATGAAAGAACAGTTTCAATAAAGTGTTAAAAGTTTTGAAACATTCTTGAAATAGTCCAGCAACTTTTCTGTTTGCAAGTGCTCCTACTCTGTAACTACATGGATGCTCACACCAGAATGCTCCCTACATGAGTGCAGGCAATGTAGGCTGTATGCACAGCCATGCAGTTGTATATGGCTCGGGTCCGGCCCAAGGGAGCGGCAGGAACACATGGCCAGAGCAGAGGAAAAGAAGGACAGCAGCCCAAACTTCGGTCAGATTCAGTCATGGTAAAACACCCTCTCATCTAATTGTTGGCTACTTTTTTGTGACCCCAGGCCATTTGCACTTTTTCTTGAAGTGGTCTGATGAGTCTTGGTGGCAGCACAAAGGAGAGTGGAGGACAACATGACTGGGGAAGTGGGGACAGTGGAGACAGTAACAGCCACTGAGTGGGCTTATGCCACATGGAAAAACCTTAATCCATCTGCAGCACAGGAGGAGGAAGAGTTACAGTTTAGGGTTGTAATCTGGTCAGTTGAGTGCAGGGGAACAAACCTTAGCTTCTCAGGGAAGGGAAGCGATGCTTGTATCAGTGAAGAGACAAGACTGTTGCCTTGGTGAGAAATAAACCCGATTGTTAACAAAGCAAACAGGTGATGTGATTATGGACCACATTGTCTATGATCCCTCTGTTTACTGATGTAGTGAATAATGTCATTTTGCCATCATAGCAGATGGCATTTCAGAACTGGCTGCTTACTTTGCTACTGCATGGCTTCGCTGTCCTAGGCAGGTACTTAAGCATTATCACTTTCATTGCAGTTTAGCCATCAAGCTTGTAAACAGGTTCAGGAGGAGGTTAAAGATACCATTATGCACTAATTTGAGCTGGCCAAATGAGGGTTTCCATGACGTCACCTCCTCCTCCAGCCCCTACTTCATCTCTTTTACTGCCCTGGCATTTGTACAAACACGCAATAAGTCAGTTCAGAGAGAGAAGTAACTATGAAATTAAGAAATTGTTTTTTTCTGTCCAGTTCTTCCTTGAATCATCTCACCATATTGTCAGATAAATGCCAGTGCTCACTCAATGGACGGAACAAAAACATCCAGGAAACAGTTCCCACAAATTAATTCAAACTGAATGATAACATATGCAGAAAGGAGAAATCCTTGGCAAGGTATATTTTGAGGACAAAAAGGAGAGCAGCTTTCACTTGAATTAAAGTAGATTATGAGTGGTTTTCATTCATTTTTTCACCCAAGTCTTTTTAAAGATTTGACACTACATATATTTAGATATTTAGGTACAAATATACAGATTCATATTTTACATGAGTCTTTGATACTAGAATAACTTCCAAATAACTTGCTAATAGTGCGGACACTGGCTCAGGGTGTTGAAATCTAAGCACCAGAATTTCTTCTATCCCTTAGTCAGGGCCTCTGTATCCAGTATGTTCTCCAGAATGTCCAAAGAATGAGAGCATGCCCTCACTGAAGTGTGAAGATCTACTCTTACAGGAGTTCAGAAAGGATGTTTCTTCCTGGGATTGACTGTAGTCAACAAGGGTCTTTATACAGCCAAGTATGAAAGTGAAATCTTGAATCCCAAAGAAGATCTTTTTGTTGGCTTTTTTTAAAACAAAACCATGTGTCTTCCTGAATAGTGACCATGCATAACTGAAACAGTTGCTTTGTTTTATTGTGCTTGAATGAAGTTTTACATTTCCTAGTAAATGTAGCAAAGCCCTATTTTTCTGCATAAAATTGACAGACCTAGGTACTAAGACATCTTCCCCCCATCATGAGATTGCACGAACACCCTCAGCACCATGTCATAAAGACAGAGAATTACAAGGATGTTTATTTTACCTTTCACTCCATAATTACTCAACCATCTTCAGGAACAGCATTGTCTCTTTCAGAAATCAAAATCCATCCGCTGCTTTCCAGATCTAAACCATAATTACTAGAGATATTTTTAGTTTTAAGTCCCATCTTCCTATTCAGCTTGATGGTACCTTAATTACATCCTGACAAGGTGCAGGAATCAACAGCTGCAGGCTAAATTGTGGCACTGAGTTGTAGTCCTTTCTCAGGCATGTGTGGGTGTTCATGCTGCTGTGGTAAGGAATTGTACCTTCCAGAGAGCCCCTCTCTTGCTTGCACAGAGAAATAAAAACCCCTCCTCTTCACCGATTGCTCTCTGCATTATGGAGCCAGTGCAGGCAGACTGAGCACAAGTTAGAAGGCCACTGAAAGCATTACTTGTATAATCTGTAAAACATGTTTCACTTTTTGCTTTTGTACATACTTGGCTCTGAAAAATATATCTTCACATATGAGCTGACATTAAGACAGAATTTAAATATGCTCTTAAAAGGTTGTATTTTCACTACCACACATGTATATCATACAGCAGCCAAAAGCTGCCTCATGAATTTCAGAGTAGGAAAGACTGACAAAAGATTTTCTTGTCTTTCCTGTCACTTCAGACTTGGACACTCTTTAATCTTCTGTCTAGATCGCCATCTTCTTTCCTGTCCCTCTGTGACAGTCTCATACTGCAGTGGTTTTCTATCTGTGTTTAAGAGAAGTGGATGCTTAGCCTTACTCTGACAAAGCTATAAATAAACAGTGGGAGGATCAAGCATGGCATTGCAGCTGTATCCTCTTCAGCATTTCACTCTGGCATATTCTCAGTGCCTCCATGGCCTGCTTTATCAATAAATGGGATTCTCGTGCTGCCTCCAGAGTGGACATCTGTGACTGCTTGCTGCTGTTATAACCACAGGCTCCCTCTAAAATGAATTACAGCCTGAGGCTTATAGGAATTTGTTAAATGTTAAGTGTCCAGGGCACTGGAGAAAGTAGGTGGTGCATGTGCCATAAATATTTATTGAAATATTTTCTTTAAGTCATAAGTGGCAATTAATTACACTAAACCCAAAGGAATAAGCTTTAATGGGAAGAAAATATTCATAGCTGGTTTTGAAGCAATGGATTATGAAGAGATAACTCGGGAAGATTCATTAATGCAGCCCAGACATTAAGGGATAGTCTCTAAAATATCAAGACCCACAAATCCACCAAGTCATTTGAGATAAGCACCTGCTGAAGAGTAATTTGGACTAAATTTCAGACAGATTACTGCTAAAAATGCTGAAGGGAGAGCAGTATAACGTCCTTCTGACAACATACAAGATGCACCTAAAAAAGACTTGTGGCTGGTCTGGGGAGACACAGGAAAGTCATGCCAGGACCTTATTTACGTGAACTTGAGTGACTCACAGAAGATATACTGAGTTGTCTGCTTTTGGAAACGCTCCATTAGTGCCTGCGGGAAGAGCAGTTGGAAACCTCATCTCATGTTAGATAGCAGTTGTGCAGCTCATGGGAGAGATTTTTACATAGACTCTGAAAGGAGTAATGTGTTTTGTGGCTGTCCCAATGAAAATACAAGGCAAAATATGAAAAATACTTTGTGCACTCACAGCTAGAGACAGAAATTATCACTCTCTAATCATGTAAAGGACTGCACTACAGAAGGAAGGCTTGGGACGACTTGATTTCAAGTTGATGTTTCCCCAACCTGCTTTGCATCCTTTTGGGCAAAGAAACTGTCAGTAGACATGGTCCTACTTTGACAAGAATGCATTTTTTGATGGTTTGAAGTAGCCTGATCTGAGTTTGGTGATCTGTACAGCTGAGGGATACCTGTCATGAAGCCTTGTGAGTTATTTAGATTGTAGTGCAGAAGTGCCTGAGATGCTTCATACCCTCAGGTTATCACTCTGTGTGCTGGGCTAGAGGTAATTTTCTTCACAGTGGCTGGTATGGGCTATGTTTTGGATTTGTGCTGAACACAGGGTTGATACTACATAGGTGCTTTTGTTATTACTGAGCAGTGCTTGCACAGCATCAAAGCCTTTTCCATTCTTGTACTGCCCCCACCAGTGAGTTCTCTGGGGGTGCACAGAAGCTGGGAGGGTGTGACACAGCTGGGACAGCAGACCCCAGCTGACCCAAGGGATATTCCATAGCATATGACATCATGCTTAACAAATGAAGCAGGGCGAGAAGGAGGAAAGGGGATACAGAAATTCTCCCACCTGTGTAATGCTGCTGCCTCACACTTCTATTCATGTAAATCCTTTTGCAAGCAGCTACAGGGCATATCTAGTACTTTCAAATTAATATTTTAATTTCTACATTTCACAGCTGGTTCCTCTGCCAGAATCATTTTGGCAAGCGTGGAAATTAATGTGAGACAAGCATTGCATCCAATGCTAATGGATAATTAGCTCTGTCTTCCAAAAGCTTTTTTTTTTTTATTCTGAGTCACTATCAGGCTATTTTAAACACCTCATATAAGACGTATTCCAATTCAAGAATTTAACCATTTGAATGTAAAAGGTTGAATTCTACTGTGCATGGAGGAGAGAACTACATTTCTTATACCATTCCCAGTCTCCTATCTACTAAAAATTTGCACTGTGCATATTAGTTATAACTTCAAATTACTCCAAAAAGAAGTATGACAGCCAGTGGCAGTGAAAATAATTCACCAAAATTTAGTCAGTAGGGGAAAGGAAATTGTAATCTAAAAACAACAATCTGCAACAGAAAAGCAACAACTGATAATTTTGAGTTTCCTTATTTCTTATAATATTGCAGATCTCCACAAAAAGGAAATGTCAATCCTTATAACACATCCTTCTTAGTAGGCATTTATCCCTATGCTCAGGGAAGGGAAACACTGGGAAATTACTTGGTTACTTTCTTCCATCCCAAGACAGCACCCTAATCCAATAGCAAGGGAAGAAAGAAAGTCCTGCCTGCTTCCCAAAACTTCTCAGAGGTGGAGCAATAGGAGCCAAAATAAGAGTAATGACTAAAAAAAAAAAAAGAAGGTGGTAGAACACTCTAAAGAATACTGCCTGAAACCCACAAATTTCAGCTAGCAGTTAGTGAACAGCTGGGATCTTTCTCTACCAGAAACCATAGGAATGTGTCTTCTCCTTTGCATGCTTTATAATGAAGGTGTCACAAGCCTCACTGCTCTGCATGAAGGTGTTTTAAAACAGCACACTATAAAACCAGAATGAAGCTGAATGAAGATGACACGTTAGGCATTATGAAACTATGCACAAGAAAGCCACGTGCACAGATAATCCTTGTTTCCTCTTCATTAGTGTGTGACTGCACAGTTATATCTTTAAATAGCTGAGAAATTTGTGAGTGGGCCTGAGTGAGTGCAGAAACTGTCTGCCCCAGGCAGTTGTCTAATTGCCTCTGTTCCAGATCAGGCTGCTGCTGCTGCAGCACCAGAGCTCCCAGTAACTAAAGTGAGCACTTGTTTGTTACACAGATAAACACAGAAGTCCCAAAACAGTGAGAACTTCAACATACCAGGGCTGGAAGTTCTTCTGCTTAGCTTTTGCCCTTAGCACAGACTTGTAGCTTCCTCTGTCATTGGTACCTAACTGCAGTTGAGTGTTTTGCCATAGGTGTTTTCTTCTCCAGAACGCAGGACCTTGAACAGACAAAGGGTATGTTCACATGCCCTTTGAACTGAAATATCCACTTCAGCTGTCCATACAACATGCATCCTGCCCCCTTATTTATTTTTTTTGTTCTCTCAAAGTGCTTAAAGACCTCTGTGAGAGGAAATTACTTATCTTTACTATTTCATATTAGATTCTGGAACTCAGTAAATCAGACCTCAACAGGAGCAAGACCTAAATCTGTCAAAAACTGCATGTAGTTAGGCAAAACATTGTCCCAAATCAGCTCTGGGTTTGTGTGAATAAAAATGGTTTGACAAACCAGCTGAATTAGATTTAAATTAGTTTAATTTTTTTTTTTTAAAGAATCAAGAGAATGCCTAGGATTGCAGCTTCAGTAAAGATGCGTAATTAGAGTTTCTGGTTGCCTGTTTACCAAGAGAAATAATTCCAGGCTCAACTGAAAAAGGAAATTCAAGTTGAGGAGAGTGCAAATTGAGAAGTGGGGGAAAAGGAAATTTCAAAGTTCATTTAAGGCTTTCTTTCTAATTATGCAGTGGCATTTAGGGTTTTGAGAGCATGTATTTAAGATGCCAATTTAACTGACTTGAAGAATCTTTTTAATGTTACTGAACAACACATTCTGCAAGCGCAGTAGGCACGGTGATTCATGATTTCATTTTCAAAAATTTGTGGGCTCTGAAATGGTGGTATCGTAGAGGACACTTTTTTTTTAATGGATGCCAACACAAAGCAGTCCTCTAAAAATAGGCAGAGAGAACGAGAGGACAAAACCAAAGTAATCCCCTATTTATGCAAAAGCAGATGGACCTACAGGCACCCTTCTTTCAGGGACACATTTGGCAACGGAGCCTCCCCCGATGGCTCTGAGAGGCTTAAACAGAAAGACAGAGGAGTCCACTGCCTTGGCAGAGCCACGTCAAACAACCTCCTAAAGCAACAGGCTCCATCAGCGGAAATTGAGTGTTGGGCTTCAGCTTTTTCAAGCCAAATTTTAAGCCTGATGGTCTGTGGGAGGCAGGTGAGAAGAACAAAGAAGGCTGGAAGGTGGGTAGCTTTGATTAGCAGAGAGACTGCGTTGCCACCAGTGCTGACAGTGGGAGAAGGAGGAGCTGGTGCTTCTGCCCCACCAGTGTTCTTGTGACTCCTCTGCAGTTTGGAGGATCTGGTATCTGATGTGCTTGACATGCTGCAGAAAGCTCCCATTTTGCGTACTAGAGATTAGATTTTCATTTCCAGTCAAGACATAGCTTATGAGTACGTATGGTAAAGGTCTCCATGTGACAATCTGTATTACATTCAACCTTGCTGGATGTTATCTATCTAATTTGACAATAGGCCAGAGGTTCAAGAGATAGAATTCCTATAGGTTTTATGAACATAGATGGAACTGGGAAATTTTAAGTGTACCAGTAGCGTGTGAACTAAAACCTTCCCTATAAAACAGAGAAACTAGACAGAGCCATACTTTCATAAACAGTCTACTGAGGGCAAAGTGGCAGCCAGAGCTTACACCTCAACATGCTGAAAAGTTAATCTTAGGATGTTAATACATAGGTAAGCAGGCTTTTTGAATCCCAGCATTCGCATGGCCAATCAGAAAACCAGCTTTTTCCAGAACAATTCATAAGCAGAAGGAAGAACATGTACTGTTTCTCCATTTTTAAGTAATCTTGCTGCTTCAGAGCTCTACCTATTTATAATCTGTCTAACAGCTGGGGCAGAGCTGCCCTGCAATTTGTAGAGCATGCATGAGCAGTCAGATGCTATGCAAGTCTCCTTCAGCAGAAACAGAGGTCAGTCCCAAAAGGTTTCATTTAAAATTACTGAAGCCATCATTGGCAACCATATGTTATCTTTATTATAGGACTTTAGTCAGAAGTTATGAAAGGAGAGGTTGGTGAGCCACAGCATGAAAAAAGCCCTCAGTGAACAACTGAGATGGTGAAGCTGGGCAATTAGACTTTTATTTGAAGCCTGCTGTTAAAAGGGGATGCACAGAGCAGAGGACATTCCTGCTGCTCTGGGATAATCCACAGCTCTGACAAGCCTGGCACTGCCATTTCTGGTTTTGTGCTTCCATGTTGTTGTTTTCCTACCGGTTTCTTTCTTATCTTCATTGGCTTTTGTGTAGCTGAACTAATTTAGGTTAGTAGATTTAAGGCTCTGTGTAGAGACTATGAGTTGCTGAATTTAGAGGCTCTGCCATGTATTGTGAACTCAGTTCTAAATCTTCTGAATTGCAGTGGAAACCACTAACTAGTTTGTTCTAAGAGTTTGTTTTATGTGAGAAAAAAATCTCTGAAGAACGAACTGGTTCAGTCATAGAATAATTGGATTTATTTATTTGTACCTAAAGTTAATCAAGAGATTTCTAGAGGGTGACTAGTAGACATTGACAATAAAGTGTATGGAGGTAAAAATGCTGTCAGCAAACCGTGTCCATTACAAAACTGTAATTTGCTGTTGCTTGTAACAGTGGTTAGCTGTAGCTGGATCTTTTGTGTACTGAATGCAAATACTGTGAAGGGAAGAATGAAACATTCCTTTTCAAGGGGAGAAAACACAATGGTCTTGGTTTAAAAATTAATTTTATGACCCAGGAAGAAAGAAGAAGCACTGGGGCCAGGACGGACCTGGTGAGGGAAAGGAAGAGTTGAGGAAATTATCCAGATCAGTTAGATTTTACAATCTTGATTTTCATTCTTAATGTCTATATTGATGTACATTTATCATACGACTGAGCTCAGTCAAAACCCATCATCAGACCTGTTTTCCTTTCTTAATTCTCTCAAAAGCAGAGAGAACTTACAGAATTATGTGCTTTTACTGTAGAAGGATGTCACTAACCAGAGGAGAAAAGGGGCCTGTTTTCAATCTAGAGACAACAGTTTCTGATCCATTGGATCCAGTCCTGAAATCCTTTCACGGAAGGCTTTGATTAGAGATTTATCAGGAGAGGCTTCTTCTGCTTCTGTAGTCCAGAATAAAGGCACCTAAGCCCAAGGGACAGCAAGACACAGCAGACCTGCCCTTCTGTGTGAAAAACAGTACAAAAACCAGATACATGATCTGAACTATTATGCACACTAACATACTTAAAAAGGAAATGAGGGGGAAGATATTGTAGAGGCAAGTAAGAAAGAAACCAGCTCAGTTTAAAAAAAAAAATCAACCAAACAAAAAAACCCCCAAATTCACTGTTCCAGATATTGCTGTTTCAGCTTCTGATCTGACACCTCAAGTCTAGTTGTATACTACACAATTTACTCTTTCTATCCAGCTGATAGATACACTTATGCTTTGGTAATACCTGCTCATTCAGACACCAGAGAGAGCTGGAGCAGCTGGAACTTGCATCCAATCATTCTCTCAGTCACTGCTATGGAATATTTTCACTTGACATCTTTGTCTAGCAAAATCATTTGCATTTTTTTAATTAGGCTTAGCAGCATTTACTTCCTCATCTTTCTCAAGTACTGAAAAATCCTGTAGAGCACCACAGAACAGTTTGACGTGCATAGATAAGCAGAATGGATTTAAGGACTTAAAACACTTTAATCTTGTTTTTTGCTTCTACATGACATACAAATGTCTTTGAGAAAAATAATTGATTTTTATAGTAGTTTAGAGCAATGCTGTACCAAGCGAAACTATCTAGGTGTGTTTAAAAAAATCAATAAGCAAATACTCAGCTGCCCCAGAAATCTGAGCATTCATTTAGTAATGCACCATCAATGTTCTCCTCTCTGTAAATCAAACATCGTAATAATTTCCCGCTTCAGTTGCTTATAGGATTAAAAAATTCATCTCTTTGGCTTTGTAGACTACAGGCAGTTACATTTCTTGGCTTACCAAGACTAGCCTGGGCAGAGACTGCCAAGGCAATCAGAATTTGGGGCTGCAAGGAGTCGGTCTTTCACCTTGGTTTCATTGTTAAATAGCTTGTTTTTCCAAACCATTAAATATTTTATGTTCTTTGGTGCAGTTATTTAGCTAAGTGTGGCCTGTAGTTAACCATAACAGTTAAAAATTCATGGCATTTTGGCATCTGAAACTTTCAAGAATTTCTATGAAATGTTTTCCCTGGAAGTGTCTAAAATTTGAAAGTACTATTTCATAAAGTTTTATCTTTGTCTTTCTGGAACAGCCTGGTCACTGATACATTGTTCCAAACTCTGCTGATATTTGGGTAACAGGCCTGCCTGCCTTGCTGAGCAGGAGATCAAAGGGTTCAGGAAAAGGATAAGGTGCAGAACTGGCTTCTGAGCAACCCATAAACTGATTTCAAATAACATGCACTTATTATTTTGCTCAGGAACAAATCCTCCTTTAAAATGTCATCTCCTGCAATGGTCTGATGGAACCATAATTTTTCCATACCAACAATCTCCAAATACAGGAAATGGAAAAAGTCAAGATTAACTTGAAGAAAGCTAAATGATGGTATCAGTTATGGTTTATTGGTTTATATTTATCATTGTTTTTTATTTGGACTGGCCTTGAAATCAGATTTCTTAGCTTTGTTAACTGTCACAGTTATATTATCTAGTTCTCTGAGATTCTACTTGACATTTAAATGAGTACAGAAAGAAAGAAAATAAATAAGCGTAATAAGGCCTATCAAAAAAAAATAATTTAAGAAGATTAATGCAGGCACGTAAGGTTTTACAGCAATGTACATTAACTCTGTAGTCTTGCACAAACAATAATAGTTTCTATTCATTCTGCAGTAAGAACTCCTTTTGACACCAGTCTATAAATTAAAATGGTGACAGAGAAAAAATGAACTTTGTAATGGTAATGAGAGACCAGCAAAGGGTAGAAATATTAAGCTTTTTATTGCTTTTGGCCTTTATGGATGCAAAGTCATTTCTGGGAAGGAAGTTTTATGCCCAACATGTGCATATTCATTGGGGCAGTCATGGAGTCGTTGATAACAAGATTCCCATCAAATGCAGTGGATTTGCCCAAGACCCCAAATTTCTGAAGATGCAATGTAGGGGGACTTCTACTCTCCAAAACCTGAGTCACAGTAAAAACCTGCTTTTCAGCATGTGAATCAGAATTATACTGTAAAAATTATACTGAAAGTTGCAACTATACTGGCCTCAAGTGTCCGTTGTGGAAGTTTTCTTTTAGTAAGTGTGGTGAAACGACAGAAGCCACAAGCTAGCAAAAAAATTTGCTATCAGCCTCCTTTCACACTAGTCCTACAAAATCTAGATGCTAACAAAATTCCTGGGATCTCCAATATTATTAGGTAGTTTGTTTTTTCATTAGCTAATGGGTAATGTTATATGTCATTTTAGAACATTTATTTAGAAATCATCATTTCACAGCTTTTTTTTTCCTTTCTAAAAACACCTCCAGAAAAGATACTTGAAACTCTATTGGGATTAGAAGATTCAAGAAATTGCAAGTTTAAAGAACAGAGAGGTCCATGATTAGGGGTCCTTATAGGCAGGATATACACATACACACATGTCTCTATATTACAAGAAGTCGAGACTTTTTATTTAGCCATCACATTAGCATACATAAATCAAGTGAAAATAAATGCAAGTTTGGGGAGTTTTGCAGATCAGCATTTTGTTAACCATCAAAACAAATGCTCTTGTCATGCAGACTGGCTGTATTGCTAGAATCTGCTGGAAAAGGCATTTTATGCCATTTGAATATAAGTCAAAAATATGTGAGCGTTTCTGGTCATTTTCAAAGAGACAAAGCTCACAGCAAATTTCTGGGCAAAATCTGGCACATTGCCACCCCCTTGATATTTTTTTTCTGTGGGTTACAGTTTGCTTTGGCTCAGAAAAACAGAGTAAAACTATTTTTCCCGGGGCTTTTGCCGACTTCAGCTCCTAAGGGAGCCCATCATGCAGATGTGCGTTCTATGAAATAGTCACCATTCCAGTGAGTGATGCCTTGGAGCAGCTATATTCTGTTACTGTGCTGTGGGGAAATTATGGGCATCTAAACTATATTTCTAAAGCCAGGAGACTCAGACTTAGGTCTAATAAAACTTTAGAGCAACTGTATTGTTTTTCTACTTTTGCACAGATGAAATTAGGATGAAAATAGGCTCAGAATTCCAAAACTGCCATCCTATCACAGTTATTGCTAAGAGCAGAAATTATTGAGGTCAGAGATTCCATTAAGTCCTTAAAACAACTGTCAAGCAATTACAGTTGATGTAAAATTCGATCACCCTCTTCACAAACTGTATCTTCATAGTCCTGCGTTTAAAAAAGGGATAAAGTGTTTAGAGTAGCGTATAAGAAACAATACATGCCCTGAGAAGAAACAATATCTGCCTAAAATATGGAAGGGAAACAACATGGAAGGAAAATGCCAAGCCTTTAGTATTTCATAGGATAATGCTAAATAATCAGAACATCACTGCATGAGTGCAAGATGCATGTCACTCACAGTGGGCACAAGGAGCAAGGCAAGATGTAAACAAAGCACAGTCAGATACATGCTAATTTAAAAGTCATATTGGGAGAGCTTCATCCTGTGTCACCCAAACCAGGACAGAGAGGACACAGCCCTGACGCACAGCTGCCTTCCTGCTCCTGCCACTGACTCAGGTCAGCAACAGATGGCAACATTTAAAGGGAACAAAATAACTACTGAGTGCATCAGGGAAAGCTTGAAGTGCAAGGAACAGCACAGTGTGAACTTGCCTTTCCTGCTGTGGAGCCACAGTCACTGCAGTTCTCTGCCCTTGAGGTCTGCATTCCTTTCAGTGCTTTGGCTGGTTGTGTATATAAAACTGCCTTCAGTCCTGGGCTCAGCAGTCCCTCACCTTCTTATGTCACACAGTTGTATTCCTCATGTCCTCAGGCTTAGGCATTTAAACTGTTTTAACTTGGCACCCAGGAACTGCCTGCTCAGAATTACTTTCTCCTGACATCTCTCCTGCAGCTAATTACCTTTTTCATTTCCATTTGTAGGAAATTAAACATGAGTTTTATGGGCAGTCCCAAAACAGTTTTTCCCTTTAACTCTCTCCTGGACTCTGAATTGGCACCTGGCATGTCTAAGTTGATTTGGAGATGTGACAAGAGAGGATGGGAGAAACAAAACAGCACAGACCTGGGACATAAAGACTCTATAAACTCAGTTTCCAGACAGCATTTACATCCTGACATACCAACCAAGACAGCACAGAGCAGGGAGAGTTCTATACAATTCCCCTGCACACCCAAACCCGTAAGTTTAGCCTATGATGAGTTTTATGGCACCAAAGCCAACCTGCTACTGACACTAGGCCACAACTGAGGATCATCTGGATGGATACAATGGTGCAGTGACAAGGATGAAGTGATTTGTGTCACCTGGATATAGTCCTGCCACCATTTTGATTCTATCTTTAACTGTGTGGTTGTAATCCACCAACTCATGGATTACAAACAAAGAAAACATGTTTGAGAGTATCCTTTAAAGTTACAAAGTCATGGGCTCAAATATTAGAAAATGGCAGATACACAGTGCTATGATTCTTCATGATTTTGCTCCTTTTTGCAGGCTTCCTGTTCACTGTTCCTGTGTTGTATAAATGTGGGCATGTGAGGTAAAATTAAGGTTGCACAATCCATCTGTATATAGTTCTAATTTTTGACTCTTGTCTCTTCAGTTTAAATTCCTTTCTTTTAAAATAGATATTGAAACTTTGGGGGGAGGGTGGTATATAATGTAGATGTATTTGAGTTTATGGGGGGGGAAAAGCCCACCTCTTGCAGCACTTAAAGCAAATGTTGACCATAGCCCTTCACAACACACAACACAGGACTGTGGCTCTCATTTCACTTACCGGAGCAACTATATCAGTAAGGTGCAAGGGACAGCTATCATCCCAGTGAGAGGGAGGAACAGAGTGGATTTTGAGTTCAGTCTCTTCCCTAAGGGGAAGCAGGAGGAATTGAGGCTTCACAGGAGAAAAGGGACTGAGCATCTCAAAGCTGTTTCTGTTCTCTAAAGCTGCTACTGCTGGGGCAGGGTGAGCCCAGCCTTCAGACATCTCTGCTGAGTTAGTATTTTGGCACAGAAGAGGATCGAAAAACAAACATATTTTCTTCTTAATTAAAAGAAATACTAGTTTGATAAAAAGCCCACAAGCTAGGGCTTGCTTTAATTTCACCAAAAGCCATAAGATATTTCATAGGACAAAGGAAAAGCCTTTCCCTGCTGTCAGACATCGACACAGACAACAGAGAGAAGCATCAGCACTTCCTAAAACAAACAGAAGAAAGGAGTCTTGTCTGGGGGGAATAGTACAGAGCAGAAAGATTTCACCCTAGAATAGACACTTCAGAAAAATACACACTTTTGAAAAAAATTACTGCTGTTAGCATTATGTCTCTGAGACAGTGTTTCTTTCTTACCATTGGTGTACTCTTTTATCTAAGGAATATTAAAATGCCAGTAATACCAGCCTTGGTCAATACAAGCTGAAGTGAAAGCAATAAGGAAAATATAGACAATCGTATATTTCTTTGCTTGTCATTCAGCTGTTTGGCAGTGTTGGTACTCTGAAAAGTGAAATTGCTTTACTCTTCCTAAGTGAGAAGACTGTTAGCTTTTAGCAAGTAAAATATTCCATATATACAGTATATATACCATATATATACTGTAATATAAAAAAATTCTTAATATATAGTTCTTTTAAGAAGTGAGGTGTCTGCATACTTTCTACACCAGCTTGAGTAAATTTCAGGACTTGAAATCACTGACCTAGAGAATTTTCTCGATATACCTCTTACCAGTCACAGAAATTATCGTGCAAAAATAGGGAAGAAAAAGAAAAGAAAAAAACAAATTTTCTCTGTTTGCTTTTTATATGATCCTGGAAAGTAAAGACTTTTTCAAGACGAAAGCTCAGCAAGTTAGTGATGGTAACCTGCCTGGTACTGTCATAATGGAAATGCTTGGAGAGTTTAAGAAGGAACAGGAGGCTTGGGGGTCAGACCCCAATTTGTGCTATTCATGTACAAGAACCTGCATAGTGCAAGAGTTGGTATTTACAGTGTGACTGTGTATTAAATAGTTAATGGACATGTAACATACTGCTTTGTGCCAGTATTGAGACTCTAGTTTTGAGTGCAGTTCACCACAAGAACAGTATTTTCTTGCACTTGAGCAAATGGGATTTCTACACTTAGAAAGCTGAACCAAAAGTAGTGGTGTAGAGCATGACAGGAGGGAACTGTAGAGTTAATTTATGGTTACAGTACCCATCTAGTCCTGCCTCCTCCTCAAAGCAAACAGCAAAACAGAAAAATAAATGAGTTCTTCAGTGTCTTTCACCGCTGGAAAACTATTTTTGTTGAAAAATTGCCTATAATTAAAATTGCAAAATCCAGAGAACAAGAAAATACTAAAAGACTGCATTGGCAGCGTAATAAATCAAAGTCAATGTGAATTTGACATGTGTGTTTGGAAACTGGATTCAGAACTGCTGTAGGTTTTATGATAGAAGTTCACTGGATTTTGAAAATAAAGAAATAAAGGAAAGAAAGAGAATGTGACTTTAAATACTACATATTCCTGCTTATTCTGAGATTTCTTCTACTGAGGCATTAGTGAGTTCTATGCCATCCATGCCACATGAACCAAAGATGATTGTTTTGGCTGCTCAGAAGGGCCATGTCTTTAGGATGGTGGTTGGTGTCACTGGTAGGAGTGCCAGTGTATGGCACAGCAAAGACAGGTACCATTGTACCAACATGCAGGTAGCAAAGGACAAAACAAGGCTTATCAGAGAATCAAGTGTTTGGCCGGAATGTCCCCGCAGACCCGACTGCTGCTATGCAGCTTTTTCCCAAAGCTTTCACCCCAAATCCAGTACAGAACTGGACCTTACCACTCTGGCGTGGGAGCTTGGAAACAAAGCTCCTGAGGAACAGCCCTACCTTCAGCATGGAGGTGAACATGCCTGAGAGGACTCAAAACTGGCCCTGTACCTTCCAATACTCCTACCCTGGTTGCCAAATTAATGGTCCCTAAGCAAACACACCTCTGTGCACCTGCAGACTCATAACCACGTGTCCGTGTGGGCATTGGGCAAGTCCATGTATGAGTCAAGACTGTAATTTTCTAATGATTTTTAATAACTATTGCTGGTATGTGAAATGCCTACATGTGAAAACCCTGTGGAAAGTAAGAAAAATTTTTCTCTGTATAATTAAACTGCAACATGTTTAAGACATTACATAAGCACCACATTATGTTGCTAGAGGGTATTTTTAATACTTTATAGCTTAGATGTTTTTATAACTATTTCTTAAAAGTTCACCAGATGACAGTGGCGTATCCTGATTGTTGTCATTATCAGGCATAGGAATATTTTTGCTAAAATTGTAAAAGGGTTGGAAAATACATTTGTAAGTTCACATAAAGATGCCATTAAACTATTTAAAAGGGCAAAAAGCTTTCTTTTTCAGTGGGATTTTTTTGGTGTACAATGGGAGTACTGGCTGGATCTTTCCATCTGCTGTGCTGGCTGTTACTGCAGATGGTCATAATCTGTACATATGGTATGTGCATATATAAACTGAAATCAGGGTTGTCTTGGGGTAAAAGAAGGCACACAACAGGAGTTCAGATGCCTAACACAAGAATGTTTGTGAAAAGGATAATGTAGAGCATTTTTATTTTCTAGGGGATATTTACATAGAATTGGGATAAGAAGCATTGAGTCTTTGCTGGGAAAGAAACAACACACAGAAATCAGTGAGCTCTTTTCAGTTAAATTCTGAATCTGGAATTAAATTTTGGAATCAGGTGTTGGCTTTAACTGAGCCTTGAATTTGTGTTAGGTTTTGCTTTAAATCAAGATGGCAACACCAAACTCTCTCAAACTTCACAGCCTAGCTTTGGAGTCCCTGCTTCTAATTCAGAAGTAGAGCTGGAGGAGGGATTTTCTGATTAGAAAACAGCCCTCCAGTCAGCATATAGTAAAAGTCTTCAGAACGTTTAATGGTCTCTGCAACTCATAACGATCAAAGAAGGGGCAGAAAAATTTGTCATTAAAAGTAGTACTTTCTGGTAAATCATGTACTTACTAGGCAGTTCTGCAACCTGTGGTAGTACCTGATTAGCACTGCTGAACACTTCTGGTTGCATATTGGTTTACGAATAAAGGTTAAGAAAAATATTTTCATAAGGTTTTAAAAGTCTTTAAACTCAGAAATTCTGGAAAATTATGAAAAATATTCCAATATTTATGTGGTGTGCAGAAAAACTCAAAAAGCAACTCACAACTGTACTTATGAAACATTTAGCAATGAGTGCCTGAAAAGAAGAAGCAGCCATTGAAAAAGACGTGAAGAATTTATCTGATATACAGTCAAATGCATTTTTAACGTTTCCTCTACCTTTTCTAATATCCTCTGTATTACAGTTTATTGGCAACATTTGCTCGTTCATCAGGCAAGCTGATTGTCAGAGCAGATATAGTCATGACTCTTATTCCTTTTTTTCCCCTTTCTTGATATCAGGAAAGTTCTCTTTGCTAACCTTTCAGCCTTTCTTGTACTAGGAAAAGGCTTCATATATTCAGCTACAAGGCTAGAAAAGGATCATATACTGACTTTTAAAGGGTTGCTACCACTCTAATACAATTTCATAAGCTACTGTTTCTTTTTCTTTCTTATTACAGGTTTGTTTTGTGAATTTAGATGCCAACAGAGATGATTGCAGCGATGAGCAAGTGAAACAGGTAACTGTTTAGGTCTTAAAAACATGCACAGTGGATCTAGTCAGGTGTGCCAGGACTCTCCAGTACAAACAAAGATCAAAATTCTATGAACAAATCAAAGCCAGCCCTAGATTTTTAATGCTTACAGAGAGCAATGCATAAGCATTCTGAAACTATCTCAACATTGGACCACGTTATATAACTTTTCTTACTCCCATCCCAGAAATACATAATGGATTGATGCAGTCTGTGACATCACAACAGTTTTATGAGTAGATTTCTTGCTCAGCCTTGGTTTTATCAGAGAAGTGAACATGGATATGTCATACATCCAATTTTTTAAATTGGCATAATACTACATAAAAAGAGTTTTTGGTGTCTCTCTGTCCTACTGCCTAAAGGCCTTTGAAAAATCTTTTACTCATTTAGGTCTTGTTCAGCTCAGCAATCTTACTCAAACTCCAGATAGTATGATTATGTGGTCTTTAGGAGGGGTCTAGATAAGACAGAACTAAAGGTATTTTTTATCTGTTTAACTGAAGGTTCTGAGGGTAGAAAAAAAAAGGGATTTTAAAAAAATAATAAAAAAGATCGGTTATTTTACAAACACTAAGACAAATTACATCATGATATGCTATTTAAAATACGTGCTGTTCCAAAAGAAACCTTAAATCTGTGGAAGTCACATTTTAAAGATATGGCCTAGTGTCAGTTTTGTGCTTACATCTTCCTTTATCAGTTCATTTCCATCATCCTAGCTTGGTGTCTATGATGGACACAGCAGTGTCCATCAGGGGGCAATATGTAGTGAGTGAACAAAGGTAGGGTCTCCTGACAGTACCCAGGGAATTCCTAGGTTAAAGCATTACAGTTAGTTTGCTGAAACTACTTTTAGCTTATAGGAGAACAACGAGTGCTGGGACCTTGATACCTCCTGCAAGTCATTTGCTAGCAGGACCAGTTTTTCTGCGCTGTTTTCTGCATCCTAGATCTGTGAAAATTCAGATGTCAAAAATAAATACAGGATCTTGCAGCAAAATTACTTTTCTGTTGAATCAGCAGGTTAACTGTGCAGAACAGCTTGTGAGGGTTTACTTTACTGAATCCCTAGAAGCACTGGTTGTTTTCTATTAAGCAGAGGTTTTATTGTTGTTTACAATGTTTGTTGAGGAACAAAAGCTGTAGCAGGTCATGAGGAAATACCACAAGTTTCTCCCTCAGTCTTAGAACTAGATATCTGTAAAAGCCATCTGAAATTAGCTTTGTGCAGCCACCCTGTACAATGCCTGGAGGTTTGATGACTCCTTTGCAAGCACAAAACCCCTCTGGAAGCAGCTGCATGTTTTTTATCTACTAGCCTCAGAGCAGGGCTGTGTTCACCACCCTGAAGCTCTGACGTGGCAGCAGAGCCTGGTCAGCTCCCCAGAGCACTGCACCCACCATGCCCACAGCAGACATTCCTCTCCTGGCACGAGGGCACAGGTAACAGAGACACCCCAATGTTTGGCTGTATTCTAGAAGGGCAGTTTCTGGTTCATTTATGTGCAAACACATTTATTCGCCATGACTGGAAAACGATACTCTTTTTCTTTTTTAGTTTTCAATGTAGGTAATGAAAAGTCCCTGGTAGCACAAGGTGCTTTTTTATTCTTCTCCAAGAGGAAACTCCCTCATCACATTTTTTGTGTATAATAAGCAGTTTGTGTAAATTACCATTGAGTGGGATGGAATTTTATAAAACACGCTGGTGTTGTGAAAGCATTTCTTAGAAGAATTTTGAAGATGTTAGCCTAACTGTTGTTCATATGAAATATTTAATCATTTTCTAACAGGTACTTTATTTACTAAGAGGTACTGTTAGGATTTTGCATTGCCCACAGAACCCTGGAGTGGGTTAAATTGAGGGGGGTTTAGTGTAAAATAATCATGTTTTCAGACTTTTTTTTTAATTCTGAACAAAAGGTAAAGAACTGAAATAAAAGGTATATAAAATGTCATCATTTCCTACCTAAGAAATCTGATAAAATGTGGCAATTTAGGCAGTAGAAAAATAGAGATATGTAGGGAAATGTGTGTGATAACAGAAAGGTTATAATTTGGAAAAAAAAAAGGGATGAGAACTTTTTTGTACAACAGTAAAACGTCAAACTGAATTGAAGGACTGAATTTAGTTGTGTCAAATAAAAGTACTTAGTCTCATGTGATTCAGTCTGCTGAAAAGTGAACTGTTCTCTAATATTGATTTAGCTTTTCTAAGCCAGAAAGTTTTATTATGTCTAATTCACTCCAAGGAAAAATAGAAGTACTGCAAGCTTAATATTTTGAAGATGAAAAGGAAGAAGTGAAGTAAAGCCTATGGCTGGGTGCCCAAGATCTGCACTCCCTGACTGGCTTTGCCATGTGTTGTGCACTAACACATGGGCTCTGTTAGTGCCTAAAATGGAGGTGGTATTTACTCTACTCCCTCTGTAAGGGGCCAGCATTGATTTTGTGTTCTAAGAGCGAGCACACAGAGATCACTGGCAGAGGGAACTGCACTCTCAGGCACTGTCCTTTTGTCCTGGCCTTTGTACTCAAAGGAGCACAGATGTCCCCTGCACGGGCTGGGGACTGGCTCCCAGCAGCATGGCAGTACAAATCTCCTGTGTTACGTAGCATCACTGATGCTGTGACTGTTACTGCTTTTACCTTTAGCAAATACGTAACATCTAGGAAGTGACTGTGTCATTACAAATGAAAGGTCACGAAGGTGCCCAGTGGAACAGCAAAGAAAGGTGTATTTCATCTGTGTCTTCAATATTTTGGTTGTTCCATGTTTAGCACTGTGTCAATTCAGTCAGCAATTTCCAGCTAACTTTTCCTTTGGTTCCTTGCTAGTCATAAGCTTGGAGGAAAACAGGAAGATTTGCCCTGTTCTCATTACCACACCTAACAAAGCTTTTCTGTTTCAGACAATAACAGAGACAGTGTTTCAGTCTCTCAGGAACTCGCTTGTAATAGGAAGCATTTAGATTCACAAATCCAGTCAAGCCATTTATCACGTGACAATGTCAGGGATGGCAGATGGTCCTGCTGGACACTTGTGCAGAAGTTTATAATGTCTGGTCTGGTGTCTCAAAAGAAAGAATGTGCGTTTTAATGCTGCCAGTTCTATTCTTAATCTAGTTGAAGTATTACTTTCAAGTAAGCTTTCTAAAGGGATGCATAGAAGTGGTATTTCATTTTAATATTTCTGAATATAACTGTGCAACTCAGACTTCATTACCTGAGAGTAAAATCTGTCTTTCATACCACAGAAGTTGATCAGCGTCTCACCAAACCTCCCTAAACTCATCAGTTCGATGAACGTACAGCCACCAAAGGAAAATGAAATAGTCCTGCTGAGTGGATTAGCATCGGGAAACCTTCAAGCCGATTATGAGGTTCCCCAGGTAGGAATCAAACTCATCTTTAATATCACATCACACCTCTGAAGGATGGAATTTGGAATACGGGAAAAATGAACCTGAAAGCAAAGACCTCACATCAGTTTGAGAGGAGTGGGAGTTTGCAAACATAAAAAATCAACACACTTGTGTTAGACACATTAAAGTGTGTGGTGGGCAGGGACACACACACCATTTACACAGATAGGCGAGAGATCCTGCTATTCCCTCTAGATCCTGAAGGTGTCTGGGTTGCAGCTGATAACGGTTTGAGCCACATTAGCAGTTGATCCTTCAGGGAGGGCAGGCATTGGTGGCAGAGATGAGATTCATATGACCAGATTTCAAGAGTAGCAGGAATCAGAAGGGCAGCACAGAGGGGGAAAGCAAAGATGTAAAACTTCTTCTGTGCACAGAGCTAGGCCAGGGCACAGCTGCTACAGACTCCCTTTCAAGTGAAGTCTTGCCACTTCCCACTTTTGTTCCCAATGCATCTTCTCCCACGCGTGCACCTTGGAAAAGAGCTGATGATAGGACTTGAAGATCCTAGAGGCTACTGTGAGCCTGAATGTGATCAATGTGAAAATACCAATGTGACATTAACTGTATCAGAGATGACACCTCGTTTAGCTTCTGTCAACTTAAAAAGTAATTAATGCATTAATTAAAATTTAACATTTAAAAGAGCTAGAGGCGAGGTTCTCGTGCTAACTCCTTCACTCCCATTATTGCCAATTAAACGTTCCCTATCTGTGATCTGAAAGCCAAGAATTCCTCTTAGTGGCACCACATAGAAAAAGGAAGCAAATGATAACATTTGCTTAAAGACATTTTAATATACAAGTTCCAGAAGCTTAACTCCTTATTGTAATAAGAACTATTTTCTTCCTTTCCATTTTTGTCATCCTTTATACCTGTTCATGTATGTGCAAAGAAAGAGTGAAAAATATGTCAATATTTTTGGGCCTGATTCTGATCTAATTGGGCCATTCATGAAATGGGAACAACTTCATAGACTAGAATCATAGAATGGTTTGGGTTGGAAGGGACTTTAAAGATCATCTCATTCCAAACCCCCTGCCATGGGCAGGGACTCCTTCCACTAGACCATGTTACTCAGAGAATTCTTCAACCTGGTCTTGAACGATTCCAGGCAAGGGACATTTATGATTTCTCTGGGCAATCTGTTCAAGTGTCTCACTACCCTCACAGTAAAGAATTTTTCCTAATATCTAATCTAAACCTATTCTTTTAGTTTGAAGCCATTCCCCTTTGTGCTGTCACTACATGCTCCTGTAAATAGTCCCTCTCCATCTTTCTTGTAGGCTCTCTTCAGGTACTGGAAGCCCTCAATTATGTCACCCTAAAGCCTTCTGTTTTCCAGGCTGAACAAGCCCAACTCTCTCAGCCTTTCCTCATAGGAGAGGCGCTTCATCCCTCTAATCATCTTGGTGGCCTCCTCTGGACTCAATCCAACAGGTCAATGTGCTTCCTGTGCTGGCAACCCCAGAGCTGGACACAGTACTCCAGGTGGGATCTCACCAGGGTGGAGGAGAGCAGCAGAATCACCTCACAAATTCATTAAAACTGCAGAATTATTTTGGAAAACAAAACTGTCCCAGCAAACTTAAAAAAAGCCCCAGGTATCGCCAGGTTTATCTGCTGCAGAAAAAAAGAAGCAGAAAACTTCTTTTCACTGAAATTAACTTGTGTACAAAAGTCTTCCTGAAGCAGACACTGTAACAGCTATATTGCAGAGATCATTGAATTTTATGTTATACCAATAAGCTGATCATTAAAGAGAGAAATTACCTAGTTATTGAGCTGTCTTGCCATTTGTGACTAATGGCTGAATTTAGAAAGGTTTAAAAAAATATGAGCACAAGGCTGTGGTGGGAGCACTGGAGCTCCCAACCCCACAGCCCAGGGGCAAGCTACTGCAATATGCACAAGGGTGTTTTGAGGCTCAAACAAGGTAACTCAAGCACCCAAGTCATCCCCATCTCCAAATCCAGTGAGATCAGCAGCCCTCTCATAGAGGGAACTAACCTAAATTTTTGTCTTGTAAGACAAGTTAAGCTTTGTATTGAGACTGGATGAGATTTATTGGCCAGATATGCCACCATCATCCTTTTGTTTGGCTTTCAGAGAATTTCATTTGTAAGGTGACTGGCAGAGTTTTCCTGCAAGGATTTTTATGCTGCTCACCCCTCAGCCCCTTTCACAAGTATAACCCTGCAAACTGTGGCCTGGAGAAACAGCAGGGGAATGTTTGATCTAAGGCTGCATCTGTTTTTTATTACATTTTTCGCAATACAGTATGCTCATGTCTGATTCAGCAACTGTTTCGTAGCAGCTATCTAATCTATCTTTTCTGTTTTACTTTTAACACACTAATTTATCTGGGTTTCTGTTCAGACACATTTTTTAGGTGGAAAGGAAGAGCAGGCTAATAAACATGCTAATCCAGCATAGCACTCATTCTGCTGTCTTTATTACTAGATATTTGCTTTGCATTCACATTCCAAGACAGAAGGTCCAGAATGAGGTTACATTATGGTAGATACTGTGCAAATGCCCAGCGGGTCCAAGGCATCTTTTGCACAGCTTAAAATTTACTGCCTCAATCCAAAGTTGGTTCCACTGGCTCCTTCCTGAGGCCCTGGAGTTAAAAGCACAGGATCACACACTGCAAAAGCTTGGCTTTGCTTCAGAGTACATTCATACAACAAGCGTGGTCCCATGCAGAGATATCAACTTAGCTCTGTTGTTGTATAAATGTCCAACAGTTTTAATATCAATAAAAGGAGGATAATAAGAGTTTCTTTCCGTTTCTGTCCAACTTTCAACTTAATTGTACTGCTTCTCTGGGTAAGACAGTTTTATATAAAGGCTCATCACATTGTGCACTGGAGCCCTGTTTCCAGTGGGAGGTTATATAGGCCTGAAATAATGGGGCTTTGGACAAAGAAGGAATGAGAGGAAGAGCAGCAAAGAAACAAAATAAAACACTATTTTAAAACAGTCTGCGGGAACACTAAAGGTGACCTGTTCTTAATCTCATCAGCCAGCATTTACAGGGCTGCCTTCAAACAAGCATTGCAAGGGAAATTATCCTGAAAGGGAATTCATGCCCACAAACAATTCCTTCCAGAGACAGGTAATGCCGGGTGGTGCGAGGCCATTAATAACAGCATGTCAGATGGCTAAGTGCAAATAAGTCTCTGTCATTAAAACAAGTTGATTGAAAACAAACAACTTGGCAATTTCAACAAAATTGCCAAGTATCCCCTGTGATACAGCTGAGTTCTCTACTAAAGCACTTGTATAACAAAAGCTGTCAGTCCAAGAAGTCTTATTTTGGCATGTATGTAACTGCACACTGTGTTACTAACATTTAAATGACAAATCATATTGCATCTTTGCAACAGAACATTCTCGAGATATTTATAGAGATGGAAGCTTAAAATAAGTTTTATTTTTTAATTTAATAACTATCTGAGATTCTTTTCCCCTCTAGTGTCCTTGGCTGGCAGATGTCTGCTTGGTTCAGTGTGCGAGGGGGGACAGGAGAAACAGTGCAAGCTGCATCATTTTTGAAATAAACAAGTTTCTGATTGGACTTGAGCTTGTTCAGGAGAGGCACCTGCAGATAGAAACTCGTGTCTTAAAGCCAGAGGATGACACAAACTGCTCAGTGTCCTCAATAGAAGAAGATTTCCTCACGGCATCTGAGCACCTCGAGGATGACAACGAGGCTGATGAATACAAAGCGGGTAAAAGCAATGGGACTGAGCATAATTCTGCTATTGTTGGTACTGCAA
Organism: Neopelma chrysocephalum; assembly: GCF_003984885.1. Classification (NCBI taxonomy): domain Eukaryota; kingdom Metazoa; phylum Chordata; class Aves; order Passeriformes; family Pipridae; genus Neopelma; species Neopelma chrysocephalum. The sequence goes on from NW_020897730.1 coordinate 4,007,810, forward strand.
AACTGCTATGGCAATGCTCACAGAAATTGCACTTGATTTTGATTCATGCATATGTAATTTAGAAAATGGACAGCCATTCATATTTTTAAATTGCTGTTCAGAGACAAGGGTACATGGCTGTGCAGTACTTTTGCAGAGCAGTGATGTGGTACACAGTTGTGCAGCTGTTTTCTTTTTAAAGCCACAAGGTGCTCTGCAAAAAACTAATTATTTATTTTTCTTAATAGGTCACGAAAAATTAAATGTTTCAGAAGCATCTTCAGATGTCAAAAAAAATAAAGGAAAGGGATTTGAAAATATTCACTACAGAAAAGCCAGGTTGCCATTCATTCCTGAAGGAAACTGCATTAATAAAGATAATGGAGCTACTCAAGTCTCTGAAGCTGTGAATGTTGTGGCTGAAAATGGCCTCTTACAACCTGAACATAAGTCAGACCAGGAAATACTGTGGCAGAAGGAATTAGCTGAAAAAGCTACTTCATCATTTAGTACTACTAATTTGACTAGTGAGGTTGAAGATTCCTGCCCAGCGCTGATGTTAGAAGATGTATCTTTAACCAAAATGGCTAAAGAGGAGCTGGAGCCTCTGTGTGACCCAACAACAAAACACAACAGTAAGACAGATGGGCAAGACTGTGCAGGTATCAGGAAAACTGATCCTCCCTCACAAAATGAGCAGGGGACCACAGGTCAGTATGCCACAAATTTGGCAGAATCTGTTCTGCAGGATGCATTCATTAGACTGTCACAGTCTCGACCCAGTTTTAGTGAGGAGGCTGCAGTCAGCATCTCTGTGGGAAGCTCCAGTAAGTCAGAAGATGTATCTGCTTCCCGATCATGGAATGAACTTCCAAAGATTGTCATAGTGCAAAGTCCAGACAGTTCTGAGAACATACCTGACTGGCCAGGGTCTGCCTTCCCCAACCTGTGCCACTGGACCGAGTCAGAAAGCTCTGCTCAAGTTTCAGATTACTTTGAGGAAGAACATTCGAATGGACATGACCAAAGTGCACTGGAAGTGGCTCTGGCTTGTGCAGCCACTGTCATTGGAACCATTTCCAGTCCCCAGGCTGCAGAAAAATTCAGACGGGACCAAGAAGTCACAGACTCCCGAAGCAGAGTGGTAGTGGATGAAGAGGTGCACACAGCACCTTCACAGCCCCTTGATGACTCTGCTGGCACAGAATATTCCTTTCCATCTGCGCTGTGTGGCATGACTCAAGTAGCAAGTGCTGTAGCCATCTGTGGCCTGGGGGAAACGAAGGAGGAGAAGTACCCTGCAACTTCAAGTGGACTTCTGTCTGCTGCTCAGGCTTCTGCAGCCATTACTCTGCATTGTAGCATAGCTATAGGAAGCACCATGGAAAAGCTAAATGAGAGCATTGCAGAGGCACTTCTCAAAGAGGCATCCATAATTTTGACAAAACCCAACACATACAAAAATGTAGGGCATTTTATGGAATCCATAAATGGGAAAATTATTGAAACAGCAACAAGGCCACGTATTCCACATGCTGATGAAGTAATCAGGGATGAACTTGCGCAAAACTTATCCAATATTATCCTACGACATTCTATGGAAGAGGTTAGGAAGAAGAGACAGTTTCACCCTCACTCAGAAAATGGCTCAAGTACACAAGATGTTTTCACAGAGACGGCAAATGAGTTGCTTTTTAATATAATATATTTCACTTGCAAGAAGATGAATGACATAAGGCAAGTTGAAGAATGTTCTCCTCTCTTTTCTGAGGGCAGAAAAGCAGAGAAAGTAACCAGAGCAGAAGGATGGTCAACACCAGCAACAGCATGTGAAACTTCTCACAGCCCCCTTGATCACTCTGCTGCTAAGCCATGTGGTACATCCTACAGTACCAGTACTAGCAAAGATCTTGGAAATGTCACAACCACTTGGAAAAGTAATATGAAAGATGTAAATAGCAATGAAGGTGCCACACTGAGCTCAGAACCAAGTGGAGATACAGAGCATAACACACTTGGTGGAAAAACATCTCCCAAGAAGAGATACCTGAAAAGAACCCCACGAGACTGTTACAAATCCCCAAATCAGAGCAACAATCAGCATCAGAAGAAGGATTACAGATCATTTTCAAACAGAGAAAATACCTTTGCAAACAATGAATGCAGACATGGTGTTCAAGAACAGCTGTCTTCCAGTGCCACCACAAATGCAGAAAACCAAGCCAAGCATAAGTGTGATTCTGTGCTAAATAATGATGTTCAGCTTAGCTTGTCTTTATTGGGAAACCATGTCTTGCTTCCTTCTCAGCCTGTGCTACAGGTGAAAAATTCAAGAGACAAATATTGTATAACAGATTTTGCAGAAGAATTGGCAGAAACAGTTGTCTCTATGGCAACAGAAATAGCTGCCATTTGTCTAGAAAATTCAAATGGAAAGCAACCCTGGTTCTGTGCATGGAAGAGAGGCAATGAATATCTAGTGACCCAGAGTTTATCATGCAGAACCATGAAAAGGAAGAAGGAAACCCATACTAATGGTTCAGTGGTTCGGAAGCACAGGGCACCTCGACTAAGTGAGATCAAAAGAAAAACAGATGAGCATCCAGAGCTAAAGGAAAGACTGATGAATCGGGTAGTGGATGAATCTATAAACCTTGAGGACACACCTGATTCAGTCAATATCTTTGCAAATGAAGTGGCTGCCAAGATCATGAACCTCACCGAACTCTCCATGGTTGATAGCATCTGGCAAGGTCCAAACCACCCCAGGAACAGACTGCACTGTGAAAGATGGAGTCGAGCCAAGGCCTCAAGCTGTGAGAGCATTCCAGAGGAGGACTCAGATTCCAAAGCTTCTTTCAATACCCTAGGCCTAATGAACAGCTTTGGTCAGTCTATGAGCCAGACAAGTTCTGTCTCAAAGCAGTCTAGTTGTGAAAGCATTACAGATGAATTTTCAAGATTTATGGTGAACCAGATGGAAAATGAAGGAAGAGGTTTTGATTTGCTACTGGATTACTATGCAGGAAAAAATGCGAACAATATCTTAACTTCTGCTTTGCAACAGGTAGCCAAGAAAAATGGCCATCTTAATGTAAGACCAAGCTGCCCATCCAAACAGTCCAGCACAGAAAGCATAACAGAAGAATTTTATAGGTATATGCTAAGAGAAATCGAAAGGGAAAATAAAGATAACCTATATTCCCCTCAGAATTCAAAGGACTGGTGTGATAGTTTGCTACCACCATCTCTACGGTCACCTTTTTGCTTTAGGCAGTCATCAATGCCTGACAGCAGATCATCAGGCTCCAGGCTTACAGTTAATGTCCCAGTTAAGGCAAATTCCTTAGATGGATTTGCCCACCATCGCCAAGATTCCTTAAGTGTGCAGCCAGCCAGTACTGTGGCTTCTTCAGGTCTTTGCAAGTCTGACTCGTGCCTGTACCAAAGATGCAAGACTGACCAGATAACAGATATGTTGATTCACGAGACGTGGGCGAGTTCTATTGAATCTCTGATGCGGAAGAACAAAATCATAGCAGATGAGGCAGAGGCTGCAGAGGCAGAGCAGTTTTACAGCGATTCCCCACCGCATGTGGAACAATATGCAAAAAGACTGGCTGCAAATATTGTTGAAAGTGGTAAAAGTTTAATTGTTGTCCAGCAGGATTCCTGTGACTATACGAGCCGAGAACACGTGCTGGAAAGCAAACATCCCCAAAGCACAGCTCAGATACAATCGAAACCCAAAACAGAAGAAGTAAATTTGGATGAGAAAAAAGAGCATGTGAAGAGCCCTGGGAGCCTCCCTGCAGGTCAGCACAGGGAAGTGCCTTTAATTCAGATAGAAAGTGATCAACGAGATGAGCCACATAAAGACTCAGAGTCCTTAACTTCATGTGGCCCTTCTGGAAAGGAGCATCAAAGCAAAGAAAAGCCTCCAGAAACTTTGGATGGAAAACACACTGTTTCCAGTTCCCCAGCAAATAGGTAAGTGACCAAACAGCAAATCAGCATATTGCTTTGGTGTTTTATTTTCCCAGTAAAAGTTATTTTGATAAAGGAAGAAGATAAGAATATAACTTCTAAAGAAACAAACAGGTTAAGTTGTGACTACAGGTTTCTGATGACATAAAATCAGCCAGTCAAGTATCACAGTGCTGATTTCTGGAGCAAACTTAAATAAAAGATGACATTATGATTCTAACATTCAAACTTACTAACAAGTAAGTTTTCTCTCTACAGATATTTAAGTCTCAGTCAAGACAGGAAAAATAGACAAAACTTAAACTTTCATGTAGCGCTGGCTGATATGTCAATTCAAAAAAATAAATAAATAAATAAAAATCAGTGTTAGTGTATAACAGAAGGTAGCAGAATTTGTAGTTCTCTGCTATGCTTGTTTGTGTAACTAATGCTTTGTGTACCTGGAAACAAGACCAGACTTCTGAGGCCTTGAAGTTCAAATTTGTGTTTACAGTCTGGAGCTACAAGTAAGAAAAATTCTTTAGCGAAAGAAATAAAATATTAAAAGTACCCCTCACCTCCTTTAGTTCAAGACTTCTCTGGTTGAATTTAAATAGAGAAAAGAATAACATTTCATTTTATTTTAATGCCATTTCATGGAGTTTACCCCATACCTTACCACCCTCTCCTTGCAGCTGTACTCCTTTTCTTAAGGAATCTGTAGCTTGCTTTGGTTATGGCAAAGTGTGAGCCCAGTATGAGAGTTCAGTGCAAATGTAGAGGATTGCTGTGAGTGCTGTGAGTGCTATGAGGTTAAGAGCAATGCTCTCTCTCAAGGCATTGCCTACTTTTAACTATACTTCTTCATTGTATCCGTTACTTTAATGGTATCTAAACTGCCAGTCTCTTGGAGCACTGCAGCACCCCATTATCTCAAAGTGGTAGAAGGAGTGCAGGTGCTACTGGTAGAAACCATTGTAGCTCATTTTATTCTAGGCAGTGCTCTGTTTTGGCATTTGACAAAGCTCTGCTTGAAGTGAGAAAGCAAAAGTGCTTGCTCTCCTTGAAGTGGGAAAGTACATGGATTATATCTACTTTCCTGTGTATGTTAACAATTATGATAATTATCATAGTGTCACTAGTCTTTCATACTGACTCTCCCCCACTAACCTTCCTCTTCCTTAAAATGCAACCTGCTTTTTAGTAAGATACATTTCGAAATCCACCTCTTTGGAATCTTGACTATGAAAATGAAGTTATTTTTGCAGTTTACGACCCCTTTCATAACAACTTTTCTTCTGCCTTTGATGCAGAGTTCCCAAAGTGCCTATGGGATGTTTAAAGCAATAGGATTGGTAGGGCTGAATTAGTAACCAGAGGCTACACCACATGAGCATTTTGGCTCAGCAATGCAGTGCAGTTCTGAATCAACTCATCCCTGTTTCCATACATCAGCTTTCTTTGCAGCATGCAATGCAGATTTCTTTTAAAGGAATCTCAAATAGAAACTGCCCAAGTGTGTTCCAGATGTGCTTGTACCCCTACTGGGAAGGCAAAGCTTCCTGTGGTTCTTCACACAAATTTGAACCATTTGTGGCATAGCTGGCTGGACCAAGTCTATGTAGGCTGAAGTGAAAACCTAAAAATATATAATGTAGCTATAAAAGCATCAGCAGCAATTGCTTTGATCCACTCCTACTGCATTAAACTACTTGCTAGTTCAGATAGAGGCACAGAGGACTCCAGGCAAAATATCAAGCAGGCATACAGTCAATTAGGAATTAAAAAAAAAAAAAAAAAAGAAGCTGCGCAGGCCTAGGGAAGAGGTCTTCAGCAACAAAAAAGAGCTGTTTCTGGTATGTAGGCAGTGCAACAGACCCAGTCCTGTCACACAGAAACTGTTCCAAGTGACTGTTCACAAGTGGGGAACTGTCAGTTCAAAGCATCGCTACTCTGAGATGCAATTGCGTAATGAATCAAACAAAACCCAAAATGCCAAAAAACATCACCCGCAGAAATCTCTTGTGTTTTGGACCAGGTATCAGGAGCTACCTGCCCTGTATTAAAAATCTGAATAACACCACTACCCTGCAACCTGGCTGCTCAGAGCCCACGTGTTGGTGCAGACGCTGAGCTCTGCCCCTGAGGGGTCAGGGATGACAGGCGCAGTTACTTGGCAGATGCTCCCTGCCTGCTCCAGCAGAGCCCTAGGGCAAACAGCTCCCATCCTCCCTGCATAGGCTGCCTCTCTCTCTGTCACCCAGCATTAATGCAACAACTTCTGAGAGTGAGAGCTTGGCAAAAGGAGACATCCACAATGATATTGTCTCAGTATATTCTTGGTCAAGGTGATGACTCGGGAGCAATAGTGTTTGTGGTGCAATCTTTTGCTCTAACTGAAAACCAGTGCCTCAGTCATAACTTAGATACAGGTCTGAAAGCAAGAACTCCTCTAGAGAGATCCTGCAGAGAGCTGGTAGTTCACACTGCATTGCTGTAATCACTAAGTTGCAAATGCAGCTTAGTGAATAGAACAAAACTACAGTTTTGCTTTAATTATTATTCTTGTTCTGCAGTGATATAATTATTGTGGGGATTGATTATATTTACTTTTCTGTCTGTATATCAAAAGGCCAGTTTAGCTCTGAAAAGTTACCATAAATGCAGTTTTTATTTTTTGTTTCTGTGTGTGTTGTGGGAGCACGTGTACACATATATGACATGCATGTATATATAAATACGTGTATGTATGTAACATATTTCAAGTATTCAGAATTAGAAATCATTTTTCCCTTAACCCTGTACTTTCTGAACTCAGTCTGGGCTCCATATTCAGTCTGGTTTCTGACTACTTGCTGCAATATTTTGTCTTTCCCCAACCTGAGCGGCAAAGATCCTAAGGACACAGAGGGCTGAGAGTCATTAGTCATTTGCAACCCACAATACTTTCCTACTTTTAGTTCTAGACCTCTTTTAGATCTACAGTGCTAACAGAGTAGAAAACCCCGGCAAGAAACCCATTTTATTTTTATTCACCCATTTGCAGGAGAGGGATTTAGTGCCAGTATATATTTCCAAGAAATGCTTTAATTCTGCACTAACATATATATTTCAACCACTGATTGACTGAAGTGCATTAAGCAGTAGACCCTTACAGTGATCAGTTCTTTTCACACATGTAAAATCATTTTGTATAAGTTAAACCATTTCTATGCATATTTCAGTATAATATTTACTTTGTTTTGTGTTGTCTGTAGCAGTGATAAGAAAGTCCTTTTTTAAGAGCATCTCAGACCATATGTTCTATTGGACTGTATGGATAAATTATAAGCTTGTCCAGTCTTTTGCACCTATATAATTCTGCAGCTTGGTCGACTTTAATGAGCAGCATTTCCTAAAGATTGGTGTCACCGGTTTGTTTGCCTGTATTATAATATCAACGTGCCTTCCTTATCACCCTGCCAGCAACAGCCCTCAGAGCAGATCGGATGCTGAAATCATAGGAGAGACAAAAGCAGTTGAAGAATTCCCAAACCATCTCAGCAGCAGTGAAGAAAGCACTGGCAGCTGGTCCCAGCTAGCTAATGATGAGGACAATCCTGACGACACAAGTAGCTACTTGCAACTGAGCGAGCGATCCATGAGGTACCCGTGTTGTCTGTTCTCACTGTACAATATGGTCTATCAACCAAGCCAGTGATTTCCCTGCCATGCATCAGGAATGAGAGGCAGCAGCTTGAGATTTACTCAGAATACTGTAAAGAAAGTCTAATGGTAGACTTTTTCCCTTTATTTTTTAATAAGGGGGAAAAAATTATCCACATTCTGGTTCTCAGCTAGGTCTTTTTACTACTGGTGAGCAGCTAGATTCAGGCAAAGGAAAAACTTCCTGGCACTGTTGAAGTGCCCCAGTTCTACGGCGAAAAGGCCAGCAGATAAGCTAATTGCTACAGTCTTTGGATTTATTTGCTACTCTTTGCATAATGTTTGTTTTGACATCTCCTTAGCCAAGATTGACGAGATTGCTGTTCCCGCCAGAAGAGCAGAGATTGAGCCTGATCTGCTTAGACTGGCACAGGGGTGCAGATTAAAAGAGGATGACCAGTGTTCCCCTGAGTAGACATAAATTCCAGAGCTCCCATAGCAATGTGCTGCTTTTTGTACCTATTCAAGTCAGGACATGTGTTAAAAAATGTTATCTAGTCCTTGGAGTTTATATAAAGTGATGGTAGTTTGACTGCAAGCCCTTTCACGACATGAAACTGAGCAAAGTTTTTTCTTCATATGCTCTTAGACTAGGTTTTAAAATATTGTCAAGTAATTACATCTTTCTCTTGAGTATCAATATGGCAAGGAGGGAAGACATTATGGTAATGAAGCAGGGAAAAGAAAGAGTCTCTGTCAGAAAGCACTGTTGGCCAGCTAAAAAGAACTGAACAAAACACGTCTGTCACCGCAGTTGAACATTCATCCTGTTATTATTGTATCAACCTTTAACAAAGTCCTCGGTCTGAGAGAGCTGAAGTATTGTGCCTTTCAGCTCTGCATTGAAACAGAAATTGCTACAGCAAGTCTGAATGCATGGCATGCTGGCACTGACTGAGAACAGCCTGATGGGGAAAGGAACTGTCTAATCAATCCTTCTAATGTAAGGAAAAATAATATTAGTTGCTCTTCCAGTAAAAATTAAGTGGTGCAACATGACTTGCCACACAGAATTTGTTCCTGGTAATTGACTTGCAGGCAGCAAATTCACAACCTGCTCATGACACTATTACAATATCTGCATAAACATTTACTGTCCCATTTATAATGATGTTATAAAGTGAACTAGTACTATTGTACTACTTTATCCTTGTGAAGAAGCCAAAGAGAATACTTCTATGTATTTTTGGTTCCAATGAGCACTGGCTTTAATTAAAATCTCAGTCTTTCAGAGTAGTTAGAAACACGAGGGGCCATCTCTGTACCTGTGGGTTCCATCAGATCCCCAGTAGTATTTGGGGTATGATGTAATACACTGAAACCACTTCTGGTTACAGGCATGGAGTCACCCAACAGGTAAGTAGTATGATGGGCAACCAATGTCTTGCTGTAACTCCCCATGTTCAGAGATATCTGAATCTCTGCAGGTTTCTTCCAGGGCATCTCTGTACCTGCTAAACCTTCTTTTCAAGGACTGAAGCAGACTGGTTTTTCATTTGAGGCCAAATGTTCATTGCATAAGGCATGCACAAGAAGAGAGTTCACATCTTTTTATCCTCCAGTTTACAGCATCACTTGATGCATTGATGCACTTCATACATGCTCCATCTAGAACTATTTTAATAAAAGCCTCATTACTTTGAGCAGACTAGTGTGCTTCATTGTGGGAACCACTTGCTGAGCACAATTGATTTTGTGGAACTCTACATAACAGGAGGCAGCCTCCTCACTTTGCTTTGTACATAAATAAATTTTTAAAAGATGTATGGAGACATGTTCAGCACAGCTTGGCACTAATATTTAAACTTTTGCTTTGTCAGCAATGGCAACAGCAGTACAACTAGCAGTCTTGGCATTATGGACCTGGAAATTTATCAGGAGAACGTGCCATCTTCTCCTATGATTAAGTAAGTAGTCACTGAAGCGAGACTTGATGTTTAGTCCAATTTTAACTGCAAATTGTTTACACCACCTAAAATGTGCCAAGCCCTGCTTTGCACCTGCTGCTGTGCCTGCTCATAGTTTCAGAAAAAAGCGCATGCAGGTGTCTGTGGAGAGTGAGAGCACTAGACAGTGAAAGATTACAGGAAAACCCACTCAGGTGGATCTCCCAGGAGAATACTGGTCCGTCAACCACTGTCTAAAAGACAGTTTTCTGCTGTATCAGTTTCCTGTTGTGTGAAACTTCTTCTCTGAATAACTTCAAACATTACCAAAACTCTACTGTTATAGCAAGTAAGGTCAAGCAACTAAGGATCAATTAAAGACAAAGAAAAAATATAATTGCATTCTTTCCAATAATAATAGTTTGGCCCACAGTACATCTTACCTATTGTTTCCAGGCATGTTTCTACTGAACTTGGAGTTAAATTATCAAGAGATGTGCAAGTACCTGCCTAAAGATCCTGGTATAACCTGCCAGCTGGTGACTGTCATGATGCAGCCAGGGCACAGCCACTGAGGAAGTGTTTAGACTGGACATCACATATTGAGCATGGGAACTTTGTGAAGGCAGTGACATCAGAAAATTGTCATAGCTCATTACCAGATTGTGCTAAAACCGCCCTGCTTTCAAGAGGCTCTTTTTTTGTAAGAAATCAGGTCATTCACATCTCTTTAGAGTTCCATGTATTCTCTTTCAGCTGCTGATTTGGTGACTAAGGTTGAAACATTCCCATCTTCACATCAGCAGTGATACCTCCTACACATGTTCCTAAACATGTCCCCTCTCCCTTATATTTACAAGGACCAAAGGGATAAATTTCTAATTCTCCTTGTCAGCTTCCAGGGGCCATTCAGGTCTTAGCCAATAGGCATGAGAAGTTTCTACTACCACAAATAACAGTCAAAGCAGAGAACACATTTGCTGTTCAAAAGAAAAACTGGAAATAAATCTGATGATAAGGAAGTTACTAAGCACCTATGATTCTAAGTCAAGACATATGGTTATATGTTGCATGCTGCCATTTTATTTTTTCACATCTTGCAGTAACCACTACACAAGCATATATGATCTTGATTCTTTGAAGCCCTGGGGGATATTCCGAAACCCAGGGAATGAGGGTGTCCTCCCATGATAAAAACAAAATCTTACACTTGCAGCATTCCCCCTGATTTCAGAGCAAAATGGTTCAGTCTGGAAAGGTGTGCTGAAAGCGCAGTCCCTCCAGTGGCAATGAAACAAATGGAATAGCTGTGACATCAGTAGTGAATTTGCAGTCTCCTGACACACGTACAAGAGCATGGATAATGTGCTTAGAGATGGAAGCTAAAGCAGTGACCACTTGCCTGTAGTTTAAGGAAATGGTACATAAGAAATTATCTATCTTTGGAAAATTTTGCAAGGTGTAAACAGAATTTGTTTATCCAAACAGCTAATACACTTAAAACCAGCAGTAGAAGGAGTCACTGATAGCTATGATTGTATTTAACTATGAAAGATAAAATTAGAAAGCAAGACTGGAAAAGATCCAGCCAGAGAGTACAGCACTGCAAAGTGCAGACATTGGAAATTCGGCATTTCCAGCCAGGTTATGAGACTTGCTGTGTGTTACCATAATGTCATTTGCTTGTCATTATGTAAACTGTAAAGATGCATAGAGCCTGGTGAAACGTAACACATGACACAAACAATACAAGTACTTCATCCTACTACAGGAATAATGCTGCAATTCCCATAGCTTTTCCTGATTTACAGATTAAATAAATGAAATATAGTTGGCATTTTATTATTTCATCCTATGTAACTTTTTTCTTGCAGTTTTCTAGGTCTTACATTGAGGGAGAAGTTTATTCATCATGAAGCAATGTTGTAGACTGTTCCTAAGTGTGACTAATAAGCTTTGTTGTTGTTTGTTTCTAAGTGAATTAGTAGAAGAAAAGGTTTTCCTTAAAGAACAGACAGAAAATACAGACGGTAAGTTAAACCGTATCAATTAAAACATACAGTTTGAAGTTAACACAAGTAATTGCACAGTAACTGTTGGGCTTATTTTTCCAGAAAGTACTTCTGAGCTTTCAGTGGGAACAGCCAACTGTCAAAAGGACCTATTGGTGATAAACTTTGATCTGGAACCAGAGTGCCCCGATGTGGAGCTGCGAGCCACCCTGCAGTGGATAGCTGCTTCTGAACTTGGAATTCCAACCATCTATTTTAAGAAATCTCAGGAAAACAGAATTGAAAAGGTAGTATTTATGGAATTAGTTAATTAATCACTAGCAGTTATGATTTGTTGAAGTAATTGAGCTTAAAAGCAGATGCAAAACCATCTTCATTACAGCAAGATGGCAGTACTACTGTTTAGTAGAGAAAGTGATGAGAGCATAAGTGTATCAGAATTTAAGGTATGTGAAATATTTAGTAGATTGTGCATGGCACAAGAAACAGCATCACCATGAGACCTTCTCCAAGTCTCTGTAGCATGCTTTGATGAAGCTGCTCACTTTCTCATATCAATGATACATTAAGTACCAATGCCCAAGGCAGAATTAACAGGGTCCTTTATGTGGCTACATTTGAAGGGCTTCAGATGGTTTACATGGAGTTGAAGTATGTAGCTTTAAAAATTAAAAATCACTTGTGTGTGGACATCATACTTAGAAAGTTCTGCTGATCTTACTATAATATGACACATTAGTTGGACATAAGATTTTCAGTCCTTATGTCTTGTCTCCAACACTGATTAGGGCAGCCTTAGGCAGGTCTGAACTCGTGCCTGGCTGTTCCTAAATTGCTGCAGCTGACAGTTCCTCCTACATTTATGTGAGTCTGCCATGGGCAAATTCATTGGCTTCACAGTCACTTTGTGCCGGCAGGAAAGGATTACTGTCCCCCAAGGAATAGGCCCACTGCTCAAGTGTACAGAAGGGTCTAACTGCAACATCAAGCCAATCTATATTAGCTCAGGTTCACTGTCTGACATAACCTGCTCCAGACCTGATGGAAAGTTCAGAGGATGGGCAGGAAGGACATAACTGTGTAGGCATATCCTTATAACTACCCTGAGGGACAGTTTTAGCCCAGCAGTGACCCACCACTGTTTCCAGTGGAGCCATATTTGCAATAACACATCTGTTACATGGAAAATTAGGCTGACTGATTGTAATGTATTGCATCATTGTATGGAAATTCAGAAGCACCTCCCCTGGCTTATGAGTTTAAAAGTGCTCTGTGTGCACTGTTTCTCTTGCTCAGGTGTAGCTTTGCCTCTACCAACCACCGTTTTGAAAGCAGAAGTCTCTTTGCAGAGAGCAGCAGACAGACATAGGCTACCACAACTGAGAAACCTCATGAGGTGTTAGTCCAAGCCAGAGCACCAAGACAACACCGAAATCCAAAATGGCCACAAGAAATGCAGACTCTTTCTATTCCTGAATGATTAGTTAGTGCTCCATTGTAGATACCACCAAATACCAACCACAGTATTTCAGGAAAGACCAAAAGACACCCATTTCCAAGGTCAGCAAGAACAGCTCAAGCTTTAAGGCTTAAAAACATGTCACAGTATTCAAGTCAATTAATGAAAAAAGTATTACAAATCAGTATTTTGGTCTCTTAGGGGAAGATCATTTTGAGTAGCAGAGATATTGTTTGATTTTCTTGAGTACATCCATTTGGGAATCATAAACATCATTTAAAATGCATTCAACAGCAACAGTCCAAATTGCATCTAATTAAAGAAACAGCTGTCAGCTTTACCCATGTGCTTTGGCAAACAGTTAATTCAATTGCAAAAATACACAAGAGAATAATGAAGCACATCCTGCCTACAACAGCATTCTTGGAAATCACGTGCCTATTAAATATCATTAAAATACATATTAAAAGTTTAGGCTTCAGTATGTAAATAGCAAAGAGCTACACTAACTAGAGACACACAATATTTTCTTGTGTGGTTTAAAACTGGAAACATAGAAGGAGAAAGCTAATTAGATATTGTGAAATTCAAAGAAGTAAAAAGCTTTGATTTTAATTTATGCGCTTCACAAAAAAAAAGGGACCAGATGGATGACACTGTGAAGCCTATTATTAAGTACAAAGTGGACAAAATTCAGGATTTTTCACAGCTGCTTAAGAACATATATTTAACCTCTGGTTTCTCTGGAAATTAAAAAAAAAAATCAAATATAGATATTCTCTGTGATTCAGCCACAACTGTGGCAAATGTCTTCATGTGACAAAATTTTACACAGAATTCCCTATCACCAGTACTATGTGAATATTTAAAATACTATGGAATGTATATGGAGAAATACAGAAAATTTAATAGAAATTAAAATATAGCTAATGGTAATGAAGAAAGATTTTTTTCCTTTAAATGGATAGTCACACTTCCATTATTTTGACAGTGAGTTGTTGATAATGAGGAAAATAGTGATCCTTTATCAAACTCTCTGTCCCTGTTTTTATTTTTATTGCAATAAATAAGAAATAATGGATGGAAGCAGCTAATTTAGAAAATGTCATGAGATCCAATCAGTCTTTGAGGAGTTATGGAACTTCAGAAATGAAGTTTTATAAACAGCAAGAACCTTTATGCTGCTGTGCAGTGAATGGTATCCACTCCCTCCTAGAGCAGTGCATTTACAAAGGACTAACAGCAGATTGTATGTATTCATTTAACAAAACCTCAGAAAATGTTAACTAAACCCTAAGTGCATTTCATTTTGGTTGTTTTTATTTAGTTTTTAGATGTTGTGCAGCTAGTTCAGCGGAAGTCCTGGAAAGTGGGGGATATCTTCCACGCCGTGGTGCAGTACTGCAAGCTCAGCGAGGAAGGCAGAGGGATGACACCAAGCCTGTTTGATTGGCTTCTAGAGCTGGGTTAAGAAAGTTCACTGGTCCAGCATTTCTGTTTTATTCCAATTTAAACAAGCAGTGGTTTGTGTAACACTCTGATCTCTCAACATCACTGAGTAAAATGTGCAAACATATACAAACTCTACAAAAACAGCACACGTCTGGTCCACAACTCACCAAGGAGCAAAGTGAAACCAAGGTGTTATTGTGTCTTTCTGTGTCATGAGGGACTCTTGACATTGTGCTATAGGATGTACTGTACTAGGAGGGGATGGATTTTTAGCCTTCTGAATTAATGGACTACACAAAAAAGGCTTAATTACCTAATATGTTCAATTTTCATCAAATTGATTAAATCAATCAGCTAAAATGTACACTAACATTTAGTTTTAAAACAACGCTGATATTTGTACAGTTTAACTATTAGAACCAGAGTGTGTTTCAGGATGCCTGGAGACACCCTTGCCCCTAAATAAGTAATATTTATGTTGGTTTGGGTTTTTTTAAATGCCCATAGTCTGCTAAGAGATAAATGCTTTTGAACACTTAACACCTTTGCAGTTAGACAACAAAATAAAAAGCTGCTGAAAATACATTTTAGTTTGTTTTTTTCCATGAGATTATTTCTCTTCCATAGCTATTCCTGATTCCTGTAATCTTCCCAAAGAAATAAAATCGAGTTTCTCAGTTACTATCCTTAAAACAACTCATTCCTTTTCACTGGGAAGCAGTGCAGTTCAGTACAGCTCCACCTGGTGGACTCCTGAACAGCTCTGTGAGCCAGGGCAGCACAAGCCCTGTCCTGCCACAGATGTGCTGCGTGACCTTGGGCGACTCATTTCACCTCTGTGCCTCAGTGTCCCTACCTGGTAAAAGGGAATAATGATAGTACAGCTGTTACCTGAAGTGCTTCTGTTTAAAGCACTATGTAACATTTTACATATCAGTTAAAAGCAGTGAAAAAACTACTACTTTAATTTTAGTGCAATCAAATATACTGTTAATGAGGTGAAGAAATGCATATCTGAAAAGAGTACCATCTCATCCTAGAAATCTTAATGTTAATTTTTGTAACTTCCAAGAAAGCAAAATGTTTGTAAAAATTTCAGCAGACATGCGTGTTCATTTTGGATATAAGTGTTTGGACTACATGTGATAGTTCACGTTACTATAACATTTATATAACTGTTTGATAAGATGTACTATGGTATCGTCTTGTTGAGATGATCTGTTGGTATCATGCACTCGATACATTCTCTCGACTCTGCCAAAGAGATTGGTTTTGAATTTAAAGGTAAAAATAACTTGTGACATCACAGCTCTTCTGCAGTTTGTTTCTTTGAAAATACTCATCTTTCATCCCTCCTACCCAAACAGCATAATAGAATATCTGCCTGCTTTTCCCAAAAAAATATTTAAGAGAAGTTTTATTTTCCATATAACAGTATATGCTTCTGTAATATTTCTTGAAAAAGAAAACCTATCCTTTTGCACTAAATATTTTTGAAAAGTTCGAAGTAGTTTTAAATAATTTATGAAAAAGAGCCATATTCTCAATTTTATCTTTAAAACCATTCCTAAACTTGCATGATTGCATCACTTCTTTGTTACAAAATACAAATTGTTGGTGAATAAAAATCTAATGTGGAGCATTAAACAACATGAGTAATTCTCCATCTACTCTGCAGCATATACAGAACAGTGGAGGTCGTTTTACTGTCTATAAAGGTCAGTTTATTGCAAACACTGAACACAACTGTGCAGTCACTGGACCAGCTCCTAAGAATTGCTGAACATCCGTAACTCCCACTAACGTGAGTGGCAACTCTGAATGCTCAGCATTTCTGAGGCTGAAAGCTAATGAAAAGCACCGAGAATTATAAAATGCTTTGTTTGAGTTAATAAATGGGAAAATGTATTTATTTTTAAACCAAATACAGTTAGTTGTCAGTAAAACTTTTTGCTGTGATAGAATAAATGTTTCCTTATCCTACAAAGCACAAATATCATGACAGTTGTAACAGTGTGATGCAGTTTCTCTGTACAGTAGTTCTTAATGTTGCAATTTATTGAGAAATAAATTTATGTTATAATGTGTGTCCTCTTTGCCTTCCTAGAAAGTTCATGAATGGGTTTTTGAATTGGGTTCATGGATGGATTTTTTTACCTTTTAAATAATATTTGCCTCCCATCCCTGGAGCTTCTCAAAGTTCTGCTTCTGAAGGAATGATGTGACCCGTGGCCCCAACCAAAACAAATCAGAGCAAGGGCCAGGTCTTACCTCAATACCAAAGCCACATCTTTACTCAGGTTCCACAATTAATACAAGAGATAAAAGGCTAATCATAACATTCTTAGTATCACAGTAAAATAAAGAGAAATGACACATTAACTGCTGAGAATTAAGCCCAGAATAACTCCCAGTGTACCAAATGTCTGTCAGTGCTCACTCTAGCTCCTTTCAGTACTTGCAAAGGTGGGCAGGAGGGTGGGGAGACAGCAGCTCAGGAGTTTCCTCTACTTGTGTAAGTTTGCAGAGGTATTTCCTGCCCTATTGCCGAGATGCAAGGGCATTTCTACTGCTAAACAGAAAAGGAAATCACCACTTAGCTGAGTAAATCAGAACTGAACTTGTCCACCATTAATTTTTTTCAGCTTTTTTTTAAAAGTGAATGTTAAATGAGAACAGCATACTAAATACAATCTTAGCTAAAAATCTCTCTGTATTCATGAGCATGATGGAGACTTTAAGATCACGAGGGAGTGGTTGTTCACTATCCCAATAAAAACTAAGACATGACAAATGAAATTCATACAAGCCAGATTCAAGGCAAACAAAAAGAGATTACAGGTTTTTAAATGAGAGGATGTAAGACTTGTACACAGGATCAAGTGGGAGCTGGAGAAGTACTTGAAAGAGATGCCTCAGGAGATGCCCTGGCCGTCAGAAGCTACCCGTGGGAGTAGCAGATGCAGCTGCAGTGCTCCCCTTCCCAAGGGTGGCTTCAGGGAAAGGTGCCTTCCACCCCAGGTTTGACTTTACCACCCACATAATAAAGAGGAGAATTTGGCTGGTAGATCTGGTTATTTTTCAAAAGGTAATTCTACTGTATTTGAATTAAGTATTTAAAAACTTCATTTTCAGTTTTGTTTTGTTTAGGGTTCTTTTAATGTTGAAATTAGTAGAATACCTCAGTTTTGTCATACCTCTTAAAGATTTTCATAGTGTCTTCAAGTAAATTAACCATTTTTTTGTGACCTATGATAAATATAGCCACCTGTTAAATTCAGCATGTAAATTTTCTGAAGAGGCCAGTTTTACTGTTTCTCTTATCCTGTTTCAGGCAGAGTTGTTATGACAGACAAGTATGGGAATGTCACCAAGAATCCTGAAGCCTAAACTTCAAAATGCTGGGGGGAGGGGGGAAAAGAATACCACTCCATTGAAATAAAGAGCCCATGTGACCTACTTAAATAAAACAAATTCCAGCTGAGAAGGAAGACACATGCATACTAGCCAGTTTAAGAATTTTAATTCAAGGCAGAACCATTCCTAAGCCTTTGCCAAGTGTGAGCAAACCCATAATGCCTCTATTTCAGTTGTTCAGACTCTAAATCCAGTCATTGCTAGGAACAGGCCCTCAGAAAGCAACTTGCAGCTATGCACATTTAGCAGGACAGACAGTTAAACTAGACAGCCAGACTATCAAACTAATTAAAAGAATTTGCAGTGAAGCCAGGTCTGGCTGATGGATACCGCATCCTCCTCCCAGCTTCAGCTGAGGATTAAACAGTAAAGTGCAGCAAACTAGAAAATAGAAGCAAGCAGGATATATTTCAGATCCTTTCACTAACTACCCGGGAAATGCAAGTGTTCCCACAGAAGGAGACAAAAAAGGAAATTCTCACAAAATGCCACTTTTAAAACATGAGTGGTATGACTATTATTATCCTCACCTATTCAGAAAGAGAATCTCAAGAGATACAAAAAGCACATGTCAGGAGTCCAAGTACACATCATACGCTCACACAAAATCCTCATCCTTGTAAAGTGTATGTTCTGTCCTAGGACAGTTAACTGATACAAACTTCTTTCCCAGAAAAAAAAAATTGCATATCCAGAGAGGTATATACTGAAAGGATTTCAAAGGTCTAAAGGACAGAAACAATACAGAAAATACAATTTCCAGTGACAAGCCTTACTAAAGCACCCTTCAGAGGCCTCCTGAGGTAATCCTTTTCAATAAGGTCACAGTGAACCAGGTTTGTAAGCATTTCAGGATAATGTTGAAAGCCACATCTCACTCCAACCACACAGTGATTAAAGTAGCAGCTTGAAGAATACAAGGTATATAGAAGCCAAATGTTCTTGCAAGATTAAAAAAGTACCACGGAACAGAGTTAGAGCATACACATCCACTGTTTTGGTTGCAGGAACTAAAGTGGAATTGGAGAAAGGGATCAAGCTGCTGCCAGATACACATAATGGTTTCAGGAAGATGCATTTATGCAATGCACTCCTAATGTTATTAAATCTACATATGGGTAAACCAAGGTGCAGAGAACCTAACATCAAAGCACTCAGATGATGGTACCTAGAGTACTAGAGAGGTTCTTACAAGGCACCAAGCCAGCAGTGTTGTGAATCACACCAGATGTGAAAATATTTCACATTTGAGCAGGAAACCTGGATATTTTAACCTGAAAAGCAGTTCTACACACTAAGGAATCTAGGGAGAATCACAGAGCCCAGATGGCCTCCCCGTTCAATGCTTAGTGTATGAAACCTCAACTCCAATTTCTTATAAAAATAGGACAAGAGTTCAAAACCAAGAGCTACTACTAATATTTGATTTACTAGCATAAGAGAAAAATCATAAAGGAAAATATAATAGAAAGTAAACCAACCTGAAAGATTAAGAAAAAAAAACCCATGCTTCCTAGACACAGCCCAAAGAATTTTTTTTACTTTGTGATAGTTACATAGCACGTCAAATTTCAGTTTTTAACTATGTAGCAGTATTTGTATACATTACACTAATTTTCCTCCATTTTTGTCAGCTGGAAATCCCCCATATCACAAGTACAAACTGACCTAGGGACACTGGACAATTTCAAAGCAACACAGAATGGCATTGCCCTTCCTACCCGTTTCAATTCCAAATTACTGAGATACACGTTTGATACCATAACATTTTGTAAGACAACAGGAAACACCACAAGCATTACAAGAATATCTATATCAGCCACTTTTCCTACTGGGAAAGGTTTAATTTTAAATTATCTGCAGCACACTGCTTGGTTCTCCCACAACACGATAGTACTTGAAATAACCAGGATATCTGCCAAGTGATGACAGGCACTTCTGTGTCTTCATCTACACACAAAGATGTTGGCAAGCACTCAGACAGTCACAACACATCAGCTCTAAAAACTTCCTATTAAATTTAACAACATTTTGAAGTCAAGTCTACAACCACCCAGAGACATAGAATATAAACAAAATACCTCCAAGTCCATTGTCTGCTGTATGCTTCCTTTCTTCCTTTTTTCCTGCAGCCAAAACACACTGTTTGCACGATCCTACCCTCTTTGCCTCCTCTTCCAAGTCTGCTGGAAGAGACCACTCAGTTCTGCTCCTTCACCACTCCCCTACAAAGAGCACCTGCAGTTCCAGGTGCTCTGTTACGAAGTGGGAAGAGCTCTGCACAGGTGAAGCCTATAGTGGGAAGAGCTGTGCACAGGTGAAGCCTATTGCCAATTGCTGGAATGAGGTAAGCCTGGGTAAGAGCTCATTGTAAATAACTTGGTGGTAAATAACTTGTAGGAGTTTCTCATCCACTTGTCAGTTTACATCATAATCCTTGGCTTCAAATCTTTGGTACAGAGAGTTTCTTGATGCTGAACTTAATATCTGGGCCACAATTCAAAGCTGGAGTCACCACTGATAATAGTTTTCCTTTATCTCAGGTCAAAATGCGAGAATGAGGGTTGAGCAGAAAGGCACGGAAAGGTTTGGGCAAGTATGAGTGGGGAGTTTAATTACAGCATGCATGCAATAAGTTGAGAGCAATGCAGTTCCCAAATAGTTGCTGGTTTTCTCCAGAAATATTAATGGGACATTGTATTGCAAGTAGCAAACTGGTTATTTTAACTCAGTATTTTATTACACACACAAAAAAATAATACAAAAGTACTCCAAGCAAGTGTACACCAACACTCCTTTCACACCTGTATTATAATGCTGTATTTCTTTTTTATTAAAATGGTTACAAGTTAAAAATGACACCTAAAGAAACAGAGCCATCCAAATGCATTCATTTATACCAATAATTTCTCTCAGGTGACTGAGATAACAGACCAGACTCTTCTGGTGCTTAGTGAAGAGGCAACATGCACAAACTGAAATACAAGAAACTATTCCACTGTTATCTAGAGAAACTGTGGAGCCTCCATCCTTGGAGACTTCAACACCATGTCAGTCCCGGGCAGCCTGCTTGGTTGACAGGGCGCTGAGTAGGGCAGGGGTGTTGTACTAGAAGATCTCCAGCAGTCCCTTCCAACTTCTGTGATTCCATGATTCCATATCTAACAGACTTCTAAGTCAAACCTATCAAATCTTGGTAACTGTTCTAATTCAGCAGAAGGTGAACAAAGAGAGTAAAAGAAAACAGATCTCCAAGCCTGAGTTTATTGTCTCTGGAACTACAAAGCAGTCAGGTACTGAACTGTATCCTTCCTTTTCTTCAGTCAGTGCCATATGCAACAGGAGTTATCCTTGCTCCCTAGTAACAGACACACATTGTGAAGGAATCATTTATCTGTATCACAGTCTATCCATTTTTGTTATCACCGACATCAACAATGTACCCAGAATGCTGAGGAACCACATAAATATTTTCCTATCCATGACTGGCAACAGGCAGCAAGGTCTAGAGCAATATTTTTAGCTGAGGTCATCCTGCATCCCATATTTTGGTTGTTCACTCAAATGACTGAAGCAACCTGACTGTTCATGTCATTTCCTGCTCCCATGACTTTTTCCTGAAATGAAGGACACCTGACCAGAGTTCAGTGCCAAATGCACAAAAGGTGTGCTCCCATTTATAGACCTTTGCCTTTTGTTTATCCACACCTCCTTCATAGCAATGCACTGTGAGAAAATGGCTTATGGTGCTAGTATAGGCCATAGGAGAGATGGGAGGGTATGCCCATGCCTTTACACGAATTTGTTCATGGCCATTTTCACTTAAACCTCAGTTCTAAAGTGAGTTTCTAGATTTTCTTTACTATATTGTAAGCCACTGCTGGTATCTGCATTTGGCACATGGCCCTAGGAAAGTTTTCAAACTATTTTTTTTTCCCATAACAAGATTTCAAATGTCTCTCAAAAAGAAATTAAAAAATATATTAGTTACCTGTAATAATTGTATCCCCTTTGTAGTTGAAAGCACAGGAGAATATCTCATCAGTATGACCCTCTAATATCTGAAGGCAGTGTCCAGTAGCAGCATCCCAGAGTCGAGCTGTTTTGTCAGAACTGGCCGTCAGTATAAAGTTGCCTTTAGGGTTGAAACATACCTTTAAAAATACAGAAATGAGTTTTGTTACTTAGCAAGTTAATACGCCTAGAGAAAGAAGTGTATCTAGTGATTAAAAGATGAAAATGGAAATGAAAAACTCTTGCATTCAGCTTTTCAGCTAAAATTAAGGATAGTATTCCACTAGAGTCACGTTGGCAAACTTCTCTGGCTGAAAACTGTGGATTTACAAAGGTCTATAAATAATGACCTTACTATAGGATCAAAACTTCAGAATACCAAGCCCCAAAATGACAACTGATCCACAACTGTAGTGACTTTATTTAAATATTATCATTATTCCAATGTAAAATTATACATATTTTATAGAGTTCTACATTAAATAACATACATCTCTGTAGTATCAGAATTTGCACTGAAAGCAATTCATTTTATAGTATGTCTTCGTATTTGTTAAACATTCATTGCCAAAACTGCATGCATTTCCAGATAATCGGGTATATTTTTCTAGCACTAACCAGACAATACCAGTTTATTATATATTGCAAAATTGCTTAATCACTGAGGGCAAAATATCTGTTCCCTAGAAATCCAATTTCCAAGTAATACCCTTCCCAAGTGGTCACAGCTACCCAGAATATCTGCAGAAATACATGGACTTTTCAACATGCTCCCAGATGAGCAGATTCTCACTTCCAGCAAAGAAATCCTGTTGGCACTAAGGACTATGATGGAAGCTGTCTTTAACCCACTCACACGTCAGCAGGTATCCCGACTGTACCCAGTGGATCTGAGTGTGAAATACTGCAGTGACTATAGTAAATGAGGAAATACCAGCCTTTCTGAACTGAATATTCTCTCAGCAGAGTGATTATAATAGACAAAACAATAAAATGAAGTGGGTTCTGTTCACTAAGAACCATCCTAGTTTCAAAATACTAATGTTTCAATTTCAAAATACATCCAAAGAAAGCAGTACTGACTTAGCTTTGAAGCTAGTGAGAACTATCAATTTGAAAGAATAACAAAAATTTGCAAGTAATAAATAACAAAGTTTGAAAAATATGTACAATGTTGGAAGCAACTAAATATATTTGGAACAGAACTTTGGTGTTCAAAATTGAGCCAGATAAGACTTCCAGCAAAGCACATGAGCACACTCCTCATGACCAAGTGATTTTTGAAAAAGGCTTTATGCTTCCAAGTCCCTTAAGCACTTTTGAAAATAAGACTCTCCATGTATTTATCCACAGAAATATTTTTTGCCATTCCATAAATCAGGTGTGCAGAGAAATGAAAAAGAGTAAGCAGGAACATATCTGGTAGATGTAAGGAACAAGGGTGATGGTAAGAGCCTCAGAGACAATAGCCTTAAGATGTCAACAAGAGAGTAAAAACATGGTGCTTATTCTGTCAGAGAATCTGGGACTCCAAGGGTGTAATAACACAGGTACAATTTAGGACAGGTCAGACAGAAGGTCTATTAACTATGATCATATTGAGAGAACACTTGGACAGCATCTCCCTCTCTGCTCCCCCATTCCCTGCCAAGTGATTGGGGTGACCCAACCTGTAAACTGTTTCAGCAAAAAGAAAAAGCTAAGGAAAACAAGTCATTTCAATGTTAAAAAAGTCAGATATTCGTCCCTGGGAGGGATGGACTTCTTAAGTAGCTGCCAGAATTCTAAGGAATAAAATAGTAAATAACATGACAATGTAGAGAGGTAGCTCTTGGAGCCTATAGGAGTAGCAAGCCCAGTGCTATCTTACCTCAGAAGTGGGGAATTGGTAAACAGTCACTGACTGATAGCTTTTAGCCAAAAGGAATGTTCTTTTAGTAAAGCTAACTTCTTAGCCAGACCTCTCAATTTTAAATAATTACTATATTCCCACATCCTTTAACAGTATTTCTGTGTCATGGAGTAACTGGTGGATTGGATGTCACACATAGTGAAATAAAAAAAGGTGCAAACCACAGACAACTTACCTTGGAAATTTCACTTCCATGACCTTCTAGCTTTGCAATGCACTTTTTTGTTTGTGCATCATAGACTCTTGCTGATCCTGTTGCAGTAGATGGGGAGCCATATGTGACTGTTATGCTTAAGCATGCATTTCAATAAGAACATTTCAATGAGGTCAGAAGGAACTCATCCTCAGGTTTCATTTCAAAAGAAATAGAAGGCAATCTTCATAGAGCTTCCTCCAAGGGTAAAGTCTATTAAAAAGGATCTGTAATCTGTTTGGAAAAGCCTGACTTCCTTTCCTGACCAGAAATGGATTCTCCTGGAAAACTTCTAAAATGCAAATACAGATGTCCACATAGAACACAGACTACTGAAGTCTGTAATTTCAGAAAGCATGTACACTGTATCTAGAAAGCTTTTGTTATATTTCAGATACTCATTTTATTAAATAAGCTATTCATTATACTTAATAAGCTATTGATTAAATTTCAGGAAACTTTTTACATTGTCTTTTGTCTGAATATAGCAACTACAGCAAAACATATCCAAAATAATGCCCCGCATTCAGTCTGGTATCCTGTTTCTGGAAGTGCAAATCAAAGCCCTTATATATGTAAAAATAATATGGTATTGTCATTATGCACTGTAATATAAATAACTGAGCAGGTAAATACAAAAAACTATTTATTGCAATTCCTAAAAAAATAATGAGCATGTAAAACTTCTGCATACCAATAACAAACCAGAATTGCTTCTTTCACTACCTCTGTATTGAGTATTCTCTTCCTGTGCATTTGGAAAGCCTGGTAGTAAATCCACCAGTAAAATTCCAACTATTTTCATTTAAGCCTAAATTTGAGTCATAAAAATCAATCCCCTCAAAAGCTATTTACCTACACATTTAAAACATATTTCCAGCCACAAGTGAAATATTTCCTTCCAAGTTTGAAGTTAAAGGGGAAAGACACACTGAGTTGATTAAAGTATGAAAATAAGAACATTTTCACTGGAGAAAACTGCTTAAGTTTAATGCCAAACTTTCTATAATACAACAAACATTGCTTGACCTATAGTTCTGAACCAAATATTCCTCTTCCATCAAGCTACACTCAGAGCAAAACCATCGCCACAGCTGAATTCTTGCAGCAGCCCAGTCACTGCACTCACCATCGGCAGAGGCAGTTGCAATGCGCTGTCCGGTGTAATCAAAGCAGACATCCAAGATCTCGTCCCTGTGACCTGCCAGAGTTGCCAGATGTGTCCCAGTCACAGCATTCCACAGCTGCACAGATAAATAGGGGTAATTTATTTGCTTACTTTGACTAGTTTACTTGATAGTTACCTAGTTGTTTGATAATGCAATAGAGGCCCTTTCTGATATCTGACATGTATTAACACAAAAACTGGATATAAATCAATAGTCACTGGTTAGTTAGTTTAATAAAGTCCTATATATTTTTTTATTTCAGTGTATTGATTAAACAAGACTTAACTGGACTTCACTGAAATGAATAAGCATACATTTAGTTGTAAATTTTTAATTATATGTACTAGTTTAAAATAATGCTCTTTTATTTAAAATATATATATATTTTTATATGTCAAGTAGCTGCATTCAGTATATACTCAACATTCTTACCATGCATGTTTTGTCCATTGATCCAGTGACAATGAGAGAACAGTCCCAGCTGAACTGGGCACTGCTAATCTCTCCTCGGTGACCTATTAAAGTAAGTAACCTCCTACAGAAAAAAAAGGTAATTTACATTTATAGTGTGTATTTTGATATATACATAGAAATTATTAATAAGTTTATAAAATGCTATAGTTAAGGTGCACGTCTTCACCATTTTATCCATTAAAGCAATTAAATGGAGTGGTACAGTTCATTTAGGATTCTTCCACTACATCAATTCCATTTTCTATCTTTGATAAAAAGAGGCAGTAAGGAATAAAATGGAAAAGTCCTCCCTTCTCTTTCAAAACTATTTTAGTGAATGTATTTTCAATGAAATGCAACGACTTTCCGGTATCAGAGACAAATTCTTTGTATTCTTCGACATATACAGCAAGTTTTTCCACATTACTATCCCATTATCCTTCTTCAATGAACTGTAAACAGTACATCTTTAAAAAACTCTGTGTAATCTAAACCTTTTATAAAATCCACTGAAGATCAAATAGAACTTAATCAGGTGCTTAATGTGAGCATGTTCCCAAATAACAGGCAAATGACGGCCAAACTGGAATACGATTTCTAATCCTCATTAATCCTAAACTTGCTGCAGAAGACTGGCTACATTAAATTCTTCAGCTTTATCAGAACAGAGAGGTTACAATTAGCTGCTATTGCTTCCTAAGAATTAATGGCCTATAAGGCAAGGAAGCCTAAAAAAGATTGAGATATATATGGTATTAAAGGATTAGTAAATTGGGTTATTATCACAATGCTAACATCACTGTATCATTAATAGAAACACGCTTTAAATAATGGATGAACTAATGACTAGGAAAACAACTAAATTAGTTTAAGTGACTGAAATGTTTTTATTCATTGCGTAAGATATATAAGGGTAGCTAAGTTAATATATATGCTAAAAAAAACAGCAAAGCAAATCTCCTGAGCAATGAATTTTCTATTTGTTTATGATAATAAAAACTTGATTATACTCAGATTATTTTACAGATTTTACTTTCTAACACTGTGAGGCCCACACTGTTGTATTTGTGTAGAACTTCTTACAGTAAAACCAAAAATCAACAAGCAGATAACAAGAGAGGGAAACTTCTTACGTTTATAAACAAATTACTTGCTCTGCTATTTAACTACTGTTATTGTAATACCTAGTGCCCAAAATACCTAATAAAGAAAAAAGTTTTAAATTAAAATTTAAAAGGTTTAATTTCCAATTTTAAAAAAGTCAGGATGAGCTTCAAGCTTCAACATAAGGATCCAATCAATAAACAGAATAAAAAGCAAGGTGTGGAACATCTCACAGAAATCACTATCTGTGAGATACACAATTAGAAAGAACACAAAAAGAGACTTGTAAAGTGCCATAAAAAATTTCCATTTATTTATTAAAAAAAAATCAGCGTCAGCCATGATGATACTTCTTTAGTTTTCAGTTTCTAGTGAAATTTAGTATATAGATGCTCTAGTATTTGACCATAACTACAAATAAAAAACTGTTTATGTCTCAGCACCCTGACCCCTGGTACAAGCTGTTGATTTGCCAAATGAAGCTTTGCAGACACCTTCAACTGAACTACAGCCAACTGTATCTGCCAGGGAGAAATTACTGATTAAATATAGACCTGTATTAAAAAAGCAGGTTCCCCCTTCCTCCTTGTTTTTGTCTTTTTAACCTTAACATTTTATGAAGAAAATATTGAACCTTGTTCAGATTTCTTGTCCCTACATCAAGTTCCCTCAGGACAAATTGGGATACCCACCCAGAATAAAACTGAGGAACACATATGCTTATTGGAGTCAGCCAGCAAAATTAGAAGAAACTCCAAGTTCAAGCTCAAATTTGGAAAGCAGTGTTTCTGATATATTTTGTATGGTGAAAAACACGCACCCATGACATCACATGGAAGATTTTTGCAAATCTACCTGGAACTTTATACAGCAAAGTATAGTCTTTCTGACTCCTCATAGTCTTTCTGACTGCAACTTCTGTAGTTTTTTAAGACAATGTAACCAGATGAATTTTCTATGACATAAAATATACTTTCTTTCTACTTAAATAGTCTGTTCCATCTAGAAATTCTCAACACCTTTCAAACCAATAGTTTCCATGTTGATAAAATATTTTCCCGTTTGGAGAATTCACGAGGAACAAGCGCAGGATCTGTCCATTCCTTCTGCCTCCTTAATACTCATAAGATGGAAATTTAAAACAAAAAACACATACTGAAGCATTTCATGAGCAGTATTCCTTTTCAGAAGCACAAAGGGGTAACAAACGACAAGATGAAGGAACATATACTCTAAATGAAATATGTGGTCTGTAATTTGTAGCTCAACACTGTCTGATGCATTTGTCCTGAAAGCATGCAAAGTAAAATTATATTTATTAGTGCTTTAGTACCTGCCAGTGCCAACATCCCATACTGCTACTGTATGGTCAAAGGAGCCAGTGATAATCTTATCTCCAGTGGTGTTGAAAGAGAGTGTAATAATTTCTGCTGAGTGCCCCTGAGAGGATTTTTAAAAAGGAGTATAAGAATACAAATTATGACTTTACCATTAATATAGTTTAATATGTAGGATTTTTTCAGTAGCATTATCCTTCTATAACCCAACAACGTTTTATTTACTGCCTTGTCCAGTATATCACAATTTTGACAGAAATACCTACCCAACTTGGAGTAGCCAATATCCCAACAACTGCAAAAAAGCAAGCACATCCCTTTAGCAGGAAGCTTACTCACTACATATTATTTAGGATTTACACAAGAGAAATGCATTGAAACAGCAGAGGCCAATCTAAACCTGTGGAATCCCAGCAAGCCATGTAGAGCAAAGAGAGATGACAATCTAGAGGTAACTGGATGCCTGTCCTCTGCTGATGTTCACAGGAAGATCCATACAGAGGAGATCACAATTTACAGGATAGCAACACGTTTTAATGAGGGCATTCTAATCTATAGCAGGAACGTCACTGAAATGAGAAAATCTGTCTTTTGATAAATAGGGCTTTTTATAAAATACCACAGTTTTCTCATTCCATTCAAGTTTTCTTACTCTGTTTTGTAACTGCAGTCACTGTGGGACCATGTGGCAAAAGAAACTAAGCAAGTTTTGAAACTGCTGTAATGTTATTCACCTCAGCTGGAAAACTAAGAAAGCAAGGAACACCTTTAAAAACATATGGCAAACATACTCTTAAAGTGGCTACTTCTTCTCCTTTCTCTATGTCCCATAATTTGGCAGTGGTATCCATACTTCCAGTTGCCACCAATGTGCTTTGAAGATTAAATGATAAACATACCTGTAGCAAAAAACATTGGATAGAAAAAGTGGGAGTCTATTTATATATATTTTGCCAAAAACAAGGGGTCAAGATTAATAGTTTTAAAAAAGTCTGACAATATTTTATAGCATACAGAAAAATTACAGAGTTCTTCCAGCAGCTCACTAGAGGGGCAACAAGTCCCTATCACAAAGCTCTCGATGACTACCCAAATCAAGTGGACTACTTGGCTGCTTTGCAACAGCAGTACACTAAAGACTTACTGGAAGTTTTCCTGTATTGTTTTCAGAGCCTGTTTCATTTTTGTCACAAGGAAAAACTATTTAATTCACAAAGTTTTAATGAAAACCAGGACTAAAGCAGTTTGCTAATTTATTAACAGCACATAATTAACTGGCAGAGAACTATGTCTTCAGTATCAGCATCTATATTGAAATAGATAAGCTTATGCAATCTTAATAAACACTTGCAAATTTTTAAACCTCCTCCTCTAACTCCAAAGAGGTTTTAATCACACACACACTTTTGCATGCACACTCATAATCTCTCACAGGATGTGTGGGTTACAAGTACATCCCTTCTTAGGAGTATGTGTCCCCCAAATATCCACACACCTGCCCCAAGGGACACGAGTGCTCCAGCTTTAGCTGAATTCATGCCACTTCCCACTATCTCCTGATCCACATTCCAGGAAGGAGGCATCCAAGTTCATATATGCACATATTACATGGTGGTAACAGGGCCTTCTCGTTGAACTTCGTACTGACAACCCACTAGCTGGATGCAGACTCCTAATGGTGTCTCCAAAAAACAAGCTATTCTCCCTGTGGTCTACACAGAGATTGAGATGCTCAGGGTGACTTATGGGAAGCACCAGAGTAGGTTTTGACAACTGATAACAATTGGTTCCAGACCAGTGTCTCCCCCACCCCGTTATAATTTGTCTTGATTCTTTTATCTTTCTCTACTTCTTTCTTTTTATTTCAAAATTCAACTTCTTTATTTCAAAATTCTCTTTGAAATTCTCCAGTTACAGTTCAATCCTACTGACAGTCTTCCCTAACACTATGATTTGGTAGGCTTCCTCTTTAACTTAGTTAGTTTGGGGCAAAGACCCTTCAAACAGTTTTTTGTACACTCTGTACACTCACACTCATCCTCTCAGGTGTTATTATCTATGTCATTTGCCAAGGGCGTCCCCACAACATCATATTTATTTTTGAAAAAGCAAGAACAAAAGCTCAACAACTTGCTAAACTTATTTTTCACATTAAAAAATCATGTCATCATCCTCCCGTTCTCTGTAATTATTCAATATGATTGTTCTGCAAATAAAGAATAGGAGGTGCCATGAAAAAAGAAAAACAGTAGCTCGGTTTTTGAATACTGAATAACTATAGACATGCCCTTGCCAGCAATGTATCAGCTGCAATAATAGCCTTTCAGAAACAGGCCTCATTCAGAGAAACACATCATTTTCTGCTGGCTATTATCTTCTACTAATTACTTGCTGACACAACTCATAACACTCTGGGTCTAATCTAACCCCTACAGAAGTCAGAAAAAATTGAGAGGCCTTTAAACATTTACCTAACTGATCTGGGGAAGCAAAATCACTGCAGCCTTTCTCAATAAGCAAACATGTTCTCCATTGTAAGGGATAACTGTTTCACAGTATCCAGAGAATCAAGAGCACACTGAAACAAACCTCACCTTCCACCATGGTAAACCACCATTTTCTTGCACTAGTTAAGGCCTCACAATCTACATTAAATTCTTTTTTTTTTCGAGAAACAATGTCCAGCAATATTTTATTGAATAGTGATCATATAGCTATTGCTGTTGCTGATAGGGGTCCTAGTGCATTGGAAAGGAAACCAAGAATTATGAAGCTTAAACTGTTTTAATTTCATAGATCTTTGACATTTCAGCACCCACATATTCCCAATTAACACAGTTTAAATTTCAGAAATTCATTCTTTATGACTCCACTTGGTTCTGCACATAAAGTTCAAATCTCCGTGTGAAAGACAAGAAGACAAGCAATGATGTTCTTATGTATTTAGTTCTGCAAATGTGAGAGGCAATGCAAGATAGCTAGAAAAAAATGTGATTCGTAATCAAGCAATAAATATGTACAGTAAACTGAAAAATCCAAATGCTATGGTATTTTTCAATGTTTTAACATTTAGCAATCAGGGAGAAATTGGAACAAAGTAAAAATAAAAATATTTATATTTTTATATGTATATGATGGTTCATTCTCTCTCTTAAGAACTGTCAGATTATCTTCTCTTGCAGTGCAGAAATGTTAACAATATCCAAATCTGTGAACAGGGGGAGCAGAACAGCTGTGCTTTTCAATGGGAGCTCATGGGGAGTTGGAACACACAGTCACCAATGATGGTGTGAGGAAACAAAGGAATAAGAAATATCCAGCACTACTCACTATTTCTGCACTATGTCCTCTGAAAGTATGATAACATTTTCCTGTTTCCGTGCTCCACAGTTTGCAGGTTTTATCAAAAGATCCAGTGGCAATCTTGTCACTAAATGGAAAAAAATCCTATCGTTTCTAGTTAGAAAAAACCTCTGACTCCAAAGACAGCAGAACTCACAGAAACATACCCAGCCATGGAAGCTTGCACACACTGCCACACTACAGGATCCTGGAGCAGGATGTTACAGACACAAGTTACATTAAGGGAAAAAATTAGCAGACACAATTAGTTGCTAAGAGAGTCACTGTGCTTATCTGTGAGCACAGAAGTGTTCATAACTTATGACTGGGGATGATGTTATCTGCTGCACTTTCAGGTGCATTAAAAAGTTACGCCATTTCATCAGATAACATCTGTTTATCAACCATTATAGACCCCTTTTATAAGCAGTTTACCCAAATTTCAGAGGTCGAACTCCACTCTCACTGAAGTCAGTGGAAGTGGTGTGACCAACTGCAGTTAGAGCAAGACTGAACTGAGGTATCCAGAAAATATAGCAAGGGACACTGCAGCAAAACCTAAAGATTAGCAGAAAAAAAATTCTTTTTTGAATGAATTTTTAATGTAAAAGTAGTTCAAGGTTCTGATCAGATTCTCTTGTGTGTATCTTATTTCTCCATTTTTACAGTCTAATTATGGACCTTTGCACAGATTTTTGTCATTAGTTTCTCCAAGGTATACAAAAGATTTTCATTAACTGTTTTTTTTTAAAGTGAAGAATAACATCAGAATATAAGACATTGACAAAGCAGGTTCTAGGTTTTCCTTTTCATATTGAAGAAGGAGATGAAGCTTCCAATAGCGTAAGATCAAGTCTTTAACATTTATTTCCTGATGTTAACTGTGGATTGCTTAACTGATAAATAGGACATCTGACAGTAAAAGAAGTAACATGATTCAATAGAAAAATAGGAGTTAATTTATCTTACTTTGCAGAGAAACAAAATGGTTTTCTCACACATGATAGCTTTCTCAGGAAGCAAATGACAATGAAACTTAAGTAGCTAACATGTAATTCCCTTCACCTAACAGGTGGCAATCCCAGCCCAGGGCAAAGTTATTGGAGAAAACAAAGGTGCACAGATTCATATCTGACATTCACACAGCGGCCCCCTGTGGATTTTATAAAAATTACTCAACAGCTGTGAACTTATAAATCACGTCCTAAATAATAATGAATGTGTAATACCAAATGGAGAAATCCAGTTCTGTTGTGACAGAACTTTTCTTTCTCCTTAACTGAAGCAATATATGTTGTCATAAGTACTTATATCTCACATCACATACAATTATGTGGAGGTAGAAAGAATGATTAACATTCAGAACACAATCTGATCCTGTAGGTATTACTGAAATAAATCTGTGCTTCAATATATTAAACTGACTTATATATATATATTTCAAGACTGAATACATAATTAAATTTGTGGTTAGAATTTCTAAATTTTATTTTAAAAAATTATAGCAGAAAACATGTTTGAATGTACAAATAAAATAGTATCTTCCCGCAGTGATTAGCTATAGTTGAACTCTACAAATTCAGAAGTTGAACTCTTTCAGTTTGAAATAGTCTATTTTATATTAGAGTATTTGCAAAATAACATGATTAGCAATTATGAGGTATCTCAGAGGAAATATATTTACCCATAGGGATTATTGAAAGCTATTGCATAGACAACGTTTTTGTGTTCCTCCAGTGTATGCAGCTCTTCTCCTGATGCTGTATCCCATAGTTTGCAGGTTCTGTCATAGCTTCCAGTGATAAAGCTAAAGCAAAGAGAAATTAAATTCTGAATACAGTAAATAGCTTACTGGTCCTGATGCACAGTCAAATGAGTTATTTGCACAGATTTCAATTAGCACTGTCTCAGACCCTAAATCTCTTTCTTTCAAAAATACAGATTAATGACCATAGAGGTTCTTTTTCTTTTCTTTAAAACATATTATTCCTAAAAACACCTTTCTTCTAATCTTCAATGTATTTCACCTAGAAAGCAAGCTGCTGCTTTCAAGACACGAAGGAAAAAATGATAAGACGCATGTCCATAGGGAAATCAATTAACATGAAAGTTATATTTCCACTATACTGAAAGTCCCAATTGAGTTTATGTCAAAGACTCACTTAGCTTTTAGCAATAGATAGTTTATTGCCATAAAGGTGTTTCTGTCTGTAACATGGTAATTATCAACAAACTATCACCTTGGAAGAAAAAAATTGCACAAATTGAATCTCTCCTGCTACTTTTTTGCATCTCCCATTATTTGTCCCACAGAGGCCAAAAATATAGTCCCCAGTTGTGCCTGAAGCTGGTTATAAGCAGCACAGCTGAATTCTTTTTGCAGCAAAATAAGAGCACTGAAGTTCCATTCCCATTTAATTTACAAATACAAAACTTCAAATAGTGATTATGTATTTTGACTTTGAAAACAACTTACCGGGAACCAGATTTGTTGAATGCTACATTAGTCAGTGGCAATATATGTGTTCTAAGCACCTGAAATAGAAGTGGGGCAGGGAAAGGAAAAACATTCGATGCAAATAAAACAAAAAAATTGCTCAGAATATTCAACAGCTTAATTTTTTCTCCTCCTCCTGTCAGACTACCAGTTACAGCTGTTATACATTAATCCCTAACTAAAAAAATCCCCATATGTTATCAGGTTATGAATGAAGATGTTATACACTATTTATTTAAAATTATTTCAAATTTATATTTTATTTAAGTTAACTGCCTTTTCCCCCATGCTTGGTTTTAATTCATCTTCTCTGAGTCCAGCAAAGTAACCCTAGACCAGAGCTGAAAGGGCAAAACAAATGAGTGAGGAGACCATGCCTGCTGGGACCACTGATGAAAGAAATCTCAACTAATATTAAATCCTATAAAGTGAATCAAGAAATCCAACTGAATTGAGTATTTGAGTCTTATAGGATATGTGCTACTTCTAGCTAGCATGTGATTTTGCTATAAAAACCAGAAAGAATAGATATAAGCTGCATCTATGTCCTATGAGATTATGACAAGGCGTGAAAAACCATAACAAAGATGCTCGGCAAGACAAAATTCAAAGAGAGTATTTCAAGTTTAATGTCTACCTGTGCTGTGTAGGTTATGGAGGTCACTGTTTTCTAAAATTGCTTACAAGGTCCTTTAAATAGAGTGTATATATGTTTCATGATTCTATAGCCATAATAATACATATTGAGGTTTATTAAACATAGGTGAAAATAGTTTCAGACACTGCCAATAGACCAAAAAAAAAATACAGTCTGGCTGGTGTTTGAATAAACTGGATTCTGCACAACACAGTTTGCATTTGAACAATTCCCTGCCCTCTGCTCAAGACTAAAGTACAATAAAACCATAAACTGGGAAATCACAGCAATTGCTGACAGGGAAGTAAAGGGATGTTACAAATACCTCAGTGGCTCACTAGGTCTTTTCTGTAGTGTGAGAATGAAGAAGAATTGATTTATGAGCAATGCCATTTAATCACTGACATGTTACCAGAGCTTCAACTTATTGTCCTTATCTCAAGTTTTCCAAACTGCCTGTCTCCAAAAGGAAAATGAAAGAGGCTCATGGATCTTCTGCTCAGAAGAGAAAGGACTGATCAAAATGGAAATAAAAATGGTCAAGTGAAGGACTGAGAAACAGAAAATATATTTTATGCCACAGAAACAACAATTTCTGTTCTCTAGAGAAAGTAACATAAATTGTACTTTCAGCTACAGCAGTGGGAATGAGCAATCAAGATGTGGAAATGCAAAAAATATTTTGATTTTTAAAAACAGCCACAATATATAAATATCTGCACATGAGGATGGATAATTAGGGAAATTTACGGAAATTTGATCCATGACATTTTTAGGACTCCATGTAGGCAGCTCTGAACAAAAATATTCAAAAATTATGAAAAAAAGGGAGGAAAACAAGATAGGTTTATATTTAATTTCAGATCATTGGACTGATTCTGTTCTTTCAATGCCCAGTGCTGCAATTGCTTCATCCACATAACTCTGAGTCAGGGAGAATTGCTTGTGCAAATGGTGCAGTAATGATAATATTAAAAAAATATACCTCAGTTCTGCAAAATCTGCTACAGCAGGACCTAAAATAAAAATGTGTAAATCACTACAGCATCCCACGCTATGTAATAGTTTAAAACCTGAGAATTGTTACAAAAGCTGGTTTCTCTGCGGGATACCTAACACACCATCATCACCACAATTATTGGAAATAACAAAAAATGAGTTTAGACACTTGTTTCAGATTATGCTCCAGTGCAACAGGGAAAAAACATTCATTTCCAAACAATGCAAACACATGGAACACCTTCTGGGGAGAAAAGAAAAAAAAATCTCACTCCCACCCACCTCAGAAGCACCTGATACTCATGTTTCACTCACAAGCCTTAAGTGAAACTGAAACATCACAGAAGTTCTTTTCACACACTTCTAACTACCCCAGTGAAGGAAACAGGCCAGCACTGATTGATTTGCCTGCCTCTATTATTTCCAAATACAGAATCTCAAATACAGCACTATACCCAACAATGAACAAATACATTATTTACACTCAAATTTGAACAAGCATTTGAGAATTTATCAGTCTCTATGATGAACAAACAATTTTAAAAGCTTTTGAAAAGCAAGGCATTATCTCAGTTGAGACCATCCCTTAAAAGAGAACAGAAACTTTTTTAAGTTAAGATGCCCTATTACATAGCTCTGTTTTCAAAATTAAATACACATATCTTTGCAGAACTCAACCAGATGTGTACCGGTGGTCAAAAGAACCCAAGTTATATCTAGGAACATGTAAGGGTTTTTTAGCTGAACAAAATTTCTCCCTTTTGTCTCCCAGTTTAAAGTAACAATAAACAACATAGCACTGACCAGCAATTTTTAACAGCTACACATTGCCATCTGCTGACACAATAAAGATACAACATTTAATTATTTCAGATTGCAACATGCAATTTAGGTTAGATATTAGGAAGAAATTGTGTACTGTGAGGGGACAGAATGGATCCTGGATTTGGAGCTCTGAAAGATCTCTTTAATCATTATTCTTAAAAATCTTACTTGTTTGAAATAATTTTTGTAGTGCTGTCTGTAAGCTGAAGATCAAACTATCAATATTCAAACAAAATAGTAATGACAGAAAGTAATGAAAACCGGGATTAGTAATGACAACTGCATAAAAGCCCCAAAACTTCCACAATATAATAGCACAAACCCCATAATTTTCACAAAATGAAGAACAAGTAGAGAAGGGTACAAAAATACTTTGGTCCTTTCCCAACAGCTATTTTACTTGGGGTCTATTTACAAATTAGGGGTGTTGCTGGTACACAAATTTTTACTTGACAAATAAAAGATTTATTTCTCTCCATTCAAAACACACCCTTGTGCATAAGCCTGTGTAAACAGTCTGGGAACAGTTATACCTCTCAGCCTTTTGGGGGAATTCCCAGCAGATAAAACCAGGCCAGGCTCTGTTGCTCTGAACAGCGCAGAGGGGATTGAAAACAGTCAAGAAATCAGTCATAAAGTCCAAATTTTGCTCTCCAGCACAATATGCAGCAGGAAAAACATACTCACAGCACCACAACTTAAACCCCTCAAAATGCTCCAAGTTGTTTTAAACACGCCTCTAACCTTAAAAAGAGAGAATTTGTGATTCTCTTTTTCCCCCAGCTTCTGCTGCAATCTTCGTACTAAAAGTATGACATGTTCCACGCAGGCAGCTGTGATGAGAGGTTCTCCTTTTCGAATTTCTTCTACTAAGGCTGTGACATCTGTGCTAATTATGAGAAAAGAATTAAAACAAATCCCTTCCAAAAAACTAAGCATAAACTCACCAGATTTTATCCTCTGGCAATAGTAATGAATATAAACCCAAGAATATTATTTACTTGCAGAGAAACTGAAGTAAGTGATTAAATGTTATGTGTTTATCTCATTCTGTAGTGCCTTAAAGAAATATGGACAAATCTTTCTTGGTTTTTATGCTTCCTTCCCTCTCTTACTAAAGTTGTACAGAAAAATTTGATTTCTAAAAATTGTAGCTTAGCAAGAAATTAACTTTTCCAAAGGATTTCCACAGAGGGTCAGACATGGGAGATGTGTGTCCCCATCTGTCACTTTTAGAATAAATAGCTAAATAAAGTGGAATTTCATAAATTCCAAATTAATTGCCCATTAAATAGTAACAAAATAAATTATCTCTATCTGTGGCTTCACAGATCTATGCCTGTTTCTGTAACTCTTAGTTATGATAACTACCATGATGTGGTCCACAGCCTGTTGATGCCCATGGAGCCCCAGGAAGTGGTTCACAGCCAGCCTGTGGAATTGGATCATCTCTTCATATCATCAGATAAACTGCTGATTCCTGACCACCAGCAGAATGAGAAACTAAGAGCTGACAATACCCAGCAGTCAAAGCACCAACATGCTCTTAAAACTAGTCCTAGCATGAAAGCCAAGCATTTCTGATTGTATGTAAATTATTGCAGTCTAAAGGGGATTTTCTGTATCAGTCCTCTAAATGGAGGCCTCTAACATCTCCATAAATTAGTATCCTCTCAGTGTTTATACTCCTGTTCACCAGACAACTTATTTCTTTCACAAAGTGACTCCTTAGGTTTTATCCACAGTACTACCCTGGACAGTTCCAGGTAGACAAAAATTAGTAATTTTTAAATTTGGATTTTTCATCTTGCATGTGCAGCCTACATTGTCTACTGGCTTTGGCTTACATACAAGGACTCTTCCATGTCACTGTTGGTATTAAGACAATCATATTACTTCATGCCTTTCTGCCTAATAAACTCCATGGATTTTGGCACTTTACTTAATGGTGGCATTTTTTGTTATCTTTCTGAAGCTCTTCCTACCAGAGCTGGCTGAGTAGAGCATGTAGGCTCTATGTAATAGCTGACCTCAATTATGTTTAAAACAGTCCAATAGAGTGGTATATGAACATGCTATAAAACAGTAGAGAGTACTGTTATCTGAAATAATATACTTACTCAGGTTTAAGATCAAGAAGATCTATAGGTCTGGTCTTTGACTCACCACCTTCCACATATTCCAGAATAATTCCTTCAAAAAAAAGTGATAAACAGGTCATAATTAGACTTCTGGAATTTCATAATGTGCTGTAGACAGCAACACTTTTACTGCTCCACTGACTTCAGGAGACACATTTGCAGTTTTGGAACTGGAGGGAGGTTGGCTGTTCTTGCTGAGAGTAAGCAGTGATGAGCAACTCTGATGTGCTTATAGGATAAAAGATACTTAAACAATATTATTTATGAGCATTTTCTATTCTGGAAATGAACCTTTTTTCCAACAACTTTTTGCATCATTTCATCAGGTGCATTTTTAAGGAAGCTGTTCTGAGGATACTTGCTGTAGTTTGCTGTTCCAAGACGCCTGGAAAACATGTTTTACAAAACCTGTTATATTTATTCCAGCATTTGCAAAGGCCTGTGTACAGTAATGTATGAAAAATCACAACGCACTTTCCATTTTTAGGGTTACTCTGGCACCTCTGCAACTTTCACTGAGCTGAAGTATTCCTGTTTTGAAACAGATGATTATAGGGCTCTACTGCTCCTTGGTTTTCTGTGGGAAAGGACAATTTAGAAGAATTTCTGTGTCACTCTGCATTTTAGGAAGTTCATAAGAAAAGGATTTCATTTGAAAGAAAGATCTCTTATTCCAGTATACTTCCTGAGCTGGCCATATCCATCCTGTTTCCCTTCTGAAATTTCATTGAGTCCCATGCCCAAGTTGAGGATAAATGATGAGGACAGTGGCAGTACCACTTTTCAAAGCGTGGTTCTGCTCAGGAAATTCATAAACTAAAAAAAATAAGAATCACAGAATCGACTAGGTTGGAAAAGACCTCTGAGATCATTGAGTCCAACCCATGGCCCAACACCACCACAAACAAACTACGGACCTGTGAAAGAACACCAGTGCCATGGTCAACCAGACCATGTCCAGTCTTTCCTTAAACACATCCAGGGACAGTGACTCCACTACCTCCCTGAGCAGCCCATTCCAATGTCTAATCACCCTTTCTGTGAGGAAATTCCTCCTAATGTCCAAGCTAAACCTCCTCTGGCACGGCTTAAGCCTGTGTCATCCTGCCACTAGTTGCCTGGGAGAAGGGACTGACCCCACCTGCCTACAATCTCCTTTCAGGGAGTTGTAGAGAGTGGCAACTTTTTTTTGCTAAACAGGCCTTTTAATAATAACACATATACATTGTTGACTTTTTAAGCACCTCACTGTGATGCTAATAAGAGCGCCATGATTTTGCAGTAAATCATTAACTCCAACCGCGATGAGCTGCTTCCAGCCGGCAGCCCCTCACCGCGCCAGCACAGCCGCACCCCAACTCCCTCCGCCTGCGGGGCGCGACCCGCCCGCGTCCAGCCCCGGCAGGGGGAGGAACCCCGCACACCCCGCGCCGCCCCGGCCTCACGCACGACACCCAACGGCCTCCCCAGGCGCGGGCCCAGCCCCGGCGAGGCGGCATAGCCGCGGCCGGGCCCGGCAGCTCCGCACCCGGCGGGAAGTAGCGCAGCAGGAGCCGCCGCAGCCCCATCGTCCGCCGGCCCGGCCCGCGCGTCCGCCCGCTGCCATGGCAACGGCCACGCCGCGCACGCGCGGCCGCTGCACGAGGGCGGGGCGCGGCCTTCCCGCGGGCCCGTCCGTGCTGCCCTCGGTGCCCGCGCTGCGGGGGCCGCACCGGGCTGCAGGGGCTGCGCGTTTGTGCCGCAGGAAGGAAAGAAGCAGAGTGCACTGAAAATACATATATGTGTATATATATATATAAAGTGCGGAGGGCTAAAGAGCCAGGAATGACGGCGTAGCAAATAAGTGAAAGCTATTGGAAAAGCAAATACTCAAGACATAGCTAAGGAGAGCAGACAAAGACTGCTACTAATAACAAATAAAAAGAAAAAAATCAGCTTGATTTCTTAAAAGATAAATTCAAGGCTGAAGCACAAGTGTGAGAATACGGTTTAGAATCGTTAAGGCTGGAAAAGGCCTTACGATCATTGAGTCCAACCATGAACTCACACCACCACGTTCACCACTGAGCCGTGTCCCCAAGTGTCACCGCCACACACCTTTTGAACACTTCCAGGGATGGCGATTCCACCAATTCCCTGGGCTGTCTGTTCCAATGCCTCACCACACTTTCTGTGAAGAAATTTTTCTTAATATCCGATGTAAACTTCCCCTGGCACAACTTGAGGCCATTTCCTTGTCCTGTCACTTGTTACCTGGGAGAAGAGACCGACCACCCCCAGCTACAACCTCCTTTCAGGTAACTGTGGAGAGTGGTTTGGTCTCTCCTGAGCCTCCTTTTCTCTCTTGACCAAACTCCCCCAGCTCCCTCAGCTGCTCCTCATCACACTTGTGCTACGGATGCTTCCCCAGCTCCATTGCCCTTCTCTGGACAAGCATTTCATCAAAGACAGAAGAAAAAATGTAATTTAAAAGGGATAGCCAACATAGAATCATTAAAAGATAATGGTAGAGCTAAAAATTTGAGTCAAGCTATATGCTGAAATGACAGTAGAGCATCAATAGGGGGAAGCAGTAAACACATTTTCATTTAACCAGTCTCACAACCTGCATTGTTGACAATGGATCAATAGAAGACAGTCCCACTCAGTGTTTAAAAATACATGACTTTTCCGAAAACACCCTTATGGCTCCCTACAGCTTCACTTTGAAGACAGTCCTTTGGTTTTTGAAAGCCAGGAAGTAAAATACAATGGCCAATTCCAGACTGACTTCAGGACACAATGGGGGGACAAAGTGGTCTCCGAGCTTTTCATTCCTATTTGTTTGTTTAAATCTTTTATCTTGTTTGTATGTGGAAAGTCTTGAGGCAGATAAGGAGTGTTTTTATTGAAAATAATCCAACAACTTTTATAACTGAATTAACTTACTTGGACCAAGCTTATTCAAAAATAACTCTTTAAACAACCCCAAGTCTTGAAGGTCTCCAGTTTCTTAACAGTTTTTTGTTTTTGTTTACCATGATATGTATCCACACAGGTTATAACTTCAGAATATAAATATTTTTCTGTCATTTTAACTTAAATGATGTGAAAACAAACATGGCATGGATACTGCTTCCTACATTAACTTAGTTTGTTCATCATAAACACGGATTCATGCAGCCTTTCTGGTACCTTCAGCATTACTTAGCACCTACTGCAAGTGCTACATTTAATTTTTTTTGGTCAAATTTAAAGGTTTAATACATTTCTAGAACATAAGTGAAGAGTATCTGCAGTTCCACTATAACTCACATATTAAACATCTCTTCAATTCTGTACTCCAAGATTGAGTTTGCATCATTGAATCAATTATTGTGCTATTCTTGAGCAATCATTTTTTCAAGGTTTTCAATATCTTATACCAACAAGCTTTTTTGTTTGTTTGTTTTTTCATGAAACACAAAAGGAAATGCAGCTCCAGTCAAAACAGGGTAGTGGAAAGACTCCAAAGCTCCATGATGTCAGTACCTGTTGATTCAGCACCTTCTCCCCTCACTTTCTTGAAGTAAATCTCCATCTGAACACGGACACCTCACAGTTTGTCGTCACCTGGGATTAAGATGCAATAATGACACTCAAAGATAATAAGTCAAATCAGGCCTCAGCTTTCACCTCCTTTCCTTGCTTCTGTAAGCAGAAGATTACAGAGCAGTGGAGTCACCACAGAAGCCAATTGCTCTAAGCTCTGTGCCTGCTGTGCAGGGTGACCCAAAGAGGCACTGCTCAAATGTCCTTGTTTGCTCCATTCCTGTGCAGTAACCAGAACAAATTGCTGACCACCTGGGTGGGGGACGAGGGGCTAACACTGTGCTGAGACAAAGCTTTTCCCAGAG
The DNA here is from genome assembly GCF_003984885.1 of Neopelma chrysocephalum. Classification (NCBI taxonomy): domain Eukaryota; kingdom Metazoa; phylum Chordata; class Aves; order Passeriformes; family Pipridae; genus Neopelma; species Neopelma chrysocephalum. The sequence continues at coordinate 4,050,184 of NW_020897730.1, forward strand.
AGCTACCCAGGGCAGGCCTGGGTGCAAAATACATTTATAGTGACTAACAGTGTGTCTTTATGACAAATCAGAACCAGAGCTGTAGCACAGGTTGGATTACCTGAGGAGCCTTTAGGCAGAAAAGGTAAAACTGTGGTGAAGGAGTGAAGAGCAGGACTTACTATTTGAAGCCTAGTCAAGGAGGGATTCTGATGATACAGCAGACTGAGCAGGTGTCCATACCATTAAACCTTGATTGTTAAGCAGAAATACAACTATTTTTCAAGTTCATGGAAATGAGCAACTAGTGTATGCTTTTAGATGGAAAATTTAGATGCAAAAATGTTGCCCTAATATTGTTTTAATATCTCAAGACTGCACACAAATATCTGAGTTGTGAAAGGCCTGCTTTAAAGAATGCACACTGTAGGGAGTTAAAAGATATCTAAACTGGAAAGAAAAATTAGGTGCTGAGACATACATCCAGGATGAAATAATCAGCTTTTATGTACAGAGATGAAAAGCATTGGTCATATCAGCCTGGAAGGATAACTTCTATATCAGTTGCTCCCTGTGCATTTTTGCTTACGTCAGCTGCTTCCAGGAGTGGCAGAAAGTTGAGGTACTATAAACCTGATCAGTCTATATTCAAGAGCCTTTGAAAGACTGCAATATACCCTTATCTACAGTGCTGGAGACAACTAGGTCAGACAATGTGAAGCAAAATCAATGCAGTTACAACGAAGAGCTTCCTTGAGTTCTTCCTGTTTTGACAATCTTTTCTTGAGTTAATGTACCATCCTAAGGATAACAAGAAGCAAGTGTTTCTGACTCAAACACACTCGCAGAGAAGAGTGGGTTTTAAGCTTCTTGATTGAAAGTTGTATCATGACCCACTTGCTCTGAAGTAGGTCAGTCTGTGGTGTGCTGAACCCAATCAGAAAGGTCAGCCCAAGAGTAGTCTGAGTTAAGGGAAAGATGTAGAAAGCCACTTCCTATTTCTGTTATGTCAGTATTGGGTGCAGTGAATTTTTACTAAGGGGAGTTTTTGTGTGCTGTCCTTTCTCATGATTGTCAGGTCTGTCAAATGCAGAAGGACTGTGCTCTGATAGTTCCTTGTTCCTGCTTGGTGAATTAAATGGGTTTACATAATGTTTTTTCAAGGTTGTTTTATTCTGGCATAGATAACTTGCTTCCTCTTGCCCAAGCAGACTCTTCTACATGCATACACTTCTCTGTGCATTGCTAGAGCTCCTTCTCACTTCTGCTCTGTTATTTCCAGTACTAATCGTTACTGCACAGCCATGAAAAATGTTAAAACTCTATTACTTGTATAAGGAACATGATCTTCTGGGATTTTGATGTTTGGTAGGTAAAAGCTATTCTAGGAGAAAGAAATTACGGTGTGTTATAGAATAGACAAAATGTTCTCTTTCCCAAAGGTTGTTTTCAATCTCTGTATGCCTGTTTTCATCAATTTAAAAATCTCAAATTAAAAAAAAAAATTACTAGTTGCAATTCACCAAGAAAGTGTGTCACCTACAAGTTTCTTTTCACAGAAGTTGGATGTGCTGTTCACCCACAGTGAGATAATAATGAGTATCAAAAAGGAACAGTCTCTTCTTTGCTCTTTTCTTCTGTCTTCCATCACTGACAAATTGCTTGCATATCCCATGCAGTCAGGCAGTTCCATACATCCTTACTTGTTTCAGTCAAATTTTCACTTAGCTGAAACAAGTTTTTCCTTGCTGTCCACTTTTCAAGGGAGAGCTTTTCTCTTTAACCTTGCAAAGCTGATGAGTTTACCTGACAACAAAAAAACCTCAACACAAAAAACCCAGTAAGAGATACTTATTTTGCAATTTAAGAGAAGACCTCAGAAAGCCTTTAACCTTTCTTTCCATGGCCCAGACTGTGGGGGGCTGAAGACCTTTTGGTTAAGTAGAGGTCTGCATCATCCAGTCAAGACAAGGCAAAGCTGATGGTGTGGGGTAATTACGTGAGTATTCTGCGGTCACATTGTCTGAGCTGCAAGATAAAAGCCAGGGAGTTTTCTAGATGCACCTAGTGAGAAAAATAGAGCAGCTCTTCTACATCTACATAATATAGAATTGGGTCAAACCATGAGCCAAGAGAAGCAAAAACTCCTGACAAATAACAGGATTTCTAGTGAGTGTACAGTAGCATTGAAAAAGATGAGTAGGGAAAGCCACTTCGTTTTCAAAAAACACAGCTCCACTAAAGTAGAAGTATGTTCATCTCACCGTTGTTTTTAATTAAAAAAAAACCAAAACAAAGTAACTCTTTTGTGATTTTATGTTTAATTCTATAATGCAAAAAATTATTAAACATTTCACATAAACCATTACGTTTTCTGCATATCAGTTTCATGGCCAGATTGGATGGGGTGGGATAGGGCTTTGAGCAACCCATTCTAACGGAAGGTGTCCCTGCCCATGGCAGGAGGTTGAAACTGGATGATCTTGAAGTCCCTCCCACCTGAAACCATTCTGTGATTCTGTATGCCTTCACTAAGTGTGGTAATCCTATTACATTGTCTTGTTTTCTAAGTTTCTTTACCATCATTTCAATGTACTTCATATGGATGTGTGAAACAAGATGAGTGTATATCATTCATTAAATGTAATAAGCAATAATATGGCACTACCCACTTTCAAATTAATGAAACCTTTTTGCCTACTCCCATACCAAATTGGAGGATGCTATAGAGTGAGCAACTCTGGGATTTGCAATATATGATATATCTTTGAGATTTGCATCATCTCTGAAAGACATTTTCACCATTTACTCTGAGTCATAACAACATGAAACATTCAGATGCTCATGGGAACACAATCATCTTTTTGAACCAGCTCTATTAAATGTACATTTGAAAAAAACAAATCACTGTAGTAGGACATATAGCTAAAATATTATTTTTCAAATATGCATGGCAAACTTTTACATGAACATTTTGATTTATATTCCCTAAATACAGCTGTATAACACAGCTTATTCATACATGAGATACTGCCACATTTGGAAGTTGCTCTACAGCTTGATTTATCTGCCATGTTAAATCTATCAAATTCCCATTTTTCTACCTTGTAAGTTTATTGTGTTATCAGCAGCTTTGTTCCTGACCAATAATGCTGTAAGGATATTAAATTACTAGTTTAATCTTGACACTCTAATTGACAGTTTCACTGCAAATTGAACCACTCACTTGAACCCATCTCACTGGCACAACTCAAATTAGATGGCTTGATCAGTCAGTGCATAGCACCTGCTGTTCCCCCCAGGTATGAGTCTGTAGCTCCTAACAGATTGCAATGTTTCTCTGCCCTTGGTACCTTTGGATGCCATCTGCTGTCACCTCAATAGTTGTGTATATGAATTCTTGGTACAGAGTTTATTCTCTTGCAAGCCACGCTCAGAACAACATGTTTTGACTAAATTTTGTCATCCAAAAGCTATAGGAAGAGTCAAGTACTTGTTGTACTAGGCCATCCTACACATAACATTTTTGCCTACACATAAATGTTCTGCCTTTCTTTGCTTATGGGCATGTTGCTAGGAAACAAGACAGTTACAGCTTGAATCACAAGTGTACCGAGATTTTGGCTAAGAAATTAGAAATGCTTTGTGCACTGTTTTGTACACTTTGGTATATGGCTTCACTAATCATGGTACCCCAACTTGACTATTTCAATGTTTCATGTTTCCTAAGCTACTTTATCCTGTAGCTGTCTGTCACATGGATCTTGTCATTCAGGCTTTCTCACCAGGAATCCCAAGTGCTGGGCCACACTGTTCCCATTTCCAGAAGTTGGTTTTTCTCTCTCCCTCATTCTTACTGTGAGAATGTCTTACCAAATACTAACAGAAGAGAATATCTGATATCTTATTACAGCTACCTCTGTGTGTCTTCTCATTCACTGTGGCACAGGAAAGAGCTAATGCTGGCCTGAACACACTAAATCTTCTCTAAAGGCTGTGAGCCATTACATCCATCTCCAGCAGTAAAGTTAGGGTGCAGCAAAATTTCAGGAACATGGAAATGTAGGTGCAGGTGCTTACAAATAAAATTGTTACTTTATTTTGGGGGTATAACTGAAGCCATAGAAACAAAACTACAGAATGCTGTTTTAATAAGAAGAATTAACAATAGTACTTTAGTCTCTACTTTCCCTGTGACATATTTCTGTTTTAACCATACAGTATTCTAAATTTCATCTGCTGCTTTTACATTTAATATGTATTTTTGATTGCATAATCTTTGAATAATGCTTTAAATTCAAGGAAGCTAGAAGACTATTAAACAAGTGCCTGGATTCATTTACATGAGCTACTATGGTTAATGTATGATAGCAGCCACAAGACTGCACCTATTGTATACTGTGTTTAAACGTTCTAACACCAGCAGCTCTAGGAGAGCTTTGGCTGGAAGCTATCTGCAGTTGGAAATTCAGAAGGAAGAAACACAGCAATTGAAAAGCCTTTACAGAGTTAGGACTGCAACACTGCACAGTTAAGGCCGACACCTCCCAGAACAGAACAACCACGACATCATGGGAACACAGATCATAGTTTTCATTTATGTACAGTCATACAACTATAATTGCATAGTAAACTTAGCATGAACAATGCACTGGATTTAGTCTGGTGATAAAAGCTTCTTTTATGATTCATATTTTGGCATAGAATGTTGCCTGTAGCCTGGTATTTGGAACAAGACTACCAGGGTGTAACACATATTGACTCAGCATACAGAAGGCTTGTTACAATTGATCCATCTGTATTGGTTTGATGTTTATCCAGCTGGATGGATGCCATTAGAATCAAGTGACAGTGTCACAAGCTTAAAGCCCTTCTTGGTTCATGAGTTCTCTGATTCAATTCTCAGCAAAATTACAGAATGATGCATTCCAAATCATCAGGAGTGAAGTCAGGCTACATATGGGCTCATTGGTGTTGGTGATTGAAAATAACTGACCAATTATCAACATCCCTAGGAGCTAAAAGTGCCATTGACACTAAGCACACCCAGTAGTGCTTGGGTTTCAGATATACTTGAAAACATGCACACTGCAGGACAAGGGTCTTCACCCATTTGTCTCTTGGATTTGCAGGTGCTTTACAACCCCACTTTGTGTGGAAGGTGGAAAAAATAGATGAGGAACAAAAAACCAGCCTTCAACTGATAGCTAGAAGCTACAAATAACTTCTTAGTACTTGCCTAGCAGGTGAAATGTGTCAGGTTTTATATTTTTCCAGCAAAATTAAATCAGCAGAAGATTTGCTATTCCTTACAAAAATCAGTTTCCACGCATAGTTATTTTGTTGCTTTGTGCAGGGGTGGGATTAAAAAAAATAAGAAATTAGTAAATCTAATTATGATTCTTATGTAAACAGAAAGTATTCTGTCAAAGATCCTAACAAAACAAAACATTGCAGTGTCTTGACTGGGACTGGTGTGAGATTGCTTTGTGGAAGGAAAAAAAGAAATTAAAAAAGAAGCAAAAACATAATTATTTTTTTAAAACCCACCAAAAATAAACAAACAAACAAAAAGCACACAGAAAGAATATGCACAAATAGAATTCAATAGTAATACTCCAGCTGGCACAAGAATCACTGAGGACTGGCCTCAGTACAGCAGAAGCAGGAGACTTTGAAGTATGAAGTTGTGCTGAAGGGAAGTTGAAGGGAAAGCTCTTACACCCACTTCCCAAGTGATATCCAAGCTGCAATAAAAAGCCTCAGCATTTTGCAAGAAAAAATAATTTGGTTTTTGAAAAATTATGTAAATTGAAGTGCAAAAGTCCCCAAATTACCATTGTCATCTAGTACTGCATCTCAAATTATTCAACAAAATTGCACATGCTGAATTAGAAGCTGAAGGCCAAAAATAGAGAGGCAAAAGAAACTCACCTACATAGATGCAAAACAGTCCCACCAAAGTAATTGGGATTCAAGTTTTCCTAGAAATGGTCATGATTTACAGAGCTGTCAGAACTTTTAACTGAGCACTTAAAGTTACTTACAAAAATGTGCCTCTGATCTGATGATTTTGGAAATGCAGCACTTGCTTATACCTGTTTGTATCCTCAGGAATTAATGGAGGGACATGTTATTTTTACACAGACTTTTGTACCAGTAGCATAACAACCTTATCCATTTCTGATACTAAGCATAGAAAGAAATATGTTCTTTTTTTTTTTCAAAAGAGGTTGGATATAAAAAAAGTTCAACCAGAATAAAAGGAACTAAAAAGATATCCCACAAGTCATAGCTCTATGGATGAAGCATGTAGAGTTTTGTAACAATGCAACCATGGATGACCAGAGGAAGGACAAGTTACAGAAGCAATACAAAACTTTTAACAGGCCCAACTAGGGAGTAAAGAGCCACCCACAGAATTTCCCACATTTGTCTTCACTTTCTTATTTTGCTCCCCTGCTTTGAATTCACTGGCTTGGTCTCTAGGCTTTTCTGCACCAAGTTCGTTACAGCTCTGGTTCCTAACATCTCCAGCAATGCTCACCTGTTCCCAGGGTAGGCTTGGGGAACTTCACCTTCTGACACTTTTAACACAGATCCATTAGTCTTGTCTGTACCATTTTGTTGGTAGCTGATTTAGCCTACAAACTCTCTGATCCCAAACAGGAACCCACACCAGTTCTAGAAGATATGGGGGAAAAGTTAGGGAACATGCTGGGTAATAGCTCCTCCCTGGAAAACTAATAGCTTCTCACCTGATATCCTCAATATCAGGGACATGGAACCCACCTGCTGGCAATTAAAGCTAAATTATCTTGCTCCTTCAGAGCTTCACTCACAGAGAACTGACAGTTCCCAGGTTGGCAGAGTGACAAGCAGATTGTTTAAGTCCTAGCAGGTTTTGAAACCAGAACATAACAGCCTTCCACTCACGACCACCATTTTAAAAACCTGATTCACGTCAGCTCCTCTCTCAAGGGCACCAAAATATATTCTATTTAAGTTTAAATTAAAATTAATGCTTGTATCTCTATGACTAAAAGGTACCAAGCCAAGGTGTGAATTTATCCATAAGACTCCAATACTGACACTGAGAGGACTACACAGCCTACATGGTCACATCCCTGAATTTCATGTTGGCCATGTAATAATATGTAAAAAGCTGAGCAGCCTTCCCCATTCAACCTGCACCCATCTCCTACCTTCCATGAAGTCTCATTACTTTTGTCAGGCATCACTGACCTCCATCAAGAGATCCTGCACCAAGAAAACCTCATTATGATAGAAGCCATAGGATACCATAGGAAACATAAAAAGGGCAGAAAAGCACTGCAAATTTCTCCTCTAGAGATAGTCCTTTAAGTTGAGAGCAGACTGTTACCATAATCAGTCCTCCTCAGGCTAGAAGCTTGCCCAGTGACAGTATGTGTAAGGTTCCTCCTCAATAAATAGAGAAACGTGTAAAAGAAAGTCTCTCAAGTCCAATTAAAATCAAACTGAGCTAAGAACAGGTCTTCATGTTAAGCAAAAGCTTGATTTATAGCAGTTGTCTGGGGGTAGGGAAGCAATTACATCCTGTGGAGGTCATAGCTACCCCTAGGGCAAACAAAGTGAGCAAGGTGGAAAGTGCCTTTAACAGGTGTCAACACACTTGTGTAATTGTTTCAGCTGGAGGCGCATAAGCAGAGGGATTCATTTCAAAGGGAAGTCACGTGTTTTAATTAAAAAATAAACATATCACACAGAGGGTGCCAATTTTAACATTTATTTTTTTTAAACTCCAATTTCCATGTTTTTTTTTCCACAGGCAGACTTTCTTTAACAATAGTTCAAGAAGTATTATAATGCTAACTACAGCTAAAAGGAAACATTTTGGCACAAGACAGTAATAAAATAAATAGAATAAATAAGCCACTTTACACATGTGGAACAAAACAAAAACAACATGCAATAAACTTAATACTCTGTACAACAGCTTAAGGCAGCCTTTACTAAATAATATCATGCCATATTAGTTCACATATTAGTAAAAATAGAAACTGTAACAAAATGCTTAATTCAAGCAAACCGGAGATGCAATATGAATCAACTGGAGAAGTTCCACAGTTCCAAAGAAGCCTGAGTTGGAGGTGAGCAAGCACACAACAGTGTACAAGACAATCTCAACCAAGAGGTTGAACCTGGTGATTCTTCAGCCACGTCTGTGTTTATTTCCTAGCTGGAAACCATATCAGACTGACATCTTCTTGAGCTTATGGCTGTTGAAAAAAAGAGAGAACACACATAAATAAAGACCTCAGCCACAGGTCAGTTATAGGTTTCTTCTCTGAGAGAACAGTTCAGGTAGAGAAAGGGACATGTGACATGACTGTCCCAGAGAAGACTCTAAAAAGGAGTAGCCAATTCTAACAGGAGATAGAAAGACAAATGTGTTCACCAACGCCATCAGGAGATGTGAGAAACAAGCTTTCATACATGCCCTGTTTTCAATCAGCCTGTCATTATTTAGATGTTTAGATTTCTACCTGAGGAAAAGAAGATGCTTCTTCACCCAGCCTTCATTAGGATTTACACAGGCCTTCAGCCCACTGTTGGTGTGGAAACTGGAAAAGAAATAATGATAAAGAAATCAGTAAATAATTAGAAATCCCTGCTAGTAAATACTGCGAAGATGCATTTTGTCAAAAAAAGTGTCATAGTTGCTCTGTATAATGAACAATAACAAGTGCTTTTTAAATGCCTTTTAGATATGGGATAATTCAAACTCCTCCAATATTATATGAACATAAAGAAACACCTAATGAAATTTAAATGTAATAGCTGCTTCAGTCTCAGAGATCATTGTTTGCACCATAAAGTTGTGTTCAATTTATTTGATCCATTGAGACAAAGACCTTTGCTGGATACCAGAAATAATTTCTGAGATTCTGAGTTGCTGTCAAACTAAGGTGACAGATCAACATCTAGGAGGGGCAAAACCTTGTGGAAAAGGAATTCCGATCCCTGTGAATTAAGAGAACTCTTGTCACTTGTGTGTCTGCTAACAGGTCTTGGCAAGGGAACACCTTGTGTTGGCTAGAGTGGCCCTCAGCTGGAAACGAAGCACGTCTTTGTTTGCACAGCTGATTCCTAAACAGTCAGGAATTTATTATTTACATTGTATGGCTGTCCCATGAGTTAATAATCCCTGTCAACTAGAGGTTGTGTGTTTTGTTTACAGCTATTATATACAATTTATTTAGTTAATTTAGCTTTTTGAAAAAGCAAGAAAAATTATTCATATAATTGTTCCTGCCCAAACAGACATCCTAAGGTTAATACGTATCAGAAAAACTGGGGGATGTTCTGAAAAGTAACTTACATGATTGCAGGGATATCGCAGACTTCACTGGAGAGCTGTTCAGTGTAACCCTTCAGGGCCCACCGAGGCAGACGCACTTTGGTGTAAGACAGGCAGCAATCATGATTGTTGTGTGCTGGAATGAAGGAAAACAGCAAAGTAAATAAAACCCATTTGGCTCATGCTGCTGTGATGTCTGAGTACTCGCTGTACCCAGCTATCCAGCTCCCTCTTGACAGAAGAGGAGGATGAGGCAGCATACTTTGCTGAAACCATTCCCCCCCACCTCACCCTCCTCCTACTGCCAACTGCGAGCAGCACCAAGAGCCGCTTCCAGGGACAGAACGCCAGAGTTCACTCACCTTCGGAGGTGCCACACAGAAGCAGCACCAGGAGCCCCATCAGGGAGACCAGGACCATGCTCTTGCTGCTAAAGCCAGCCATTCCCAGTCCACACACACAGCTGTGCTCCAGTGAGTGCTCGGCTGCTGCCTGCCTGTTCTGCCAGCCCTGCCTCACCTCCACCTGCTTATAAAGGGGTGGCAGGAGCCACGGGAATTCACACGCGGGCGGGTTCCACTGTCATCAGTGCCGGGTTTCCCCACGGCAAATTCCATCGTGCCTGATTTGGCCCCAGCACACCTTCCTGGTACTACAACCGGAGATAAGAGTGTAACAGTGTGCTTGGGGAACATTTTTTTTTTTTAAGTAGCTTAATAGATTCAGTCTAAAAGAAAAGGAAATCGACTGTGAGGTAATGGTTCTGTGGGTGAAGGACGTGTACCTTTAGGGGTTGGAGTGTGGGTTGTGAAATGAGGAAAGTCAAATGTAGGTAACTCTCTATGTTACCTACAGAAACTGTGGGTCTGCTGTGTTCTAGTTTAATAAACCCAGCCTGGGGGCTGATGGAGGTGGGCTGACCCAGCCAGATTCATTTCAGTATGGTGTGCTCACAGGAGCTGGGTCACTAGCTGTGATGATACCAAAGCACTACATTAATATTTGCTGGTTGGCTGACACAGTAACATCAGGCTTTGCAGATTACCGCTTTCTGAAATCTAGATTGTAGTATTGGCAAGGACATGTGAGCAATATTGAGTGTTCATGGAAATAGGTTTCTTCAGCTTCCTATACCATGTATTTGCTGTCATCAGTTTCAGCTCATTTATTACACATCTGAACTATTTCATTTAAAATAGACCAAGCTTAAAAGCAACCTGAGATAGGGCCTGTATTTTCCACCGAATCTGTGCTGTCCAGAATGCATTAATGCTGCTTCATAAACAAGAGCTGTAGCTTGTTGCTTTCCCATCCCAAACCGTACCTGAGTACTGTGACTCCTGAACATTCAACAAAAACACGGAATCTTACAATTGCCTCACATGGCTCTGGAGAAACCACCGGGGAGAGGCTCTGTCATCACTGCAAGCACACTGTTTGAGCTGCCGCTGAAGGACGGTACTTTCCCGTGCTGTTTAGGGATCTGTGTGAAAATAATGGGTTGGCTGCAGGCCATGTCCCGGTCGGCCAGTGTACACAGGAGCTGCTACCAGCTCCAGCTGCTTATAGAGTAACCTGAGCTGTAAGTGGCTTCTCTTGAAGCAGAGCTCAGGAACACGATCATCCTTCACAGACTGCCAGTAACTCTTTCTAGAACTGTAAACAGCTTGAGCTCTAGAACACATTGTTATTCAGAGAAAACAATTTCTCTATACAATAGCCAGAATTTAGGGAAGCTTATATGGCTGGGGTATACATCAGCAGCCTTGCAGTGTGCAGGGCACTACACATGCTGGAGATGCTTCTCTGGAGAGCCACAGCCTCTGGCCAAAGGGACAAGGGAGGAGGCAACAAAGAACCCATGCCCTGATGTAACTGTTTTATGGATCATAGTGAAATGCCATAAAAATACGTAAAGGTCAGTGCTCTCAGTATGCAGCTATTTCTGTGCTGTTTTGAGGAGTATCTGTCCACAGTAGGCAATGGCTCAAACTACCTTAACTACAATGGTAATACCTGAATTAGGACAGTTTGGCTTGATAGTTTTTTCATTTACACACAGATTTCAAATCTGTTTCACCCATACCCAGCTTGTTTCTTATGCCATTTCCTAGGCCGTGCTGTTGTCTAGATGGAGGTGGCCTTGCATCTCAAGTCTCCCCTGTGACTCTGTAGCTCTATTTCCTCTCCATTCAGTGCTTTTTGGAGAGAATCGTCTTGTCTGAACTTTGACACTGCTACTTAAGCACCAGCAGTTTGGATACCCCAGCAATGACACCACGAAGGCAGTGCTCACCCTGTACTCCTGCCCCCAGGCAGTTTTTGTCACTCCACCAGTGACCGAGGCTGGCATCATGCCTCCTCCTGTGGCAGCTGGACTTGTGCTTATGGTGCTCCTTTTATCTCATGGTTTGTTTGATTTAGGAAATTAGGATAAGGTTAAGATTTAGATTTAGAACAAAAGCCAAGAGGGGGGCCCCAACTTCAGGAGCACTGTCGTTTTGTTTGTACTTCTTGTGTACAAAGTGCCTTCAGTTTATTTGCACAAAGTAATATAAAAAAAATACCCAAAGGGTTTTAATGCAAATGGCTGAAGAAAGGTCTGCTAGTCCTGATATGACACATCACTGTATCTTATCAGTCTTTACCTTTACAATCCCATAATGCAAACAGGGGGCAAAAAAATAGATAGAAACAGAGAGGTGCTTATGTGTTCAAGGGAGGTGATTATTCATTTTTCCTTGGGAACAAGTGGATGGCGACTGTTGCCCACCCTGATCCAACCAGACTTCCAGCCTAGTTTCCCTGTGTTTAGTGTCTTAATACTGCTGCAATTCAAAGGCTGCACGTGGAGGGGTCAGCAAGGGGGCTGCCGGGTCGAGGGAAGCTGTCTTTGCCCTGCCCTGGGGCCTGCAAGGCTGTGCCAGAGTCTCCTCAGAGGGGCACAGCCAAAGCACAAGGGGTATCAGACCCAAGTTGTGAAAAGGAAAATTCCCCTTAGCCACATGGAAACCCCCTTTCTGTGGCCAACAGGTGAAGCACTGGGACAGGCTGGCCAGGAGAGGATGTGAAAGCCTGGTTTGAATACACCTGCAGATACTCATACTTCAGCTCGGTGTGGCCCTTCCCTGAGCATGATCTTAAACTTGGGTTCCTTCCCAAGCCATGATCAAGCCCACATTATTTTTTCTGGGTTTGTCACATTTAACTCTTCTTTTCTTAATTTAGGTTCCCAACTTATTTGTCTTCCTGACTTGACTTTGCTGTAAGCTTCTCCTGCTGTTGCCCCTGCTCAGATTCCCCCACAAACCTTGCTCTCCCTCCCTGATGCTGCATTCACAATAAGACAAAGCACCAAAACACAGATTGACAAAGTGTTCAGCCTCTCCTAGGCTTCCCCTCCTGTTGTTCCAGGGGCCAGAAGGAACAGGGTCAAACCCTCCTGGGTGTATTGATGTCGGGGTTTAGAGATGTAACAAGAACTGATAGTATTTACAGCATAGAAACTACAGATAGCTGAGCCAAGTGATTTAAAGAAGCAATGAGGAGCGGAAGTGAGGCAGCCAGCAAGGCAACACCCAGTTATTTTTTAACCAGGTGCACTGTCTTGAAGACATTCACAAGGCAGTTACTTAAAGAGACCACTGAAGACCCCAGATGAAGACCCTCAGAGACCTTATAAGGACATGCATATATGCTACGAAGTGTTGGGAAATGTCGTGAATATGTAACAGGAATGAGGGGAACGAAAAATGAATACTCATGTACTGATGATACCCAGTGCACCCAGCGCCGATTAAAGGATGCCTGACTTTTAAAGCTCACAAATTGGGTCTTGGAGCTTTAATTCAAGTGCTGTTTTTAGGCAACAGTATTACAAATGATGAGGCAAAGACAGGCTAGGTGCCAGTGCTACAGAGGCATTCAGTTAGAGAGCTATGGAAGGAGAGGAAATGCATCAGGGAAAACTGAGCCTTTTCCATATAATAGTTATATATATATATATATATATATATATAGGGAAACTGACAGTTTTGAGCAGTTTGGGGATGTTAGAGAGGAGAGCTGGGGAGTCAAACTGCTCTCAGACACCACCTGCAAAGCTAGAGCCCCTCTATCTGCACTTTTCCAGGTCACCAGGCTGCTGCATCCAGGTAATATGCTCCTCTCTTTTATCCCAAAGGACCTGCTGAAAGTCTGAAGTGCTGAAGGGACTTAATAGTTCAGCCTTGATAAACACCCCTATACCAGTGGAAAAAAGGGCCATTATTTTGGGGGGATTGGGTTTGAAAATGTAGCCCCACAATGGTAACCTATTTGACCATGCAGCTCCTAAAAAAAACCTACAGATGCAAGGCTTAAAACACACCACTAACTTCTGAAGAGAGAGATAGAGAAGGAATTTTATGATCATTAACTATTTGATTGATAGACTATATCTTATAGTCACTTTATGGGTTTAGGTCTAATATTAAACATGAGAGAGTAAAATAGGAAACCCCAAAACATCTCTTACCTACTTGGATGTTAGACACTGTCTATATCTTTACCTATACCCTACAATGAGAAACATTGACACTTGTTAATTGACTGGCAGTTAACCATAATTTCCATGTTTATTCACCCTCACAAAGAGATGTTGCTTTAATGCATATTACTGCCTTGTCTGAACTGATGAAAATAAAGCATTACAGCAATACAGGAAAAACAGAACTGAATGGGGGAAATTCCCTTCTGTAATTTCCAGTGTTTTAGGACTCCTTTGACAGAGCAAAGGGCATGAGAAGGCACTAGCTGAAAGGATCATGGCCAAATGCAGGGATTTAATCATTGCACAATCCCTGATTATTAAATACATAATAAGAGCCAAGCACAAAAGTTCCACAGGTAACTTGCTCAATATCTCTGGAGCTTTAGAGGCTGTGACGCAATCCGGTGATTTCATGCACTTCAGTGCTTGCGTGACTGACAAAATTGTTATCTGAAGAAAGAAGGAAATTTTCACTAATTATAGCTTGCACTTCCTAGGTGACAGATCTAGAAATACTATAGAATGACATTGCTTTGATGCAATTATGGACATATCATATGCCTGTTGGGAGAAATTAACCTCTCATCTATTGAAAGTCCAGGTTATGAGGAGACTGGTGCACTTGCTGTGAACATCCCAGCACCAAGGGAACACACCTTGGAAAGTGATCTTTCAACACAGAAAGTGATCTTTCAACAAGGAAAGTTACTTAGAAATCCTTTCACGTTTTTCGTCTTGTTTCTCTTTGGCAATCCATCCTACCACTGCTGGTTGCTTGCTGCTAAATACATATAGAAGCTGAGTATCCAGTGTTCTGAGAGCAGATTTCTTTCTAAGTTAACTCTACTCTGTCTACAGCCCTTGGGGTAGCCAACCACCTTTTCACAGAAAGGGACCTATCAAAGCTGAAGACAAAGCCTATAAATAGAAAGAAGGATGAAAAAAATAGTCTTTATTGGATTTGCATGGCAGGGTTTTGGTAGCAGGTGGGCAACAGGGGTGGCTTCTCTGAGAAGCTGCTGGAATCTTCCCCCGTGTCTGACAGGGCCAATGCCATCTGGCTCCAAGGAGGGACTTGTCAATTGACCAGGCTGAGCCCATCAACAACAGTGGCAGCACCTCTGGGAAAATGTATTTAGGACAGGGTAAAAACCTGTGCAAATGCAGATGGATAGAGGAGGGAGGATATGTGAGAGAAAGCACTCTGTAGACCCCAAGGTAGCGCAGAAGGAGGGGCAGGAGGTGCTCCAGGCACTGGAGCTGAGATTCCCCAGTAGTGCATGGTGCAGACCACAGTGAGGTAGCTGTGCCCCTGCAGCCCATGGAGGTCCACAGTGGAGCAGAAATCCACCTGCAGCCCATGGAGGATCCCACACTGGAGCAGGGGGATGCCCAAAGGAGGCTGTGACCTCTTAGGAAGCCCATGCTGAAGCAGGCTCCTGGCAGGACCTGTGGGCCCAAGGAGAGAGAAGCTCATGCTGCAGCAGGGAAAGAGTATGAGGAGTCCTCATGAGGAGGAAGAAGCAGCAGAGTTAATGGGTGATGAACTGACCAAAATCCCCATTCCCATACCCCTGTGCTGCTGGGGGGAGGGGGTAGAGAAAATCAGGAGTAAAGTTAAGCCCAGGAAGAAGGGAATGTGGAGGGAAGGTGCTGTAAGATTTGGTCTTATTTGTCATCCTACTCTGGTTTGATTGGTGATAAATTAAACTGATTTCCCCAAGTTGAGTCTATTTTGTTCTTGTTGGCAATTGGTGAGTGATCTGTCCCTGCCCTTATTTTGACCCTTGAGCGTTTCCTTATATTATCTCTCCTCTGTCCAGCTGAGGAGAGGAGTGATAGAGCGGCTTGGGTGGACACCTGGCATCCAGCCAGTGTCAACTCATCATATAGTTAAAAGAAGAAACAGTGAAAAGCTGCTTGCCAAGCTGAGCTCTAGGTTACATTATATTTGCTTTATTATTCTCTTCCAATTTAAATTTGTATTTGCCTTTAGGCATAATAAACACAAAAATAGAAACATTTTGACTAATACATTTCTGATTATTAAAAAAGTCGAGAAGTGCTGATTTTCTGCATAGCTTCTACAAATGTGAGGAAGAAGGAAAGGAATCACTTGAGATCATACACTATCTCCTGCAAGGGACTGAGACCACCAAGAGTCATTTGCAGACTAAAAGAAACCTACTCACAAAAAGTAGTAATGCGAGTAATTAAGGAATTAATGTAAGTAATTATTGTAATGTAAGGATGTTAAACACATTGCTACTTAATGTAATTAAGTAGTAATGTGTCTAACATTCTGAAATCTTCACCAAAAAAAGCTATCACCAACTTTTCAGCACTAGAGTGGTCATGCAACCACACCGAAACTGAGCCTGAAGCTTCTGGTTCACTGTAGCCCTCACTTCACCACCTCTGCACAGGTCAGTCAGTGCTTCTCCACTGCTGTGGTTTGGCTAAAAGTTTCCCTGAGATGTATAGACCCCAAAGAAGATTTGGGAAAGGAGAATGGCAGAAGTCAAAATCCACAGCCTGAACATCAAAACGTCTTCCAGTAATAGTAAATGAGGGTTTGCATTTTAGAAATATTTAATTCAGAAAGATGAGAAAAAGATACTATTCCTTGGAAATTATGAGATATACATGACATTTTCCAGATCTTGAAAATTAATGGAAAAGAATAAAGGTAGGGAAAAAAAATCTGGGACTTATAATTTTTGTTAAAATGCAGCTTTAGGTGGGCTGAAACTGTTTGTGAATTCAATGGAAACATGGTTTCATATAAAATTAGAAGAGAATAATTTAGAAAATGTGAAGCTGCTTTTTTTCTTGTGTTCTGTGTTTGCTTTCTCAAGTAGACATAAAGCAAATAAAACAAACCTTACAAAGAAAAGAGGAGAAAGAAGAACTAAGTAACATGAAGTGGTAAAGTTTTAGATTTACCAAGAGGACTCATTGACTGAAGGTTTTACTAAGACACACTTGACATATAGAACGTGTTCACTCTGGACTACTTAGCACATGATTAACACAGACAGTGTTTTGTCATACATTACTGGAAGACCAGCTTAAAAATACACAGTGACAACTGCTTTTTTTGGATTGCCAAACAAGCAGCCAAACGAGAATAGCTGTTAGTTTACACTATTGAGTAGCTGTGTTATGAAGCCTGGCAGAGTAGTTGTGGTCACAGGCCTTCTCAAGACAAATGCTGCAATCACTGCAGCTTCTCAGCACTACACTGTTACATTACAGGGACTTTCCTCTGAGGAGATTTAAACCATAGTTTCCCAAAGCAGCTGGCTTAGACTTCCTTCTGTCCCAGAGTCCTGCCCTTTTCCCAAGGAAAATACACTACCACATCCCTGGGTCCTTCTGTCCTGACTCTTACAGGTTCTTTTGCATAGTAAAATTGAGATAACTGACTTTCTTATCCTCCTACACCCCTTTTCTGGACCTTAGTCCTCACTTCTTGGTTTCTTGCAAGAGACATTTGTGGGCCCTAACAAGGTCAGCCTTTCCCTAGGTCCTGTTAAGGAAACATCTGTCAGGGTAATTTTTCTTCTCTTCCTACAAGGTTCCTCTTGGCTGCTTCAAGCATGACCTTGCTTGTCCCCATTTTCAAAGTATTGCTAGCCTGGACAACTCCAGTCAGCCCCAGCAGTCCTCTGTTGGTTGGGCCCTTGGCTGAGGCTCTGAGGAAGGTGCTGTTCCCAACCATACAAGTCTGCTCACAAGGCAAGAGCCAGAGCCAGAAAAGATGTTTTAAGTCAAGCAATCTGGTCTTGGCAGAAATCTGCTATTCCAAAATGAACTGTGTTTTACAAGAATATCTTCTCCTTGAGTAAGTAGGCTCAGCCTCCCTGAGATCAGACTGGTCCTTTTTTCTATTCATGTTTGTACAGAACCTAGCACATCGAGGGACATGGGAACTGGGGCAGAGCTTCAGGGTATGACACATACACTCTAACTGCTCTGCTTTTGAGAGGACTCACAGAAAGATGAAGGCACATGGAGAAAAACTCGGACCACATAAAACAAAATTATTCTTCATGAAAGGGATAAAACCTCACACGCTGTTGATGAACAAACAAACAAACAAACCAACCCCAAAGACTTCGATGACTCTATGATCCAAACTCTTCTGAGCTGGCAAGAAATCAAGGTATTAGAAGAACTCAGGACATTTTGAGGACAAGAATTCTTAATTTCAAGCAAACACTAGCAGTGTGATGCATTTCTTTTAAGTCTGTCTCAAACGTCATTAGCAATTTAGCATTAAATGAAGCAGCCAGCTAATTATGAGCACTTGTCAAAATGTGACAAATGCTCTTCCAGCAGGACTTTACACTGCTTGGGCTCTTGCAATGATTCAAATTCTCCCATAGTGTCTGTAGCGAGATGCACCTTGAGGGCAAAAAAAAAAGGTAAAGTGGAGATGCTGAGCTGAAACTTCCTACACACACTAGTTGGGCAAATGCAAATTTGCATCTCTGAAATGAGGCGTCAGTCTGTGACGACAGGGCAAAACCTGCCAGCAGTGGGAGGTTGTAGGATCAGTGTACAAGGGAACACGCCTTGGAAAGTTATCTTTCAACATGGAAAGTGATCTTTCAACACGGAAAGTGATGTTTCAACACGGAAAGTTACTTAGAAATCCTTTCAGGTTTTTCCTCTCATTTCTCTTTGGCAATCCACAGTAAGTGACCACTTACTACAAGTATTAACCTATTCAAATGAGATTTCTTTGACCTATGTCTCATTTCCTTTTTGTTACTTAACTGAAGATTTTAACAGTATGCAATAAAGACTAGAGCACAAGCAAAGAGTGTGCATTGAATTGGATTGTATGGCATCATTACAAGAACTACAAATAGGATGTCAAAGTCACCAGATTCAATCATCAAGTAGAAAACTTGGAGATATGAGAGGTTTTTTGGTGCTGAGATGATCATATCCCGCACTATTGATGTGGAATTTCTAAGAACAGTGCCCTCCAAATTCTAAAGATGAAGCTTAATAGAATATTTTATTCTCTTTCTCATCTCCTAAAAGCATGATTTTTGCTCATTTTTTGTTACCGCTTGGAACAGCGATTGTGCTGAATTTAAAAGATTAGGTTTTTTCATTTCTACTGAAAAAAAAAATCAGCAAGAGTGGATTCCTGGAACTTGGCTGGCTCATTCATCATGGGGAACATAGTGTTATGGGGGTGATCTGGGGTTGGCACCGATGAGAAAACAGGCTCTACCTTTTAGAGCATTTGGTATTTTGTGAAAGCTGTTGTTTAATTCTTACATGTAACATATAGCTCCTATCAAGGAAGTATTAAGCAAAATGTTCTTATTAGCTACAGTCTCAACCACAGTTTACAGAAGTGAAGAGCTCAAAACCAGTTTGTGAACCACACTGACAATCTTGACATCAAAGTGATGGTAAAAGATAGATTTGCAGTCACAGCAAAAGTTCAACCACTTTTTCCTTGCCAGGATCATCTTTCCCCACTGCATCCAGAAACACCAAACTGCTGTTCTTCCTTTAAACAGTGACATTTCTATGCCATTAGAAGAGCTGACAGACAATGTAGGGGGCAGAAGGTCACCAGAGCCCAGTGTACCCACCCACAGCCAGCACTTGCATAAAAGTCAGCTGCAAACCTACAGCAATGTCCTCATAAAATTTATTTAAAAAGAAAGTCCCCAGAGAATCCCACTGACAAAGTACTAGTTCCTGTTCTCCACTGATGATCTGGAAAAAAAATGTAAAACTAAAGGAACTACTTAAGGTATAACCTTCTTCTGTAAGCCTTTCTGCCCTGCTGTAACATTCATTCAGTGTAACAGGAAGATTTTCTCCACCTTCCAGTAAACTTCAGATCACAATATTTTTGGAATTTCGGTTCTGCATTTTAGAAGTTTCATGACAGTAATTTGCTATTGGTACACTTACAACCAATAAATAAATTTGGCATTTAAGGCCAAAATAGACCCTGATGCCAAGAGGGAGGCCATCCATAAGATATCATCTGCCAGGCTCAATCCTGGAAATTTTATTATCTATTCAACTTGCTTGATTTTGTTGCTGTTGTTCAAAAATAGTTTTGAAACATAAAAAAACCCAACCAAACAAAAAGATAAAACTTAATTTTCCAGCATTCTCAGACCTTTAAAACAAAGAGGAAGATACCACAAAACTCCCAAACAGCTTCATTTTGAAAAACGAATTTTGTAGCAGAAGAGTATCAATAGATGCTTTCATATGCTGGACTGGTTTTTGGCTCAGCTCCATGAGCCCTCTGAACCACACTGCTTTGCACCCCTCAACTGGGAGAGCAAAGTGTGCTTTGTACCAGTATGAGTGAGAAAGTGAAAGGGGGATCTTGCTCAACCAACAAACCCAGTCCTCAGCCAATGGGAAACACCATTATTTGGAAACCTACCAAAGCCTCGGACAGGTTTTCGCAAGAGACACGGAACAAATCAGGTCACTGTGGTACAAATAAGGATGCCTGTAAAGCCTTGGCAATGCTTCCGAGATGACACCCAGCACAATTTGGATGCTGCTTCCCTGGTCTCTCGCAACTATAGTGGTGACCTGCCACCTACTTTGAATTTAGCAATGAAACACTAACCGAAAGAAGGGACAATCCAACCAGTGACTCACATTGCCGGAAGCTAATGGAACTTTACTTTCCGTGGTCAAAACCAAAAGATTAAGAGGACAAAGCACTCCTTTCAACCCAGCCCTTACCCAGAGTTCTTAGTGTACAAAAGGGGACATAAAGCGCGGCTCTGCAGGCAAAGTAGGTTCAACCAGCCTTTATAAACCCATCACAGAACTTCTGTGTGCTCCATGCCATGTTGGTAGCACATTATACCAAGAGCTCCAGGCCTTGTTTGTGCAAACATCCAAGTGTGGCACCTCTAAAATGCTGTCTGTAAGAAAAATTAATTAACTCCCCAAAATGTCTCAGGGTGATGATTAATGGCCCAGTGGTCAACTGGAGATCCTGCACTGCTACCAGAAGCCCCTAGCCTCCATGGTGCAAGTGGCAATGCACAATCCAGTGACATGAGTAAGAAGAGTAAAATAAAGAGGAAAATCAAGAGTGACTAAGAAGGAAAGGCACAATCCTTATGGAAGGTACAGTGTAGTGAAAAATAACCTTACATCATTACTTTTTAGTAAGGAAGAGTTGTAAGTCTACATTTAAACTAAATACCTGAAACGTTAGTGTGGTTGAATGTATTCTCTAACTTGCTCTTTGCAGTAATGCCTTTAGTACCTTTTAGCTAAATATTCCAAACTAAACTTTGCATAAAAACATTTTAGTGTCTCAGATGAAAAGCACTTGGGCCTATCATGTGAATGTCTCACCACCTTAGGAACCCTGAGTGAAATTCAGCTGAGAGGGGAGTTGTGGAAACCCTCACCCACACAATGTGGGATTCAGGGCCAGACTGCAAAGAGCAGCTTGTTCCCAAAGTAAGCATGTAATTTACATGAGAAAAGATAAAGATCAGCTCATCCATGAATCAGAAAGTGAACTTGCCCTGTGAATACTCCTGGGTCTGAGAAATCCAACGAAAATGCAGTTTAATCTTCATAGCTGCCATTGGAGCCTTTCTGTGTGTGGGTTGTATTTGACCGTGAATTGAGAAAAATCTTCAGCATTAGCCACAGAAAATTTTCTTTGCTACCACTTTCTTTTGAGAGTATAGTACACATTCTTCAAAAAGAATATGCCTTCAGTTCGATTTGCAAAGTCTCCTCGCCTCAGTCCACCAGGTGTCAAGAAACAGATGTGGTTTGTGAGCTGAAAGTCAGTGCCTAAATCAGCACAGACAGAGAGGGAGACACATACCTCACACAGCCAAGGTGAGTCTCTCAGCCTTGGTGCCATCCTGTGAAGCACCAGAGATAATACCAGGATCGAGCCCGAGGGGCAGCAGAGGCAGGAGAAAGTACCAGGATGACAGAGGTTTGCAGTCTTGTTCTCTTACTGCCTTTTCTGCCCCTTCTCAGAATTTTCCTGTCTCCTTGATACATTAGAGACCATATTACATTACCTCATTAGGATACACTAATAAATATATATAGATACCATAAAATTCACCTTTTCTCCAGTTCTTACAGAATCTTCCCTTTCCCAACTGAACAGAATTGGGATGCCAGTTAGTAAGAGATGCCCAGCCCACTGTCCAAGCAGAACAATCCCCAAGCAGGACCAGCATAAAGAGTATGGTCCTATTCAAACCCAGCAACCAAGCTCTGCTGCAGGCAGTTTATGGCATAGGGCTCAAGTTGACCAAAAACTTGCATAAGCTCATCACATTTTTAGAGTCTTCCATTTGGCATTCAGATGTAATCAGTGAAAAAGGATGAAAGTTTAAGTACAAACAAGATGGACTAAAGACTGTGGAAAGAACAGATAATAAAGGATAAAAAAGGATCTGAAAGAAGAAAAAACAAATATCAATGCCTAGAAGTTACTTAAATCATTCTTTCTCATTATTACATTACAGGAAAAAGAGAATTTTGGGGTTTTTCTCAGTGCTGAGAAATTTGAGTTGGATTCTTGCCTCAGTAAGTCAATGCAAATCCCAAATAACACTGTTCACTTCAACAGTTCTCTGCATTTTAGCAAGAGTCCTTGAAAATACAACCAGATGCAGGCATACACAGTGTCCTCTCAGATGAGCTGTCACCTCCTATAGCCACAGGTTCAATTAAACATGCAGAACCAAAAAGCTCTGGAACCAGTGTCAGACTGTGACTGAAAGCTGGGAAAGTGCCAAAAGGAATTATTACATTCCATTCATGTATTAGTTTAATATATACTACAAAATCTGTCGGCATTCAAGGAGCACGTGGGTGACACACTCAGTCACATGGTTTAGACAGTCCTGTGAGGAGCAGAGAATTGGACTCAATGATCCTTGTGGTTCCCTTGCAGCTCGAGATATTCTATGACTTGATAAGTGAACAGCGCTATCTCAGGCAGGAGTAGGTGATTTCATGGACAAAGGTCAACAAACAAATTACAAAGGAAATAGTCAGGGATGGCCAGTCTCACATCACTAATCTGATAACTTTGACTGTTGAGGAGTAGGAAGCAAAAAGGCTACAAAATGTGGCCAAGGCTGAAGGCAAAGGACTGGCTGAGCTGGGCAACTCCTCAGACCCAGGGAATTTCAAATGTTTTTCATATTCATGTTTATGTCCCTAAAGTTACTGTTCCATTTTACTATGTATGAACCAAGATGCTGCCTTCCTCTGATTGGATAATTTACTGTTATTTAAAAATATTTACAAATTACATTTTCCTATTGTACTGCTTACATTCCTAAGTAATTATTATATGCCTCCTTCCAGATCTACATGCTGTAGGACCAGGGTGGGAGTGGATCTAGATTTGTAGGCACAACCTTTTTGTGAAAACCTGTACATTTCAGAGAGTGTACTCCGCTGCTGTGAGTCCCACAGAATCTTCTGAAGCTGACTGTGGGCCATCTCCATCCTCAGTAGCACTGTGAGAAGCTGCCTAAGAAAAGACCTGAGAAATTTGCCAACCAACAAGTCAAGGGTGTTTTACTTTTCAAACTTCCCAGAATAGTATGAAACCCCAAGTATGTAGTGGGGAAACACTCAAATCTTACAACACTGGTATCTGCTCTCTCTCACCTCTGTCGTTACCTGTACATAGCTACTGGTCAATCTTTAATACAGACCAGTTTGAAGGACAGGTGGGTCTAAAGCCACCCATCCTGTCAAATAGATCCAAAATTCTTTGGAAACAGAATTATCTCTATTGATTATGTGCCAGTCAATCACCAAACTGTAGTTTCAATCTTGATTTACTGCTGCCTTTGGGCAAAGACAGGCCAGGATTATCTGGCTGTTCCTTTAAGGGAACGTGGATGCTGAAAGAAAGCCAACTGGAGGCAATTTCAAAGGAGGTGTCAGAGCAAGCTGAAGTACCAGAAAAACAGGAAAAGCGTAAAACTGAAACAGAATCCAGTAGCTTCAATACACACGGGGACGGCCAGAAGAAAGACTGGAAACCCTAAAAGGAGACTTTTCCCGTGGAAGTAAGAAAGGAAGAGCTCCAGCAGACAAGGTACGATTATATATGAACACTGGAAGTCAGAAACCCTCCAGTGACAAGGGAAACTGGGAGGAAAGAAGAGAGTTGTCTGGTGGGGAACTGGCAGGCTGGGTCAGGCTGTGTGGTAGAAGAGCTGACAGCTCTGGCACCAAGAATTGCAGGAGGAAACAGAGAATTGTTTTGCTGCAGAATGACACCAAGGCATCCTACCATATCTTGAAAAGTTAAGAAAAGCCTAGATTTATAAAATATGAAGTGACCATATGGGGTGACTGAATGGGAACAAGTTGGATCCTTCCCCCTAATGCACCAAGGCACAGCTCTCACTGTCAGAGGTTTGTGGTGATGAATGCAGAAAGGAGTGGTTATACGAGCAGCTGCAGAGCTGAGCCGGGGCTGCACTGATGGCCAAGGGCTGGGGTGTGAGGGGAACACACACCCCACTGTGGATGGGGTGGCACCCACCTCCTACTCCCCAAGGGCAGAGCAGGCTGCCCCTGAGAGCCCTCAGCCCACTGCCTTTCCCAGCTCAGCACCAGTGGCAGGTTTTTTTCTGCACAGCTGCTTCAGTCAAGTGGGAAACTTCTCATCTGACTTCCCTGCCAGCCCAACACAGGCACCTCAAAGAGCAAAACTACCGACCAGAGGTACATGTCTAGCCAAAACCTCCAAACAGTGCATGTGCTGGGGCTGGAGGAACACAGAGACCAGGGCACACCTGAAGTTCTTCTCTATATAGTCAAACCATAAATTAGTAATTAGGCACAGCCCTGCCACCAATGGGCAGCATCAGAGGGGCAGCACACAGCACCCTGTGAGCCCTGGGCAGACAGCAGCTTGCCCCGCTCACCTCCAAGGTGGGGGACATTTTGAAAGGATCCATGAGACCTTCTGCCCTTGTGTCACACAGCCTGCTGTGGGGAGAGCAAACATGGCAAGTCCCAAAACAGACTAGAGCAGAGAATCTAGGATGGGAAAGGAAAAGTACGGCCTGGCTAAGTCACAGAGCTAACTTGTACAAATGTCCCTCATTACAGTGCAAGAGATGCTCTTCACCCCACTCTTTTTGATGCCTTTCTCAGAATCTCAGGATACCACATGAAGCATTCCCATGGCATCAGGGTGCTGTAAGGCTTTAATGATTCTCATGTGAAAGAAAAGCAAGGGGATGTTATGGCGTCTAAATGAGTGTTATCCTGGGCAGGGCCGAAACTAGTCCTGCCAAAGCCACGTTTGCAGCAGACTGATATTACAACAACTGGGGAGGGAGGAGGAGTAGAAACGCTTCCTTCCTTAAATGCTTGGAGTGTCTCACAATCCTCCCATTTTCGTTTTCCCTTTGCTGGGGTCGCTTTGCCCTCTAGTGGTTCACACTACAGAGCTGAATTCGTTTCTGCTCTAAGTCCTCTAATGTCGATGTTTTCAGCTGTTATGCAGCAAAGGCAGTAATTCCAACTCCCCCTGACCTGTACCCATCTCTTAGTGCATCAGGCCGTTAGTAAAATGTGCTGTCATCTGTGAAGTTAGAAAAGAAAATGCATAATGCCTACTGCTTTATATATTATATATATATCACATCCTGAAAAAGAGCATCCTCTGTCCATCCAATCTGGAGAAATGTACTCATCAGGACACGAATATTTTTGGCTGAATAGCTCTTTCTTCAGCTTTTACAAAAAAAATTGAGGAAAAACACTACTTCATTTTTAAGATTAAAACTTTTGCCTAAGGGAGAAGTTCTCAGTAGGGAAGTAGATAAAAACCAAAAGCAGAATGGTGGAAATCCCATCTGCTTATTAGCAACCTCCAAAGGGCTTCAAAAGATAAACCGGATGCATTTAGATTCCTGACACTGCCTATACCAACAGGAATATGGACTATAACTTACTGTCTGTTTCCTTTGCATGCCCCCATTACACCCATTTTCACTTCTCTTTGGGCTCTGTCCAGCAGTCGCAAATTTTAATCTATTCCATCATCTCACCTAGAGACAATATGAAAAATATCTGCTTCATTTCATTTTAGTACAGACTATTATCTTCCGTGACCAGTTTTATAGATGGAAGATACAATGTCTTTATCCAAACTTGACTTCTGATGCAGTTAATTGCAGATTGTCAGTTAACGACTGTCTGGCCTGACATCCTTTGTGTATTTATTAGCAACTCCCATCTGCTGGGCTCCAGAGTTTACCAGCTCTCCATAAAAGGAAAGACACACACATCTAGGAGCCGAGGGAGAAAAAACAGCAACTGTGAACTAGTTACTTGTCACTCAACAAGGTGCTTGGCTGTGATCAGTCATGGTGTCAAGGGAAATCTCCATGCTCAGCTGTCTGCAGCCACTTCTGTCTAGAAAGGCTTTTCCTGCATTTATCTTGGTCAGTGCACACTGAATGACAGGGTAGTTTGTCTCCCAGTTAAAGATCTTCCAATTCATTCTTTATGCACTTTCTACAAAGACAGAGAGGCAGCAGACAAATGTAAGTAAAAGCTGTTCACTTTAACTTCATAAAGAAAAATGTTTTCCAACTGTCAACCTCTAAAGAGCACTCCTTAGCATTAGAAACCACAAAATAGAAATTAATTACAAGACCTCTTTGCACTTGCATAGGCAGTATCATCCCTCTAACAAACCTTCTCTTTGGCTTTGCTGCAGAGGCCATGGGCTGCTGGAAGCAAGAGAACAGCAACACCTGGACTTTTCCCACCCTGATTCTCTGCCTCTATGGATTCTTCTACATGATGAAACCATCAGAACCTTTCCTAGCACCCTATCTAACAGGACCAGATAAAAACCTGACCGCAGATCAGGTATGGTTTTACTCTGATGTTTCTTTTACTTGGAGCAGCAAAAATAGAAAAGGAAAACTTTGTTTAAAGTATTTAAACAAAGATCAAAAGAAAAAAAAAGCACAACTGTAATCAGCTTTGGCAGGTTACAGTCTGCAGCAGACAGCATAAATAAAAGATCCATTTAATGGATCTAACATCCATTTGCCTGCCCAACAGTCCCATGCTGCTTCAGTGTGGTTATATATTTTATGAATTCCTTCAGAGCAAAAACTTCCCTCTACAAAGCTATTAAAAATGCATGAACTTCCTTTCCCTGAGAATAAAGACACAGACATTTCCTCTTCTGTTCTAGGTTACCAACCAGATTTTGCCTGTTTGGACATACT